>NC_082699.1:68680785-69052503 GCF_949987515.2 Delphinus delphis | reverse complement strand
CGCCAAAAATCAATGCATGATATAATTCAGTATACACTGAATGCTCAATTAGAATGCAGGTTCTTAGAATAATTGCAGTCAGAAAAACCAGATGTCACAGAATGTTGACTAGATCAGAAAAAAGCTTCCTGGAGGGGCTCAGAGGTTTGAACTGGGCTCTGAAGAATGATGTCCTAGGTTGCAAATGGGAAATTGGATAATTTGGTCAATTCTTTTCTCTTCTCTCTACTTCCACCTCCACAGTTTTACATTATTTTTAAGTCCTTTTGTCCACACTTACAGTTTGTCCTGAGACGTAATCTCACAAACCCCACCTAGATATATTGCTTCCAGCAATCGTTTTATTTCTAAATAATATGGAAACGGTCATTCTTCCTGGACCATAGAAGGGGATTATAACCAAGAGAAACTTGCTGTTCTTGGCTTTTTCCCCACTTCTGAATACATCATATATGACTGTGTTCTTCAAGCTTCTACCGCACTCAATCATCCATAGCCTTGAATCGCTGCAAACACATCTCTGTCAGAGTCAGCCCAGTGGTCTTGGAGTCAATGTTACCACAAAACTAATCCCTGTGGGTACTTTCCGACGTCCCTTTTGGGTTGTACAAGTAATGAATCATCTTTGAAACTTCTGGATCTGCTTTCTTCTCCTCCAAGGCTCCTTGCGGACTTTTTTTTCCATTTGCCAAGAACTCCAATAACTTAGGAAATTCAGCAATGCACCCATTCACTCCAAGGAAAAGGTTTTCCTAACTATTTCCCTGTGAAGTAGTACTTTTCTTCCTTCTTCCTTCTCTTGGCATGTGTTTCTGCAGTCCAGAAAACACCTATACAGAGGGATTATTGGAAGCAATGAAGTGCCTCGGGTGAGTTACGACACATTTTCAGTCCTCCATTTGTTCTGCAAAGTTACACAGAGTTGGACTAGATACCTCCATTTGTTCTGCAAAGTTACACAGAGTTGGACTAGATAAGTGGTATAGCACAATAGTTAAAAGCCCAACCAGAGTTAGCCTTGATTTAAATCCCTGTCTGATATCTGATCTTGACATAAAGATCCTGACCTGTCTAAATTTACATCTCTTGACTTGTAAAATGGAAAAAATAACAGTTGCAAGGATTAAATAAGAAACTGCATGTCAAATGCTCAGCACAGTGCCTTGCCCATTGAACATACTCTCTAAGTGTTAACTATTATTATTCTGATTCATGGGTTCATCAAGTATTTATTAAGGACTCTTCCCTTGCCTCTATGCCAGCCACTAAATATAAAGGGGTGAGTAAGACTATCATAGTCCCTACTTGCTGGATAATTACAGTTCCTTTAGTTGGTTAATGACACAGACAAGCCAAAATGTTCCTCTACGTCTGACCAGTTCTACCTCCCACACATCTCTCGTGTCCCTCTCTCCCTCTCCGTGTCCCACTGTTGCTGCCCATTTGGGGAAGGCAAGAGGAAGGGGAGGTAATTGGTATATTTATTAGACACTTATTATGGCCCAGGGCTCATGGGAAACCTTTTCAGAAAAATAAATGCAGCGTGCTGTGACTGAAGGCAGGAATGCAACCAGAGGCATGCTTGCCCACTCGTGTCGGTGTATAAATGAACCTCTCCAGAGGGTGAGCAGCAGGCCAGTGTTTCCACAGTAAACTTATCCTGTGGCAGCGCTGCATTGCTCAACTGCAGAAACTATGACATGTGTGACAGCAGAGTTCTAGTTCCCTGAGAACAGGAAAATAAGAAGGGAATATTTTTACAGTACTACAGAACTCCAGTCTTGATTCAGCAGGAGATCTATAGACATAGGAATACCAAGAGTAATACTACTTATATTTCTAAAATAAGAGTGAAGTAGTCTTACCTTTGTGAAACATAGTTGATGTTACCAACAATCCCACATGATGGACAGATCGTGTATTATTATCTCTATCTTACAGATGAAAAACTAGCCCTGAGAAGCAAAAGAAGTTTTGCAGAGACACACTTGTAGAACGTAAGAGTGAGAAACTTTCTCCACCAGATTATACCCTCACTGACAGCAGGGTCTATGATCTTTCAGAGCAATACTTTGAAGAGTTTAGCATTAAAATCTGGGGTTTAGCACAACCCAGTTGAAAGTTTCAAATCCCGACCCTGCCGCTCACTTGCTGGGTGACTGGAGAAATCACATGAACTCCCAGAGACGGATTCCTCATCTACTGAATAGGGATTAAAATTACTACCTGGCAGCACTCTTGCGAGGATTAAACGGGATCATATACATAAAGAGCTTCGTCCAGCGTGTGTAGAAAGTGCTCATTAAACAGTTGTCATAATTGGTTTCTTTTCCTCACCTCCCTCCTCCTCTTCTTTCTTGTTTTCCTTCCCTCTTCTCTTCCTTCTCACTATTGTTACTGTTGTTTTTGTCATTATATTACTACTGTGAATGCCATATAGCAGCCTTGTTGAATAGCTATGGGGTTTGAAATTCTAGTTCCAGCTCTACCACTTCTTAGCCTTCTTGATTTTGCTGAACTAGGAGTCAGAGGATATATATTTCTGGGCTGAGTCTAATCACAATATCATCTTGCAACGGCAGGGATGCTATACTAGACTGAGACAAATAGCCCATTTTTTTTCTCATCCATTAATTACTTTTGAATGCAACCAGCCAGCCTCTAATGCATATATCTCTAAATCTGTATTAGATGAATAGGACTCCCTTTTAGTCATGATTAACGTGAGGAGCTTGCTGTCCAGTTGGTTGATTTAGTTGGGAATCTTGCCTATAAGTCACATCCTCCCTCCTATTCAAACAAGAAATCATGGTCATTTGTTTATCCAAACCACTGTTTCATTTCCAGTATTATAGGCCAAAGCAAACAGACTCTCCAACATCAAATAGTCTCATGAACTCAACTGGTATTCCTCCCTTGGAGGCATATAGCAGCAACACCTCAGGACCATGTAATTGGATCATGGGGTAACTGTGGCAGCCAGGAAATGTCTGTGATGCCTGGGTGTTTTCCCAAGCAGCCCATTATCATCTTCTGCCAGCTGCCATATTATAGCAGAAAGGATGAGAACTTGAGATGTGGGTGGATCTGTATTAGAATCTTATCTGTTTGATGGACAGAGAGTTTTCCTTACGTTTTGGTTTCTTCACCTTTAAAACAGGTTGGCAATACCTGAGTTGTTAGTTCTGAGAGTTAGAAATGCTTTCTACAGAGCGTCTGACGCGATATTTGCCACATGACACTTGCTCAAAGAAAATCATACTTTCTATTATCGTTAGCAAAACAATTTGTTTTTCACAGAGGTACGAAGGTGACGCTTTTCTTCCAACCAGGTGTGGATAGTTCCAGCACCAGAATGTGAGTTGTGGGCTGCCACCCTCTGCCAGACTCTAAGGCTCAGCATCACCTTCACTTCTCAGTCCTTGACGCAGCGTCTCTGCTCTCTCCTGCCCTGGAGAGCCCACTCTGCTGTTGATCGCATCAGAGGGTCTGCAGGGGTTCCCATCCGAGCAGATTGTCTGGCGTTGGCCTCTTTACCTCTCAGTACCCAATTAACCGTCTTGCAAAGTGTGAAGGGACACATTCCCGCTCTCTGTTCATAGTATATGTGTTACCCAGGTATTATTGCATTTAGCAGCATACCTTGTGTATTGGGGTTCTCCAGAGAAACAGAACCAAGAGATTAAATAAATACATAAATCAATTTATGTATTTGTTCATTTACTTATTTATGATGAAAAATTGGCTCCCAAGATTATGGAGACTGAGAATTTCAAAAATGTGTCATCGGCAAGTGGGAGGCCCAGAAACACCAGTGGTGTAATTCAGCCCAGGTTTAAAGGGGTGAGAACAAAGGAAGCCAATGTTGTAAATCCCAGTCTGAGGGCAGGAGAAAATGAGATGAGATATTTCAGCCCAAGTGTGTTACAGAAAAGGTGGCAAATTTCTCCTTCTTCAGTCTTCTGTTTTATTCAGGCTTTCGATAGATTGGATGATGCCGGCTCTCAGCAGGGAGGGCCATTTACTGAGTCCACTGATTCCAGTGCTAATCTCACCTGGAAACACCCCCAGAAATAATAATTTAATCCGGGTACATGACCCAGTCAAATCGACACATAAAATGAACTATCTCACCCTGCTCCTTAACCAGTATTTACAAACACCACTAGAGTAGCTGGGGTGATTCATATTCAAGGGCGAGCTCTTACGCTCTTCCCTATATCACACCTCCCCTTTGCTCCTCCACAATCCTCAGGCCTTGTTGATTTATCAGTAAAGATCTATCCGTCTCCTTCTCTTTTCTGATCTGCCTTCCTCACCCTTTTAGTCATGATGTTGAGGTAGGCAGACACATTGGTAATGGTTGGAACCCCCAAAGATAAAAGTAGCTCAAGTCGTTATTCCTCACTCCCTACCTCTCAAGGCTCTTCAGATCACATGCAAATCAGTGGATGCTGATGGACACATCAAGGGAGCAGAATGTGTCACCCAGACTCACTGGTCAGCTCAGAATTTGGGTTCTGACCCAGTCAGGACCACTGCTATATGAACTTTTAAGGTCACAGAGTTTCTGAGTGCAGAAGAGGACTTCCAGGACTCCTGTCTTCTGACCCCTTGACCAATGACACGTCACAGTCTTAATTAGAGGCTGAATTGCAGCAGCAATGAGTACTGAGTTATAAAGCTTTTACTACATGCTAGATGCTGTGGCCAGTACTTCAGAAGCTTGAGCTCATGAAGTAAGCTCTATGAAGTATGTGTAATTAAAATCCCCTCTTAGATGATAAAATGTCCAAGGAGGTTAAGAAACACGCCTCAAATCACCCACCTACGATGAAGAAAAATTAGGGGTTGGTCTCTTGCCAAATTCAAAGAAATCTCTATACTGACTCTGAATATAAAGAACTTAGTATAGTGTTTGACACACAATAAGCTTTTGATAAATGATTACTAGCTCATGTAAGGCTAGTCATACCTAAGAACCCCTTGAGGAAAAGTGGCCTGTCTTTTTCTGCTTTTCCCCCTCATCATTGTCTCATATATGTCACAAGGTCCACTGCAAATACCTGCCCAGCTGATTTGATTTTGATGATCTCCAGCTCCGAGATGGACACAAAGTACAAATTTAGTGTTACCTTTGGGTATTAAGCAGTCAGTTCTGGAGTGGAGGGCAGCCATGATGTATTTTTAGTATGTTAATGAATAAAAAGCAAGAGAAAAGCTTTGCGCAGATTTGCTAGATCCAAACCCATTAGACTTCATGGCATTCAGAGTTCAGGAGCAATAAATGAGGAAATAAAATTAAAACTAAAATAAAAATAAATAAAATAATAATTAGTGATTGAATATTTCCATAGCCTGAGACAGTTAATTTGGTGAACTTCACCAGCCATGACGTAAGCCTTGCTCATGAAGATTGAATAAATATGTTAGTACATTGTATTCCTTTGCTGAGCTTGCACACGAGGTCATAAAAGAAAACAAGATCAAAAGTGACAACTAGGCAATCTAAGTAACGTTCAATGCGTTTGTTTGCCCTGTCAGCGAACCTTCTTTCATAGGAGATATCGAGTCTTTCCCTAGCTCCGAATGCTACAAGTCTTATTCTTGGCCTTTGCTCTATATGTCAAATATAATTAACATGAGTAAGTGAATCAGCTTAGAGAGAGGGTCAACTTGGCAGGTATTAGATTAGCTGGACCCTACATCTTCCATCTTCCATGAATTATTTATATTGTTTGATCCCAGTTTTGAAAGAGAAAAATCTGAACGTCTTTTTTTTTAAACTTTTATTAGGATAATCCAATAACTTAATTCTCAACAAAGCAACTATTTCTGGGTGTTTTCAAATGACACTTCTCTTTTGTGTTGGAAAGAAACTTCTGTGTAGGATGATCAAATGAAGCAAATATGTACTCAGATTTAGAGCAGAGTAATCAGAACCATCCCTAGTGTAACACTGAGTCATCACCATTGGGGAACAGCAAAATGAGCATAAGCTTTGGAATCATCATAGACCTAGGATTTAATCCTGGCCTTGCCCCTAACTCACTGTGTGATCTTGAGACTCTCGCATCAGAGTCTTAGTTTCTGTTTAGGTCAAATAGGATAAATGATAATCACCTTGCAACTGCTGTGAGAATTAGATGAGATAATGCCCACATTGTAGGTGCTCAATAAATGTTACTAGTCATTATGACTAGTTTTGCTATGACTGTTCACTGCCCCGCAGACCCTCATGTCTACAAAGGGTGATGCTGTGTTCTGTACTGCATGCTGGGAAAAATTAATGGAGCCGAGTCAGAGCCAGACCCACAGGAACATATGCATTAAATATAGTCATCTTGGCATACAGATCCCTGTCTGATCTGCTTCTCTTTCCACTCTCTTTTCTCTCCACATCACATACTTCCTTGGAAGTAGTCCATTCCAACAAACTTAGAGATCTCAGGATTCCCCAAGTTTTCTCTGCCTGTCATACCCTTCACTGTGCCTAGAACCTGCTCTGCTCCTCAATTTCCTGAACAACTTTCCTTTGCCTTTCAAGACTCCTTTAAAGAATCATCTGTTCCCGAAAATTTCTGACACTTCACTTCTTTTTCTGGAATGAATTGGGAGCCACTCCTCCACACTTCTCCTCTGCCCTCCCATACTGCAGCATATACCTCTACAGTATCTTCATCAGTGGCTGCCATCATTATTGACTTACTTATCTATGGCAAGAGCAAACTGTCAGCTCCCAAGGACAGAAAGCATGTCTTTTTATTTTGGTGTTCTTAGCACTCAATATCAGGCCTGACACCATTAGGAACAAAATAAATGTTGAATGACTGACAGAATAGATGAATCTTCCTGAAATAACACTTTTTATTATCCCTCATATACAAATGTGACCTCTAAGGATAGATACATAGAATAAAAATTATTTTAAAACGTACAGCTGTCTAAAAATTTCATGACTGGGTCTATTTATTTATCGACGATGATTTTACTCACCTCTTCATGGTATAAACAAAAAGAATTAATTTATTTTTAAAATTAAAACAAATGAAAGCAATGAATTTTCTGTGAGACAATTTTCTATTGCTTAAAAGAAAAAGTGTCTAAGCATACATATTAATTTACACAATCTTTCATTCACTCAGTCAACAGAATTATGGGTAACTAGTACTGTACCTGGAATTGGGCTAGGTGATGAAACATAGTGTTATTCAAGAGAAAGAAATACAATCCTTATGTTCCCCAGTCCTACGATCTCAGGGGGTCAGATAAGAAAAATTAATTACCAAATATAGCTATATCTAAATTGGTGCAGCCACTGTGGAAAACAGTATGGAGGTTCCTAAAAAAACTAAAAATAGATTTACCATATGGTCCAGCAATCCCACTCGTAGGCATATATCGACAAAAGACGAAAACTCTAATTTGAAAAGATACATGCACCCTGACGTTCATAGCAGCACTATTTACAATAGTCAAGACATGGAAGCAACCTAAGTGTCCATCAACAGATTATTGGTTTAGAAAGATGTGATATATATATATATATATATATATACATATATATACGCATATATATACACGCACACACAGTGGAATATTACTCAGCCATAAAAAAGAATGGAGTATTGCCATTTACAGCAACATGGATGAATCTAGGGGTTATCATACTAAGTGAAGTAAGTCAAAGACAAATATTATATCACTTATACAAGGAATCTAAAATATAATACAAATGTACTTATTTACAAAACAGAAACAGACTCACAGACATAGAAAACAAACTTACTGTTACCAAAGGGGAAATAGGGGGAAAGGATAAATTAGGAGTTTGGGATTAACAGATACATACTACTATATATAAATAGATAAACAACAAGGACCTACTGTATAGCATAAGAAACTATATTTGGTATCTTGTAACAACCTATAATGGAAAAGAATCTGAAAAATGATATATATGTATATGTGTATAACTGAATCACCTTGTACATCTGAAACTAACACAACATTGTAAATTAACTGTACTTCAATTAGGAAAAAAAACCAAATACAACTATTGTGTAAAAATCAAACTGAGGTAAATACATTGAGGGAAAATAGGAGATTCTGAACTGAAGCTCTGTGCTGCTCAAAGAGGGTCATGAGACTTCCCTGGAGTATTAACAGTTCACAGAAGTGTTGAATATTGAGAGGGATCCAGGCAGGTGAATGAGGGAGGGGTGGCAATGAGAGGCGGCAAGAGTTACTGCTGTACAGTGGGAAGCAGCCTTAGAGAGATCAAGGTGGCTTTCCAAACACTACCTCTACTGAAATCCAAATCCAAAGGAAACAAAACCAATTGGCTTCTTTCAAAATGGCTTCCTGATTTCCATTAGTTTCCTTGCCTGCTTTTCATTAGATGAATACCTATATTCTATCAGATGTAATCAAATTTATTTGAAGACCTGGGCACCTATAGAAAACTCTGCATTTAGTAAGGTCTGATCAAATAGAGAAAGTGCCTTTCTGCTACAGTATACTATACTTTGTCCTGTTTATGCTAAACAGGACAAGAGGAATTCCTATAATGTAACCAAGAGATGTGGTGTGTTGTCTTCTCTTTGGTTAATCAGTGAAGGCAGTCACATGTGTATGTTGGGCAGTATTCAGAGAAAGCAGTAACCAGGGAGCTGGCTGTACATTCAGCAGAGAGGAGGTTGCTGAAAGAGCCAAGTAATGAAAAGAGCATTGGATTTCTAGTTACACCAAAATTCTAGCCTCTGTTTCAACAGTGGTCAGGAAACAACTTCTCCTCCTTGATCCTCTCTGCCCTCCAAAAAGATGGAGTTTGATGACATGTTTTCTCTGATTCCCTTCTCATTCTAAATAACTCAGGCTATCCCTCAACACTGGCAGGAAGTAGGGCTGGCTCTTCACAGGGAGAACTGCATTCAGTCATCTTAGGCCCTTATAGACCAATTGCAGCCTCTGAAAAAATACAGCAAATTAAAATTCCTCAGCATTGAATTTACACTTACAGTAGGTTCTTTGGGGCTGCTCTTCCTAATGGGGAACAAATCACATTCCAGGTACTTGTTTGAAATTATGCTTTAAAGAGATGAATTGCTGTGACATTTGTTAGGATGGTATTGTTTAAAACATTCTAGGGCTAATCTGTGGCTAATGAACAGGACTCCTGCAAGTGTGATATAAACAGTACGGAATAAATCAGTGTTCTCTCTGCGTTAATTGAGTGTCAAGTTTGCATTAGTTTTATGATAGCAACACTACTCTATTGAAGCATATGGAACTTGGACTCCTCCAAAACCCGCAATGGGGAGATCTCACTGTAGGACTTGACAGATGACCCTACTCCATGCTTCCTTGTTATATCTGGCCCATGTGTTTGAGGGTGTTGAAATCTTAGTGTTTCTCATTATTTCATCCAATGTCTAATGACATCTTCTAGCATTCTGCCATATACACATTAAGCATGTCCAGTTGTTTTGTTTTGTTTTGTTTTGTTTTTGCGGTACACGGGCCTCTCACTGTTGTGGCCTCTCCCGTTGTGGAGCACAAGCTCCAGACCCGCAGGTTCAGTGGCCATGGCTCACGGGCCCAGCCGCTCCGCGGCATGCGGGATCCTCCCGGACTGGGGCACGAACCCGTGTCCCCTGCATTGGCAGGTGGACTCTCAACCACTGCGCCACCAAGGAAGCCCAGCATGTCCAGTTTTGTTCATGTTTCCAAACTAGCAATGCATATCCTTTACCTATGGCATGCATATGAGTTAACCTCTGATAGGCAGCCCCCTCTAAATTTACCTAAGTTAGCTAAGGCCAGTTTCTGCTGGCTGCCACCCAAAGAAACCAGTCTTATAGCTCTACTGCATTGATTCTCCCTAGCTCTTCCCAGTTGGACATCTTCATTCCCTGCCTCTGGAATTTACCAACATAGTGCTTGTCCCTTAATACAGAATTGAATTGAGTTGGGTTTTGACCAGGGTGGGCTGGCTTCCAGCTAATACACAGTAGCTGTGAAACGTTGCTAACTCAGATCATCAAAACATTTGGGGGCCTGGAGAAGATCTCTTTTAGAATTTGTGAACAAAAGAATGATTGCAAGAGGAAAATTCTGCAATAGAAAAACTTGTTTTCAAATATCCTCTGTGTGCCCACTAGCAAGTTACTCAAGCTCAATAAGCCTCAGTTTCTTCAGTTAAAAAGAAATTCATAATATTGATGCGAAGCATTGTTGAAGGATTAGAGTAAATGCTTCTCTTTTCAACCATTTCTCCTTTCTTCTGTTCTCTTCTCCCATCTCTTTTCCATATTCCTTTTCGCTTACTCAGGCTTCTCTTTTTATGCTTGTCTTGTCCTTTTGTTTTTGTGTTATTGTTTTCATTCTCTCTCTTCATTATTTTTACTAAAAACAATATCTTCCACCCCTTTAATGGTTATGATGGGTTGTCTCTTCCTGCCCAGCATGATTTCCCCCCAACCATTTTTTTTTCTTGTTAAAAACACTATGTGTAGATTGGAGGATTACCTTATGCCATATTTTTATGGAGAGACTTTCAATTCAATTGCCCTGACTTCTTCCAGAAAAATGGTGAGTTCGGGGTCCAAGTAGGCCAGTTAAATACTTTCTTCCTTTTTTAATTTTTATTTTTAACATCTTTATTGGAGTATAATTGTTTTACAATGGCGTGTTAGTTTCTGCTGTATAACAAAGTGAATCAGCTATACGTATACATATATCTCCATATCCCCTCCCTCTTGCTTCTCCCTCCCACCCTCCCTATCCCACCCCTCTAGGTGGTCACAAAGCACCGAGCTGATCTCCCTGTGCGATGCGGCTGCTTCCCACTAGCTTAAGTGGAATGGCATAAGCACGGATCCCCCACTGTATATTCATCTCATCAATGCATCCTGAAGAGACCATCCATTAGCTCCTTCCCACTAGATTCCTAGACTGATCCTGGTGCTCTCCCCTTTTGATTCTGCAATTTGATTTTTTTTTTTTAATTTCAGCAAGCTACCCCATCTTCTCAACAAATCTCCCTTTCTGCTTAAGTTAACTAGAGTATGTTTATATAGCTCACTTCTGAAAAGTCCTTAATGATTCACCCCTTTCTTTTTCCCTAGAAGAGTCTCTCCTACCTCAACTGCAGCTGCTCAACCCAAATGTGTAATAGAAAATACACATGCAGAGGCATGCTTCATGGAACAAAAGTGGATGTCAAACTGTGTTTGAAAACCCTCAGTTACGGATCCAACATAGCCTGCACGCCTCTCTTCCAGTCCACGAAAGTGGGCTCTAGTTGCTAGAGTAATAGAGACAGAATATTTCAGTATCATCCAAAGACCTAGGAAGAATCTATACAATGTTAAGTGCTCTTCTCAGATGTTAGGCAACAGAGGTGGGGTGTGGAAGTCCCCTGGCTCACAGGATGTGGAAGTCTCTTCCTTGACTTTCCTATTATCCAAATTCATTTATCACAGAGGTACATTTGATCATGTTTAGGGTCCCTTGAGATGCCTTCTCCCAGAGGTATTACTTACCACTTTCACCTTCTACTGAAGCTCGATTCTGTGAACACTGTTCTTTCACTTCGTATGTACACACACACACACACACACACACACACACACACACACACACACTCTCACACCCCTAAAATTAATTTTTCTTCTAACCCAAGAAAAATCCCAAGGATTCTGGCATAATGGAAATCCTCACTGAAATTTGAACCCATGTAGGTCCACCCACATCTCCCTTTGGGCATAAGCATGGACTCCATTGAACTTTGGCTTCTGCTTGCAAGCGTGGCTATCTCAGCGCAAGGCAGCACATATTTCAGTTACCCTTATTTTTAATTTCATTAAGTTATATTATACACCTATATACGTATAGTGACCTGTAGAGGAGAATTTAAAAGGATTGTATACCTAAAGAACAGATTGGGTTGGGAAACTTTCCTCTACAGAATCAAGAGCTCTTTTAGTCTCTGTTGGTTTATTCCCCCACCAATTTAAGAGGAATAACATTTTCCAGTGCAAAATACTGAAACAGTACATTTTTTTTTGGTGACAAGCACGTAAAGAACGTGTGCTAGCCTATTGCACATAAGCAATAATGTAACTGCTCTCTAGCCTCATTTCCCGAAATAGTCTAGAAAAATTGAAAGATACATATATCGTGGTGACGGCATTATCATCACATCAGGATCTTATTTATCTGAGTGGACTGTTAATAGCTTCATGCTTAGGACTCAAGTCAAGGGAATTTGCCTAGAAAAGACCCAGGGCTTTAAATATTCCCTCTGAAACGTGGGCAGCTGAAGCAGATTGCAATAGTCATTTGTCTGCTTATTAGTTTAGAGCATTTGTTGCACTGTAATTGCAGGGAGAAAAAGCTTGCAATCCATGTGGCTCATTCCAACAGTCATTGGAGGGTCTATTTCTCTCCAGGGAACAAATCACTGTGTTTTTTTTTTCCTCCTGGAGAAGCTTACAGTGCGATGGGCTATAACCCCTAATAGATACGATACATCTTCTCTGAAGAACTTACAAAAGAAATCAATGGTTTGTTTTATACCCATTGTCTCCCCAAATTCCCTCATACATTTGCTTCCCCTGGCTTGGGTAACTTAAGAGCAATCACACTTCATAATAAAATGTTGGCTCATAAACATGGACTTGGGCTAGAAACTTTGGTGGGGCTCATTTATTTATAGCATTAATTGTGATCCTAGCACAAAATAGGCTGAAAGAACATCCAAAAAAAAGAAGTAAAGAGAAACAATAAAATTGATAAAGCACACATCCACACAGCACTGCTCTGTAAAAGATATAATGGAATCACTGAATCTGATCCCAGGGAGTGTGGTGTAGACAAATGAGATTTAGTCTCGGTGTAATGAACTTTGTAACAATCAAAAGTACCCAGTGGGGGGGGGGAAAAAGTACCCAGTGATGGAAAGGGATGCTTTACAGTATTCTGAGTAAGTTCTTTCTCAAAAGAAAACGCATAGCGGAAGACAAATATTCCTGAACTTGAAGTCAGAAGGAACCAATCTATTACATTTAGTAGCCAGGTAGATTTGAACAAATTTCTTAGCCTCTTTGTCCCTGTTTTCTGTTCTACAAAATGAAGATAATACCTAACAACAGGATTTTAAAGATTGAATAAACTTGTGTGTGGTAAATGGCTAATATAATGCCTCAAACATGTTTGATATTCAGAAGGTTAATTTCATGTTTTTCATCAAGACCAAATGCTTAATTATTGCTCAGGATGTGGCCCACTGATGCTTCATATCCATTTCCACCATCTCCTGGTGTATCACCTGTACTGCTGAGCACAAAAGGCTAGAAACCACCTTTTCCAGAAGCTCTTGGAGCTTAGGATCAGGATGTAAGTTACGTCCCACTTATTCAGTGCACGCATGCAACTTTTGGAAGGCAAAATCGCAGCCAAGGGCATCTTCCTGCAGCTTTGGAAATCTTCCCTCTGACAAGCAAAGTTGTGAAGGAATCAGTGTCCCTTTTCTAGCTTCACAGTATTGGGAAGCATCTGTGGTGGGGAAGGATTCTGAGCTCCAGTGTCCACATGCTGGTAGCTGCTTCCTGATTCTGGCTTCCTGGTCATTGAATCAGAGCATGGCAATTTGTCCTTGAACTCAGCTGCAGTAGGCTCCTATTGCCCCTTCTTCCTCACTTTAGAGGAATATCTATCCTAGCAGGTTGGTTCTTCACTGTTCAGCATGTTCCTCAGATCCCTCCAAAAAATTTACAAGTAGTTATATTTTTTCAAATCTCTTTCTTCTTTTGTTTTTTGTTTTCACACACACATACTGTATTATATTTTTACAAGAGATAAATAAACTGACACCAAGCATTGTAAATGGATGACCACAACAAAAGCAACAATGATTGTAATTACCAAACACGAAACACACTCACACTATGTCATGATATTGACATTCAATCCAGGAATCCTCCACTGTAACAGCTTCTTTACTCTGCAGTGAAAATTGCAAATCTCTTTCTTCTTGAAAATACTTATGGTGGTTTATATTCGTTGCCCCAAACTCTGATAAAGGTATATAACATGTGCCCTAATAGTGCACAGTTCCAAGAAGAATAACATCATCTACAATTAAAAATTAAGGAGAATTTTCCAATAAAATTAACAAAAATTAAAAAATAAAATTTGGATTAGAAATTCAAAAAAAAGGAGAATTTAAGAATAGGACATAGCCTTGTAAAGACTTGCAAATTTCATATCTTTTCGTGAAGAGAATATTTTGAATTAATTGCACGCTTGTAATTATTTGACTTTATAGAGAAGCTTAGTCTTACCAAGGTAAACTTACAAAGCATGTTTTAAGATGGTTATTTACTTTACAAAAATAATTTCTTTTAAAAAATATTCACATGATAAATAAGATTTGAGGAGTAGTCAAAGAAAATAGAGAAGTTTATCTTGGAGCAAAAATTAAAGAGAGACATAATAGTGTCCATTGTATAGAGAAAAAAGTTGTGTAACTTCTGAATAGAGAACCACGACTACTGGGTGGGGATCACAAAGAGATTGATTTGTTTCAATGTGAGAAATTTTTTTCTAATATTCTACAATGAAAAGGCTGCCTTCAAAGGGGATAAACATATTTAGGTAAGGATATGGAACAAAGAGCTGTTTCCCAAGGATAAATTACAAAAGTTCCTTAAGAAAGGAGCTAACAGCGCTTTGTGACCACCTAGAGGGGTGGGATAGGGAGGGTGGGAGGGAGAGGCAAGAGGGAGGAGATGTGGGGATATATGTATATGTATAGCTGATTCACTTTGTTATACAGCAGCAACTAACACACCATTGTAAAGCAATTATACTCCAATAAAGATGTTAAAAAAGTAAATTAAAAATTTAAAAAAATTAAAAAGAAAGGAGCTAAATTAGGGGAAACTTGTGGTCTCTTCTAAATTTTGATATCCTGTGATTCTATGATCATTTATATTGTGACTTCACAGTTTTACATTTAAAAGCGATGTGTGAAAATGATTTAAGCTCAACTTTTCAGAAATATAACAATTACATAAATTGAGGCATAGATTAGATTGACATTAGTGCAATTAACACACATTGTTTTTGTAATATACCTTTAAGTGTGTGTATGTATGTATGTGTGTGTGTTTGTGTGTATATATATATATATATACACACAAACACACACACATACATACATACATATAGATATAGACAGGCATACACCCACAATGAACACAAATGTGATATGCCAGTTTATTAGTCATTTATCTGATCAGTAACTTATTTATTTATTTCTCTTTTCATCATTTAAGATGAGTGTCTGGAAGACCTGATATACATATAGTTTCTTTTGTTCATTATCTACTGAAATAAAGGAACAGAGCAAATTGGGCAAATGGGTCACACCAGTGATATATTCCGCCTAGATGTAAGTTAGAACGCCTGTCAAAAGGTGATTCTAAATCAGTTTCTTCTTCTGAACTCCAAAGCTTTTTCTTAATCCTATTACCCTCTAACTTAATGCTTATATACTTCACTGGTGTGTTAGAAACAGAACAAGAAAATCACAATGTATTTTGACCATAGGAAGAAAGTGTATGGCCTCCAACTTTTTTTCAATTACTCTTTTACTTAGCAAGGTAACCCTGGAATTAATACTATCTTAGCAGTTCACTTTGTATATAAAGAAAGTATTTAAAAATATAATTTTCAATTGGATAAATTCTAACTTTCTGACTTGCAAGTAGATCATTCAAGAAACAGTTATTTTGTCTGGATGTGCTATCTCTATCCAGTACAGGGAGTGGTAAGTACCAATCACTTTTTGGTGGCATAAATAATGTTTAGAAACTTCCTTGAGTTCTGAGAGTCTCTGAGAAACTTCGGACCTTTTGTTCCCTGTAACTACATTTCGTCATATTTGCTTTGGGGTTTATCTGTTAATAAAGTCTCTTGATCTGCTTAACTGCCTCTTCAAGGAAAGCATATTGATAATACTGTGTAATGATATAGTTTTAAAATTTAGAATGACGTAAAAGGAAATTTTAATCTTCTACTAAGTTTGGCCTCAAAATGTTCTGGCCATAATAGTAATGTTTTCAAATTTATCATTCCTATGAAGGCTTCACATTTCACAATGCTAACTTTGCAGCCAAGGAGTATTAATCAACCTTGTCAATAACTAGAAGATACATTCCAATCTTAACACTTTGTTCATAACTCTTGCCCATGACTGCATAGGTTAACATTTCCAAACTGAGAATGCCAAACGACGATGTGACTTTCCTAAAATCATATACCAAGCCTTTGTTTAAAAATATCTTATGTTTCACATGCATAATATAGTTTGAAGATCTCTTGGTCTATGAGAAGTTGATTGTATAAGTCAGTTTTGCCGCTTAACAACAAATCTCAGCTTAAAACAAAAGCAGTTTGTTTGTTTTCTAAATCAGATTACTTGTCAGTAACTGTTCCAACTCTGCTTGCCTATGCTGCAAGTGTCTTCTCCCTTTGGGGTTGTGATTGAGGGACCAGCCCATCTCTGGTACATGCCACGCTAGCAGCAGAAGGCATAAAGTTAAACAAAGCCGCACAGTCATAGTTAAATCTTGAATGTGGCATGTACAGAAGCCACTAATATTCTAACTGCCAAAGCAAATCAGATAAGCTCAGTATCAGTGGGGCAAAAAGTGTCTTCCGTCCACAAGGGAAGGGGAGTAAATATTTATAAATGTTAATTCAGCATGTAGACCAAATGATAATTCTGCTTACCTGCCTGTGTAAATGCCCCAAATAATCGTATAAATCTTCTGAGATCTATTATCTAGCTCCACTAATTGTATCTGATCAAAAATCTCCCTTCTGCCAGGCATGTATCTTATCAGGTAGTCTGATAAGATGGCAGCATAGAACATGGAAAGAAGATAAGTTTTCAAAAGTCTGACCAGAGACGTGAGCTGAAGCCCCAGCTTGACACAAATCTAACTGTTTGCGTTTAAGTTAATTCACTTCCTTAGACTTTGGCTTCCTAGTGTGTAAAATTGTGCTAATACTAATAAATGCCTATCGCAAAAGTTGCAGTGCAGTTTCCTGGGGTGCAGCATAGGAGAATAAGCACATGTGTAACCTGCAAAGCACTCTACAGGTGCAGCTACTGATAAGAGAGTTTTGATAAGGGGTAAGAATAAGGAAATAAGAGGGCTTCCCTGGTGGCGCAGTGGTTGAGAGTCCGCCTGCCAGTGCAGGGGACACGGGTTCGTGCCCCGGTCCGAGAAGATCCCACATGCCGCGGAGCAGCTGGGCCCGTGAGCCATGGCCGCTGAGCCTGCGCGTCCAGAGCCTGTGCTCCGCAACGGGAGAGGCCACGACAGTGAGAGGCCCGCGTACCGCCAAAAAAAAAAAAAAAAAAAGGAATAAGGAAATAAGAGAGTCATGACTAGACCTTGGTGATATGAATGGAGTTCGGAAAAGCATGTGGACGAGGAAGGAAAACACAACGCAGGACAGGAGAATGGAAGTTACAAGTACATGCTGATGTGAATCACATCCACTTCTTTGACTCTATGCACAGTAGAAATAGAAAATGAATGCTATCACACTTCAGTTATTAAAAGCTCACAAGAGATTCCTTGGCTTTCTCTTCCTTTTCACCTGAAAAATACAAATGACATGGAAGACAGGAGATAATCATGTGTATATTGTGGGTCCATCACATAATAGCTGCAACCTTCACTTTTCTTATCTGCTAAATGGGGATAATCAAATGTGTCTAATGGATTTTTCTGAGATAATTTTCATGAAAGTGCTTTAAAGACCATGAATATTACATACAGGAAATGATTCAGTTATCTGTAAAGCAAGAGACTTGGGGGGGTCATTAAGAACCTTTCCACTCAGAAGTTTTATAATTCTGGTATTATTATTGGCTTAGACCTGGAAAAGATGTTAGAGACCAAATAGTTCACATCCTTCATTTCACAGGAGAGCAAAATATTCTTAGTTCCATGATCTCAGTCCGCTTCCTTTATTGAGGTATAATTGACGTAATATTATATTAGTTTTATATATACAACATAATGATTTGATATTTGTATATGTTGTAAAATGATTGTCACAATAAATCTAGTTTACATCCTCCATCACCATACATAGTTACAAAAAAAAGTGGGGTTTTTTGGTGGTTGCCAGAGATAAGGGTTAAGGGGTGGGCAAAACAGGTGAAGGAGGTCAAAAGGTACAATCTTCTGGTTATAAAATAAGTGAGTCATGGGAATTTAATGTACAGCATGATGATTGTAGTTAATAATTCTGTACTGTGTACTTGGAAGGTGTTGCAAGAATGGACGATCTCCGTTCTTCAACTGCAGAGCAAGTATATTCATAATTCTTGCACCAAGTTTTTCGTTTTAGTTTCAGTGTCAGTATATATGAAAAATATTTTTGTTGTAATGTTGAGATTGCTTGCTTTATTCTGAGTTACTACTGTAACTTACTAGAGTTCCCTTTAGCCTTCAATTCAAATCAGTGAATGTACATGAACTCCTGCTATGTACTGTGCTACAGACCAATACTTCTCAAGCCAACTGCATATTGGAGTCACCTAAGGAACTCCAAAATACTGATTCCTGGGCTTTCCCCTAGATATTCTGATTTATTGGGTCTCAGGCATAGTTTTTGTTTATCTGTATGTTGTTTTATGCTCTTCTGGTGATTTTATTGTAAAGCCAGGCATGTAAACAATTTCTCTAGAGCCATCAAACTGAAGGCAAGATTCCTATGTTTAAGAAACTCAAAAAAAAAACGTTTGGTCAGACAGATGTGGAAAAATGACTTGCTGATGCTCTGTCATAGAATTATGTTCAAGACGGACCTGATCTGGGAGCTCAGAGAACCTCCTAAAGAAAGTAGAGCTTGAACTCATCTCCAACAAGAGTAAGGATTTCCTACCTGCTCAATCAAAAGAAGAGCCTTTGGGAAAGGGAAAAAATGGTCAAAGACACAACAGTTGAAGTCATCAAATGTATTTGAAGAATATCAGTAATAAGATGTTCACATGTAGAGTCTGAGGTGGGGAGTACGGCGGAGGGGAAGTTGAAGGAAGAGTCAAGAATCAAATCAGGAAGGGGTTAACTCCAGTTTGGATTTTATCCACTGAAAATAAACTGAAAGACTTTCTAGGCAACTGAATCATTTCTTCTTAGATGCCTCCTCCAACAAAGCCCACCCATCTCTCCTTGAAACGTCATGCTACTTTCTCTTGATCTGCTTTGGATTTCCCTAATCTGGTTTTTTATATTCATGCTCATCATACAAAAATCCTGGAGGAACTCTGAAAGTATACCTCATTTGAAAAATGCACTATCCCCCAAATATTCTGTTTATGCAAATGTATTGGTCTTGAATCTCATGGACCTTACCCTATTTCCATGATTCTAAGATGTAGCTAATTATAAGAAACCACGTTGATTTAATAAAAACTATTTGTTGATAAAAAAAAAGAAGGAAATGACCACTGTTGCCACATTAAACATATTCCTCATTTGTAAGAGGCAGCCTAATTGTCAGACACATAAAAATTGGGGGAAATTTTGCATGTTTGAATCAGATAAAGAGAACAGCTGTTGTTTCTTAAAGGCTCATAATGTGCTCTAATAATAAAAGCAAAGAAAATTCTGATCATTTACTGTAGCAACTCATGAGTTTGTTTTCTTTTTCTTTTTTTTCTGAGTTTGTGTTTATGTTCCCTCCAAAACAGATCTGAAAGTCACAAATGGTGTCCAGAGGAAAGGGATAAAAGTGACACATTCTTTTGGATAAAATGTTCTTATCTAAATGATCAATGAGTCAACTAAGAAACCTAATGTTTATTGACTGCTTCCAGCATGTAAGGCAGTGTGCAAATTATTAAGAGATGAGGAAAAGTCATTCTTACATTGACTCATTCATTCATACCACTTACTTTGAGTACTTACTATGCACCTGGCACCATGCTAGCGTCTGGGAGTACAAAGATAAACAGAACATCATCCTTATCTGGAAGTGCTGATAGCAACATGGTTAAATAGAAAGACATATATGTTATTCTAAATTTTCTAAATCTTTTTAGAAAGTAAAAGAAATAGGCAAAATTAATTTTTATAATGTATTATATTTAAATTAATGTCCAAAAGTATGATCATTTTCACATGCCATCAATATAAAAATATTAATGAGGTAGTTTGCATTTTTTTCCTTACTCAGTCTGTGAAATCCAGTTATATTTCATATTTAGAGTACAAATTCAGAAGTTAAATTATTGATAAAATGAATGTTTTCTTACCAAAATAGTAAAGTTGTATTTAATGGAAACATTTTTATAGTGCTTTAATTTTTTAAATGTAAGTCAATCAAGAAATTCTAATAAAACTAAAATTCAGTTCTTCAGACCTACAAGCCATATTGCATGCAGCTAGTGGCTACTCTTGTTCAGAATCTGCTAGAGACTAACTAAAAGAGGAAGAGTGATTGCAGTAATGTGATAAGACCGAAGGCATGTAAGGAGCACAGATGAAGGTGAACTTAATGTTCCTTGGTGAGCTTGAAGAATCGCTTCAAGCTGTGGGAAAAGCAAGCGTACAAGAACAGAGAAAGGAATTCATGGAGAAGACACAAATGTAAGAAAGAAAAATGGTAGATGGAGAGTTTCCACTCTCTAGATTTACCATCAAAGTGGCAAGACTAAGAGACAGTGAGTTAAATGTTGAACAGTTAAATGTTGAACCTTGTATACTTACATATACAATGCAAGTATGAGCTTGAGAGAGCATCAAAGGTATTACAGAACACCTACATGCATACCGCAGTTCTGCAACTTACTCTCTGCCTAAAGCTGACAGCATCTAGGCATTTTCTCATCCATAAAAATGGGAATCATAGTATCTACCATAAAGGACTATTGTGAGCAATAAATAACATGCATTAAAATGCCCAAGGCGTGTTTGTGAAATCAGAACGCAAATGGGAAAGACCATGAATAACTAAGTACCATACTCAATGTACAGGCAATCTTTTCCCTTGAGACTTAGAGGTGCGGTAAGACTTCAGGCTGCAGTGGTAAAGGGAACTCCTTGGCAGAGTCAGCGGCATCTGAGCGTCATGTTACAGGTGGAATCCACACACTGGGGGAAAAGACTGCATTCCAGGTGTTGCTCTCATAGTAACTGAGTAGTACCGTGGGGGGAGCATGGAGAGCAAACGAGATTAGTGCAAATCCCTGCCAAAGAAGGAGACATGGGGGAGAGAGGGAAAGAAAGTAAAGGATAAGAGCCAGGTACAGAAGTTTAACTTTGAGAAAGACCAAAAAATATGAGGAAAGAGAAAGAAAAAAAAAAATGAGAGGGGGGCTTCCCTGGTGGCGCAGTGGTTGAGAGTCCCCCTGCCTATTCAGGGGACGCGGGTTCGTGCCCTGGTCCGGGAAGATCCCACATGCCGCGGAGCGGCTGGGCCCGTGAGCCATGGCCGCTGAGCCTGCGCGTCCGGAACCTGTGCTCTGCAACGGGAGAGGCCACAGCAGTGAGAGCCCCGCGTACTGAAAAAAAAAAAAGAGAGGGAATGCCCTAGTACAATTTTTACTGTGGCCTCTAGACCCCAAGTAAATTGCCCTGTTCTGCCTTTCTGGTTTCTATTGATGCCAAGTCCTCCTAACTCACGTGTTGCTGGTTATCCTTGGATGATGTGTGTATTCACTTCTGCCTCAAAGACATACACTTGCCCTTCCCTTCGACTGCAGTGCTTTTCCCTTGCTTTTCCTGCCTGTAGTTCCTTCTCATCTTGGAGGTCTCAACTCAAATGTCTCCACGTCTGATCTGCCCGTCTAGACCACTCCCAACCACACACCGAATTACTCCTACCACCTTAACTTCTGCTGCCTGCAGAGACCTGATCCTCACACGGATACCTTCTCTTATTGTCGCTCATCTGTCACTGCGCCCCTTCTAGAATGTAAGCTCCATGAAGGCAGTGATTTCATGTCTTTGCTTATGACCATATCCCTAGGACCTAGCAGGTGCTCAAGGAATATTTGCTGAATGAATGACTAAATAAATAATACACTATCCATAGCATATAACTTTTCACCAACACGGACACATTCATAACTCAGGCAGCTAGAGGCCAATGAAATGAATGTCAAAAATGCTATGCCTGTTATAGTGATTACTGGGACCCTCTATTTACGCCTTTCGGAATTCCTTCTCTCCTCTCAGGATCAGCATTTTATGCCCCTCCCTTCCTTTGGGATTAAAGCCTAATGTTATTTTTTGGTGTCATACTCACCCTATGGCTCCAGGCTATTTTGGATACAGAGCCTCAAATATTCTAGTTCTGGAATCTGGAGAACTAACTTGTGACTCATAGAGAGGGTGAGAGAGAGAGAGAGAGAGAGAGAGAGAGAGAGAGAGAGGGAGAGAGGGGCAAAATGAAAATGGGAGGGAGAAAATAGCGACCTAGAATATACAAGAAAATGTAATGAATAACTGTAACATCTGCAAGGAAATAAAGCTTTATGAAAACATAGGTTCAGGTGTTTAAGGGAATAAATCCTAAATAAAGCAAAGAATGCAGATGTTGCTTGAAAATCTTGGCAGAGGGGCTATGTAGGTCAGGGAAAAAACTTGCAAGAAATTTGTAAACACTTCTTAAAAGTGAAGTAGATGTTTCAAAAGGACATGGAACTTCTTTAGCTCTGCTCTCATTCTGACAAAGTTTCTCCTTTTTGATCAATCATGGTTTTTCCTAGGCTTTCATTTCAATACACAGAAACAGGCCATGTATCTGGGCCAGCAAAATGGGTAACCATCCCCGATGATTTCCTCAGTCCTCACACTTGGCAAAATCTCTGTAATGGTATCAGCTACATCAAGAATAGGGCTACTTCTCAACTTAAGGAGAGAGGGAAGAAATGATTGAATCCGGAGGATTCATTTTATAGATAAGATGTCTGAGGTTCAGAGAAATGGACACATAATCAGTAATTCCTAATTGCCTTAACCTCTGAGATGATGGTCTTTTCAAATTGATTTCAAGATGATTTCTTGCTCCCCAAAAAGTGTTTTTCATAATCTACTACTCTGTACCTGAAATTATATCAGTAGTTCAGCGTAATTGAATTTGATGTTACATGCCCACCTGTTAGTATGAGGAAATGTTTCCAGGCAGAGGAATACATCCATGTTCACTCTTCTGGTGCAGAGATTGGGGGATCCTGAGAGAACAGGGCAATGGACTAATAAATGTTGATGGGTCAAGGAAACATCTAGGTTAATCAGCACTCACCAGTGTTAATCATAGCTCACATTTACCGAGCACTTTGAATGTGTCAGGAACAGTCCTAAGTGCTCATTTAACCCTTCCAAAAACCCAGTCTGGTAGGTATTATTATTACAATGATTATTATTGTCTGCAAATACAGTTGAGAATACCGAGGTGCAGAAAGGTTAAATAACTGGCTTAAGGGACACATTTAGAAAGAAACAACAAGGATTCAAACTAAAGCAGTCCTCAAATGGAGAGAATCCATCCACTATACTCACCTTCTTCTCCAGAAGGACACACATATTGAACCATTGTACCAGGAGGGAACATGGAGTTTTGGGAGAATGGAATCCTAGAATCTGATTCAAAGGCTCCCATAATCAAATGCTCCTAGGATCAGGGTCTCCTGATTAGAGGATACACTGACCTGAAAGTTGCCATTCGTTGCCAGCATTTGCAACAATATTTGTACTAAATGGCTGTCCAATCTCACTAGCTCTTAAAGATATCCAGTGTTAAGGAACTCACTATTTAATTTTTCATCTTTGTGCCCTTTGACCAAATATAACAGATTTTTGTATAATGAACTAAAATGTCCCTAAATCTTCTATCCGTTGGTCCCAATTTTGTTTCTTAGGGACACAGAGACTAAGGTTAATGCAACTTGTGGTTGGACCCTTCATCTGAAAATTAGCGACCTTCCTATCCAAGATTAACATTCTTATATCCTTAAGTATTTCTTTTATAAAATGAATCTCTCCCCAGTGCCAAGAGGTTTGGTAGGTGAAAACATTCTGAGAAAAAGATGTTGGGACTCAAAAATATACAAAAAAAAAAAGAATATGCTCTCTAAATCTGATCGCCCAGTTTGACTCAAAGATAGAAACTATGTCTTATTTGTATTTGCATTAGGCAGTGTATTAATTAGGGTAAAATTTTTCTTGTTCACATAACAGTCCAAGTAGACTGTTCCTGGTTGGCACAAATTTTTCCTCCATGCAGTGATTTGGGGACCCGGGCTCCTTCTGCCTTGTGATCTACTATCCCATAGCACTGATTTTGATTGGCATTCAGACTATGAAAAAAAGTCTTGGAGGAAGCATACCTCTTCTTTAAAGCCTGATGCTAGGTACACATCATTTCCATTTACAATCTACCAGAGAGAAGATACATACGGCTAGATTCAGTTGAAAAAAATGCTTACAAGTGTGTGGGAAAGGATTTTGGTGAACAGTTAGCAATCTGCCACAGCAGTACATGCAACGTTAAGAAATCAGACCTTGGGGAGGGGGAAGGGTAAGCTGTGACAAAGCGAGAGAGAGGCATGGACATATATACACTACCAAACGTAAGGTAGATAGCTAGTGGGAAGCAGCCGCATAGCACAGGGAGATCAGCTCGGTGCTTTGTGACCGAGGGTGGGAGGGAGGGAGACGCAAGAGGGAAGAGATATGGGAACATATGTATATGTATAACTGATTCACTTTGTTATAAAGCAGAAACTAACACACCATTGTAAAGCAATTATACTCCAATAAAGATGTAAAAAAAAAAAGAAATCAGACCTAGATTCGCATCTTAGTCTCCCACTTTTTTAGGCATATGCAAATGGGCCAGCGCTAACAGGTCTAATCCTTTGTCTCCTTTGTCACTGATAGTATGTATCTTCAGGGCTGTTGTAAGGATTAAATGTGACAGCACTTTTAATGTTCTTAGCCTTGTCTAGCAAGTAGAAAGTGCTAAGTAAATATCGATCATTATTATCATCTATTCTCATCCTACTACTGCCAGATTCCAGCTTGAATCCCAACAGATAATGGACCTTAATAAATGTGTATGAGCTGCACTGAGCTGAACTTCACAGTCGTTCCCAAGGTCAGCCATACCCTTATGAGGAAGTACAAGGGGAGCAAGTCTGGTCCTTTTTCGCTCTGATGCTAACATGCTTCCAGTCTGCTCTCTTTGTGTTCCCACACCTCTATGCTCCGTTCATCTGTGAGGCTGACTTCTACCTTCTCCAGGGACACACTTTCACTAATTGAAGACTGGAAACAAAAATCAAAAGTTGAATTGAAGAAGTCAGCCAGTTTAATAGGTACCCCTGGTCTCATTTCTCCAGCCCCCGGTGACTGGTGGTAGCTGCAGCCCTGGCACAAGCATAAGCCTGGCTGTTCTCCTGCTGAGCGGGGTGGCTCACAGGGAAACCTACAGCATTTTTCAGTGGCTCTTCTGTTTCTGTTTTATACACAGAAGTCCTATGAGAATCCACCAGTCATCTGAGCCAGAGGTCCCATAAGCTACCCTGCTTCAAAAGGCAGTGCTGAGTCCAATTAGCCCAACTCAAAATGCTACGTGGACTATTTGCTTTTCTCAAACACGACCATCAAATAATCATTCTTTCCAGTATAAGCAAGAGGTCAGCGTGCACAGTGCTCCCTGGGGTAGTGATGACACAGGCTGGATTATTCCTTACAATCTCTTCCTCCAACTAATACGCTCTCTGTGGGTTCCATCTCAATCGCTATTCTTGCTAATTGTTCAAACAGTGAATTGGTGGCTAAGTTTTCAGGTGAAATGTGAATGGGTTAGATAAAGTATGTGTTTCTTCATATTCAGAGACTCCGGGGCATTTGGACATGCTAGAGCCGGGTGGTAGAGTGGTCATATCATGTCTCTGAATGCCAGAATGGAGAATGCCGTTGAGGCTTCTCTAGTTTCAGTTCCTTAGATAACCCTCATTTCAATGTCTGCTCAGAGTTTTCTCTGTGGCTCAATCCCTCTTTCCTTTAGTGCCGAAAAATTAATTTCCCTTGGAAAACTCATTAGAACTAATTAGTTAGTGCTGGAAGACACAGCTAAGTTATCTCACAGCTGAACTGTCTTTCTCCCCAAAGGTTACCAGGGTAAGGGCATCCGAATTGCCCTTGGTATTCTTCTAGCACATAACAGCCCTTTAAGCTGAGCACTTCCTCTTCCATATGGTTTCTTTTCCACCTCTACTTTCCTTTCCTTTTATCCTCTTCTTAGTGAGAACGGGAAAGATATGGATAACAGCAGCCTGTTACTATCTTCCTTGTGTTACTTCCCGTCCAGTCTGTTTATATGAGTTTTCTCATTTTTCCACTTGTAAGAAAGGAAGAGATAAGAGTTGGAATGAAACCCAGAACAAACAATTTGGAACAACTCTCAAAACCAAGACACCAGCTGGAGATGTAAAGGCTGCAACTGCCCATTAAAACATCTATCTTAGGGCTTCCCTGGTGGCGCAGTGGTTGAGAGTCCGCCTGCCGATGCAGGGGACACGGGTTCATGCCCCGGTCCGGGAAGATCCCACATGCCGCGGAGTGGCTGGACCCATGAGCCACGGCTGCTGAGCCTGCGCGTCCGGAGCCTGTGCTCCGCAACGGGAGAGGCCACACCAGTGAGACGCCCACATACCATAAAAAAAAACCCCATCTATCTTAGCTTCAGCTTTTCTGTGCCTTGAAACCTATATTCCTATTAGAGAGAGATGGATGAAGGGCTCAGTGCTGGAAACTCACCTGGGGCCAGATCTTCCATTTAAATGTCTGTGATGTATGTTGTAGGTCACTTGCAAGGGAGCCATGTTCAGAGGGCCATTGTGTGTTCAAAAGAGCAAAATCCTCTCGAGTTTAAGTCCTGACTGTCCATTTGTGAACCGTTGCTCTTGGGACAAATCACCAGCCTCCTAAGGTTCCATGTTTAGCTATAAAATGTGGCTCATAATAGTTACTTCCCAGGCTGCTTGCGCAGTGGAATGCGTTAGTATGTGGAAAGGGCCTTGTATACTGTAAAAGAGGGCTATAAGCAGCACATGTACGTTCAAGGAACACAGTAGGAAAAGCAGCCTCAGATCAGAAACACCAAGTATGAAGGGAGGACAGAGAAGGGCTGAGGGAGTGGACAACTTTGGTCCAAAGAAGCCACTCTCCCCTTCTCAAGCTACAGACTCCAGGTCTTTGACTTTGGGTCCGCAGACCAAACCACCTCTCTGGCTGTTACAGAGGTGAGTCACTGGGTGGAGTGAGCTCACTAACAAGACTAAAGAGAAATGAGAGAATAAAGGAGGGGGTGAATTCTTTCACCATCTTTTAAAAATATTTATTTTATACATAGTGCCTGGAGTCGAAAGCTACCTTGATCAGAGGTCTGCTACAGTGCATCAAAGGGAGGGAGCCACTACCACATTTGTAAGAAGCATAGTACTCGCCTAAAAACACATACAGTAGGGTGGTCATAAAAGGTTCAATGAATAAAGAAGACACATCAGTATATGCAAAAGTGAGATGCCAGGGGCAAGAAACACGTTTCCCGTCCATTGATGTGAGGAATACAGGCTGTGATTGATAACTGATTTTGCCTATTTGGGCCTTTCCATTTTGTTTGCCTATATTTTTATTTTTTAATTACTAATTTATTGGTTTTATCTTTCAGTCTTATGCGTTGCTATTAGAACACGACCTCCTTGACATTCAGTCTCCTGAATTTCATAAAACGGGCATCACTCCTACTTCACAGTAGGAGAAAAAGAACAAATGTGACTCACCTGGCTCGGTCCACAGGATGGTCCTGATAAATGGCCTATCTCCCAATTCTCCTGCAAATAGTCTTGGATGTAAAGGATTTTGTAAGCCAGAACCTACACAGTTAGACAGCTATGGCATCTAAGGATGATCTAAACATTTCAACCTGTGGGATGGGGAAGCTAAAATAAATCTAATATCATGAGAACTTGACCTAGAGCCGAGAAATCGCAATTTTAAAAGTAACTTGGCAGACTCTAACTCAGGGATCAAACTGGAAAAAAAATATGAACAGCATACTGGCTGCGGGATCTAATGTGATCCCTTTGAAATAACTAGAAATATTTTGATGCTTGGGGGAGAAAGAAGAATCAGCACAGATCGAACGTTTGCTGGGTACCAGGGACTCTGCTACATGTTTTCTACACATATGTCATTTAAGCCTCATGATAACCTCATGAGGTAGTCAAGGATATGCCCATTTTGCTGATGATAAATTCAAGACTCAGAAAGATAATCAATTTTTGCAAAACCACACAGCTAGCAAATTATAGGACTAAGATATAAGCGCATATATATTGCCAATTTTTTAAATGAATGTATAGTAGGGGCTTTATGTGACAAAAGATTGGGTGGTAAGTACTTAGCAGTTAATAAAATAAACATAAGCCTGTCATCTGGAACCTCAGATACAGCAAAAAATGATATGAAAATATACAATATATGTACCTACTAAAGGCCGTGGAATTGTGCACTTCAAAATATACCAAATTGATAATAGTATTTATCTCAGTGGTGTTCCAAAGCAGGATATTTGGAAGAGGAGAGCATGAATAACTTTATTTATATATTTGTTTTACTTTATTTTAAATTTCCAACTTTTAATTTTAAAATAATTTCAGAGTTAGAGAAACGTTGCAAAGTTCCCATATACTTTTCACTCAGGTTCCCTAAATGTAAATTAATATATATAACCATGGTAAAATTATCAAAACTAGGAAGTTAATGCTGATACAATGGCATTATCTCATCTACAGACCTTATGCAGATTTTATCGATTGTCTCATTAAAGTCCTGCTCCTTGTCTAGGAGCTGGTGCAGATTCCATATGGCATTTGGATGTCATGTTTGTCATGTCATTGTGGCATGTCTCTCCATCATTCTCATGACTTGACACTTTTGAAGAATCTTGGCTAGTTATTTTGTAGACTATCCCTCAATTTAAGTTTGTTTTTTTTTTCTCCCTATGATGAAACTCAGGTATGCATTTTTGGTAAAAAACATACCACCAGCAAAGCAATATCATGCCCTTCTCAGAGCATCTTATCAGGAGGTACACAGTGTTGATGTCTGATTACTACAGGTGACTTAATAATCCTTGCATAAAGTTATATCTGCCAGATTTCTCTCCTATAAAGTTACAATTTCCCCCTTTGTACTCAATGACGACTTTGTTGGGAGATATTATGAGATGATGTAAATAACCTGTTTCTCATAATACTTTCACCCATTAATTTTATTATCTATCAACAGTTCTTCCCTGCAACAGTTATCACTATGGTGTTCCCCAAAGGGTGATTTTCTATTTCTATTTTTCCTTCTACATTTATTAATTAAAGCTCTACTGTAAGGTAGAGTTTTTCCTTCTCTCCCATTTATTTCTTCATTCTTTTAAAATTTTTATACCAGTCTAACTTATGGATATTTATTTTAGTTTTTGAGAATTATAATCCATTACTATCATTATTTATTTTCTTGCACATATTGAACCAGATTGAGCTATTAGGAACTCCTTCAAATTGGCTCCTAGATTCTTTAGGAATAACACCATGATTTTTTTTTTTTTTTTTTTTGCGGTACGCGGGCCTCTCACTGTTGTGGCCTCTGCCGTTGTGGAGCACAGGCTCCGGACGCGCAGGCCCAGCGGCCATGGCTCACGGGCCCAGCCGCTCCGCGGCATGTGGGATCTTCCCGGACCGGGGCACGAACCCGTGTCCCCTGCATCGGCAGGCGGACTCTCAACCACTGCGCCACCAGGGAAGCCCAACACCATGATTTTTTAGGCATGTTCTTATGCTGGTATCATAAGACAATGATATACTGGTAAGCTGGTTCTCAAAAAAAAGGAAAAACTAGGAAAACAAAAAAGAAAAATGAAAGCCATATTTATTTTTGTTGTTGTTGTTTTTTGTTTCCTGATTTCCATGATGTGCAGATTCTCACCATGTCCAATTTTAAGCTACCCATAATTTGTTTAGAAACCAATACCTGGGTGCTAGGTGTGCTAATTGTTGCTGAGGTGTCATTTACATCTAGGCTTATTCAGAGATGAGAATTAGAAAGCGTTTATGTATTTATCCCCATCTGTATACACATTTATATCTAGCTATCTATCCATCTACATTAAAAATTATGAGATCATATTGATACTTTTGAATCCAGTTCATCAACACTTGACATATTCTTGCCGTCTCCATAGGTGTAAATCCTTTCTCTGACGGTGAGGAACCTGAGTCTTATTATCCACAATATATCTGCTTATTTGCTTAATCTTAGTATACAATAACGTTTCAGTATTATGAATCTATAGCTCTGTAAAAATAAATTTACTATTATTAATATATATGCTAACATCCTAATAAACCCTATTATATAATAACAGTAATAGTACTATTATAATGCAAGTTAGCAATAGTTTGTGGGGTTCTTTTTGTCTTTAGCCTTACAGTGTACAGACAAAATACTATTTCTTAAGATTACTTAGGTTAGTTTTTCTCTTTCCCACCTTCATCAGTGTGGTTATGCTGTTCCTTTATAATACAGTTAGGTTTATTCGTTACTATTTACATTCCACTGGATTTTCCTCACATCTTGATTTTAATTATTTACACATATTTTTGAGTATTTGAAACATTATTATTGTTCTAAGAGTTAAAACCATACAAAAAAGTATTTTCAGGGAATATGCCTCTCATCCTTTCTCCCTTGTTTCTGTCCATCCTCTCTTTCTACCCTATTTCCACTGACCCATGTGGGTAACCAATCTTATTGGTTTCTGGTTTATCCTTCCTGTACTTCTTTTGCACAAATGAACAGATACATGTTCATTTTCTTATATCACCTTCTTTCTTACAAAAAAAGGGCAGCATAGTATAGATAATATTTTGCACTTTGCTTTTTTCACTTAACAATGTATCCTAGAAATCACTCTATATGTGTATATAGAGATCTTCCTCATTCTTTTTACAACTGTATAGAACTCCATTGTGTGGATGTACCAAAGTTTATGCAATCACTCTCCTAGATATTGGGCATTTATATTGTTCCTAATATTTTGCAGTTATAACAATGCTCCAATCAAAGCTCTTTGCATATGCATTTTTCTCCAAGAAGTTCATTTTTATGGTAAGTTCCTAACTGCAGGTTTGATGGGTCAAAAAGTAAGTATATATATAATTTTGTTAGTGTTTGCCAAATTTCTTTCCAAAATATTTGAATCAGTTTGCATTTGCACCTGCAATGTATGAGAGTATCTATTTCCCAGAAGACTTGAAAATGAAATATGGTGTTATGTTTTTTAACTTTTGCCAATCTGATAGGTGAAAATTGTATCTTAGTATTTGCTTTGAGTCAAATTGAACATTTTTTCATGTACTGAAGGAATATTTTTATATATTGTCTATGATTTGTCTATTCATGCTTCTTCCCTCATTTTTCTATCAAGTTTTTGGTTCTTTGCCCCTCAATGTTTTAGTCTTTTATAAACTAAGCATATCAGCTTCCTGTTTGTGGTGTATAAGCAGAAAGGTTTTCCATGCTCCAAAGTTAAGGAGGAATTTATGAATGACTTACACTTTATCTCTTAGTGTTTTTAAAATCCCATGTGTTTTACAACAAGCCATGATCAAATCTCTGGAGAAGTACAGCAGGTGATTGTGTCATACCCAAGGATAAGCTCTGCAGACTCGCCTTGGAGGGTGAGAACCCAGGCACACCATCTATGAGATCGTCACCTCCACAATGCAGTCTTTTATAGAAGGACTGCTAACCCCACCACCTTGCATTTACCCTGGCCTCACTTCAATCTCTTCTCAATGGAACAGTGAGAGCAACAACTAAGTCAGGTCATGCCACCTCTTCCTCAAATTGCTGCAGCCACAGTGGTCTTGCTTTCCTTGACTTCACCAAGTTGCTTCTGCCTCAGGATCCTCGCATTGCATTCCCTCTGCATGGCAAGCTCTATCCCCCAGATGTCATTTTAGCTTACTCTCTCCCTTGCCTCTACTGTCTCTTATATAATGCCTGGTCTTCCGTGACCATGACCACTCTGTTAAATCAACCCCTTCTTACCTCCTGTTAAAAAAAAATAAGAGGAAACCTCCACTACATACAATCAGAGACCAGAAGGGGGAGCTCTCATACCCAGCGACGATAGCAGAGCCCGACAGGAAGAAGAAAGACTCCTCTTCTTTCCTGGCAAGGACTCAGCCAATCAACAGCCATGGAGTCTGCGTTTATGATAGCCCTCCCAACTTCCTTTTACTATCTGCAAGAGAGGTCTCCTTCCCTTGCCATCAGGGGACTTGCATGTTGTTCACCATAGTTGCAGATCCTGAATTGCAATTCTCTGTTGATCCCGAATAAACCCGACAGTCTATTTGTTTCAGGTCAACATTCCATGCTGTCCACTCTGTTTCCCTGTTTTATTTCACTTTTCATCATCTGACACAGTTTTTATTTTACTTGTTTCCTTGCCTATTGTCCATCTTCTTCTAGCACAGCTGAGGCTTCATGAGGACAGGATTTATTTAATTTTTTTCACTGTGTCAGCCCCTGAGCCTACCTATGTCAATGCACTGAGCATAGTAGTCATTCAAGAAGCACTTGCTGAAAAAAATGAATGAATGAATGAGTATATTGGTTTTGTCTGGCTGCGTTCTCAATACTGTAAGAATTTTCTAGAGCAAAAAAAACGTATTTTTGAAGACTTGGTGATAACGTCTATTGTGATTCAGAATCAAAGAACGTGTGGCTGAAAGAAGCCTTGGGGATCAAGTTGGTTGTTGTCGCCTGATTCAAAAGGAGGAACTGGAGCCCACAGAGGGGAAAAGACTTGCCCACCAGGCCACAGCCAACCCCGATTCCGGGTATTGGGTCCAGTGCCTCTCATTCACAAAGCTGGGAATCCCCATTTACATCTCTGTCTGCATAGGGACTTAGGAGGTAGAGGGTGCTGACGGTGTGGAGAAGAATTTTCAATTAATTTCATTGAAGTAGAAAACTGGCTTGGTCAGAAGATGTACCTAAAGCATATTTTTAACTCATTTTCACAATGCTGGTTTTCAAACCAGGATGAAGAATTATCCCTTTTTACTTCACTTAGGAGGCTTATTCATTATTTCCTGTCTGACCGGGATGTTCAGACACTATTGTTTTTCAAATACCCCCAAAAAACCCATAGAGATTACTTTACTGTAATGCAGAGAAAGAGGAAATTCCACACATTTTTTTGCCACCATTCATGGCAGGAGAGGGGCTGTATCTTAGATTTTCTGATTTTTTTACCAATTTTCAACATTATCTGTCTAAAAAAAAAACAGATCATTGCTTTAATTTCCAAAATTCTATTCCAAATCAAGGATTTACCGGAATTAATTAATTTTATTTAATTAATTCAGATAAATCAAGTCTTTATCTGAAGAATTGGCTCTACAACAGGTTGAACTAACAGGGTTATGGAATTTATACATCAATTCAACAAACGTTTTGTTTTCACTTCTTAGCTTTGGACAAGTAACTTAATTGGTCGAAGTCTGAGTTGTCACATTTGTAAAATACATAATTTGTAAAATAATAATACATCACAGGAGTTGTCAGGGGAATTAAGTGTTGTCAAATTCTTAGCATAGTGCCTGGCATGTAATAGGGACCCCCTACATGGAAGCTATTATTATAATCCTTATGCTTCTTCTTGTTATTATTTTGCTATTATTCTTAGTAGAAGCCGTATTAAAGGACAGGTGCTGGCCTTCCAGACTTATTTAAAGTTGGATCAGTCCTTTATACTCCCAATGATCAGTCACTGAATCTGGGTTGTCTTGAGAAGGGGTATGACTTTGGGTGAGGTAGCTTTCTAGAACTCAGACAATCCCTGGAAGGACTTATAGCTGGGGTTGCAAGTTCTCATTAAAGGGAGAGGTGCGTGGTCCATCACCGTGTGTCCTGCAGGAGGCACGTATCACATTATTCCCCACCCTATGCTTATGCATATGCATAATACCTCCTTAGAAAACTCATAGCAGTATTGCACATCTCTTTCTATATATGCATTCTTCATCAGATTGAGTCTATAGCTTTCTCCTTATAATTCCCCAGCATTCATCGTCACACATGCTTAATTCCTTATTCACATTTCATCTCATCAGTGATTTGAAGGCAGTTGCTATGCTGCCTTCAAATATCCAAACCTTTTCTTTTCCTGGTGCACTATCCTTGGCTCCATGAAAGTTTCTTGAGATGACAATAATTTCTGAGTCATCCTTTATCTCACTCGCTCTCCTCTAGTTATATTTTGATTTACAGAAGTCCTTCATACAAATAATACCTAGAACTACACTACCTGTGAAAATATAGTCACAAGGTCACTTGGAACACATTTTAGGAGCTAAACAAATATCTTGGCATTCATTTGAGCTATGTATATGGAGAAGAGTAACAAAGGAAAAGAAAGAAGGGGGATACATATGAATATATCAAATGAAAATATTCAAAATGCATAATTTTAAGATTAAAGAATATCTGGTTTGGCAGAATAAAAGACAAAGCAAGAAGGAGGTCTTTGTTGGCTGTCTACTCTCCTATCCAAAAGAGTTCTTTAAAGCTAAACAATCTGATTTTTATTACTCAGTTTGTTCCACAAGAAGTGGGCCTCCACTATTCTCACCTTCTTCCATATCCTCTGAACAGCTTGCTCTGCCTATATTGCCTTCCACCTCACATCAACCCGCTCACTTTGAACCTTTGAACTCTGTCTGCTTATGATCTCACCTCACCCTTTGGACAAGCGAATTGGCACCAATTTACTTTCTTCACTGGTAATTTAAATCTTTCCTCTGGCTACACTTAAAAGACAATAAGTTCCAGGAAGGCAGGGACTACTCTGTTTTGCTCACCACTTTATTCCTGGTACGTAGAATGGTTCTTGGCATCGAGGAGATGCTCAATGAGTTTTGGCCAATCGGGTGGTACCTCACGTCGCTGCTGACAAACACCTGCCTCTTCTGGCCTGTACTTGGGACACTGTCTCAGAGGATCCTATGAACATGTCACTTACCAAGCCCATATCATATGAGATTCAGGCCAAAACAGTGAGACACTTACTGTCTCTTCAGAGGAATCCCCATCTTCCAGAATTCTCAGTCCTGGAGAACAAGCAGTTAACCCTGGGGAACGCAGAAAGGAGAAGACAATAGAGGAATGGTCTACATCCAGTGGCATCTGCTTCTTAAAATGAAACATTTGGAAGTTTTCTGAGTGCTTGTGAGGGGGCTTTAAAATGCAACATGTGAAGTGAGGTTATTTAAATTCGGATCTAACTGTGTGGCCTATCTTCATGCCTGCATTAAAATTATTCAGACTTTGTCCATCCACCCCCGTCAGTCTGTTTAGATTAGCCGAGGGCTCCACTTGTGTGGTTCGTTTTAATTTTGTCTGACACAGTGTTCCCATCCCATCCTCCCTCAAGTAGGTCTGGGGGAAAAAATGTACTTAACTGAGAAGTCACAATCTCTGCTTTTTTGTGCTTCCAAGGAAACTTAACAGGAAATGGATTTGCTTTGCCATATTTAGGATAGCTTGGGGGACAGATTCACACAGAATTTTCCTCAAGTTGCATTTTACACAGAAAACTCAATGACAGATGCAAAGAAAGAAGTGATCTCACAGTCCAATCCCAGGATGCTTAGAGAGTATGATTAAAGCTTTCTATTTGATAGCTGAAGGAATTGATTCCTGGTGAGGGAAGAGTTTATTCAAAACCACACGATGATGGTTTAAGAACCAGGACTGGAATCCAGGTCTCTTGCCACTATTAAGCATGAGATAGAAGTTAAGCTAAAACATACCTGATGAAGCCCTATAATTGTATGCTTTCATTTTTTAACTCCACTGTCCCAATTCCCAATGCAGTGACCAAAAACAGTATTTCTCAGGTTTTGTCACCTGGATCCTAGGGTGTATTGAGGGTGGTTTCAGATAACAATGTCAAGATTGCGGGCTAGAAGAGTCATCACTGAGGAAGTTCTAGAGGTTCTATAAAACTAAGACTAGAAAAGGTAAGATCAATTAGTCTAGATTTGTAAGACCCTCGTAGGATGCTATTCTCTATAGCCTAGAGATTTTCTTCTGTTCTCCCTCTTTAACAGAAGAGTGAGGATACCTGGCACAACAGAGAAATAGTGAACACCAACTTGTGCCTTACATTGCTTCCACTCTAGAGAAACAAACTCTGCAGCCCAGTGGTGAGTGACAGAAGCTTCTACATGAACGGAGCTTTATCCAGGACCTTTGTCCAGGATAAGACATGTGCCTCAGTCATGCTGTGGGGAAACAGCTTTAAAGTAGATCAGAAGACAGGCAGGGACGTACATTAGCTTCCTACAACTTTGGGAGGCAGTAGGATGAAAGGAAGAAAGGCAAAGAAAAAGGACAGGTGAGAATATTAGTTTGAAAGAGTGTTCTGGAATATTTCAGGGTCTGCCTTGACTTTCTACCAATGGTCCACTGATAGACCACACATGAAGGCTTTGGTCCATCTCAGTCCCAGAGGCAATTCTATGATGGAGGGAACATCAATCCCACTGCAATGGGAGGGGTGGAAATGTTGAAAATTAAATGGGGCTTCTAAGCAGAAGGAAAATCCAAATACCAAGGATGACTCAGCACAGGTCAGTATAGCTTCTGTGCTATACAATGGGACTTTGGTAGTCCCCCCTTATCCTCCAAGTTATGCTGAATTATTCTGATTAAATAACAATATCTGTATTAACCACCACTTCAGTGTATTTGAGCACCCTTTGACACACTAGGAAATGTGAATGTATTAGGCTTTCTACGTGCATTATATTTGATCCCAACCACAATCTTGAAATGCAAATATTATGAATGGATATTCTGTAGAAAAGGACAATGGAGATTCGAAAAGGTAAAGTAATTAGCCCTGGGTCACATGGCTGAGTAGCTGTAAGAGAATGGTGGTTAAGAGCATGGACCGCTATATTTAAAATAAAATGCCTTTCCGGGCTTCCCTGGTGGTGCAGTGGTTGAGTGTCTGCCTGCCGATGCAGCAGACGTGGGTTCGTGCCCCGGTCTGGGAAGATCTCACATGCCACGGAGCGGCTGGGCCTGTGAGCCATGGCCACTGAGCCTGCGTGTCTGGAGCCTGTGCTCCACAACAGTGAGAGGCCCGCGTACCACAAAAAAAAAAAAAAAAAAAAAAAAAAAAAAAGCCTTCCCATGTAAAAAATATTTTTTAATTTTAAAAATAAATAAAAGTAAAAAAAAAAGAAAAAAAGAAAAAGATCATGGACTGTAGAGAAAGAATACCCGAGTTCAAGTTTTACCTTTGCTCCTTGTTAGCTGGCAAGGTGGGGCAGGCATCCTCTAAGATGTTCCCAATTGATCCCACTTCCTGGTAGTCATAGATTTGTGTAATCCCCTTCCCTTAACTTGCTTCTAAGCAGTAGAATATGGCAACACTGTACAGTTATCATTTTGGTTATTAGGTTACAAAATATTGTGATATCCATCTTCCTAGCAAACTTTCTCTGTTGCTGGCTTTGATGAAGCAAGTTGCCATGTGGGAGAAATAAGGCTGACCTCTAGCCAACAGCTTGTGTTGTACAGTGGGGAACTGAATTCTGCCAATAGTTATGTGAATAACCCAGTCAGTATCCCAGTCAAGTCTTCAGATGAGATCCCATTCATAGAGGACACCTTGATTGCTGCCTTATGGGAAACTGTGAAGCAGAAAACCCAGGTACGTCATGTCCTGATTCCTGACCCAAGAAAATGTGAGATAATAAACATGTATCATTTTCAGTCTCTAAATCTGGAGATAATTCGTTATACGACGCTAGATACAGGGAGCATGGACAAGTTATGTAATCTCCCTTTGCCTCAGTTTCTTATCTTTAAATAGAGATAAATAATCATGACTATTTCAGTGGGCTCCTGGGAGGATTCTGTGAGGTTATATACATAACCTCATGACATTTGGGAAATGCCTAAGTGTTAAAATCACAAAGCTGAAAGCCAACCCTGAGTCTGGCTGCCACTCCAGATCTTCTTCTACAGCAGCTCTCTTGCACCTTGCCAATCCATTTTGAGAATCTTCTCTTTAATATCTACTTCACAACTCATTTATGGTTTTATGTATCGTCTCTTACCACATCCCTGAATTTGCCTTTTTCCTGACTCAGTGTTATCTAATTTCCTAAATCCACTCTTAACTTTGAACCATATAAGGTGCTGGCTTCTTTACTTTATGGCTCAGCATCCTTTCTCGGGCCTCTGTTTTCCTAGACTTCTGGCTTCCTGTGCCCAGGTTAATTCATGCTCAGTTTCACTGGGCCGCATTCCTGACTTGGAACTATATGAGATGTATATGTGGATCCCAGAAAGAACAATGACTAAAGAAGGTAAGATGTGTCCTCTTGTTCCATGTCTTCTTTAAGTAAGTTAACTCACTATTTTCTGCATCTTAGTTTATCATATATGACATGGAAATGATAATATCTATTTTACAGAGAGCATAGCATTAAATGAAAAAAGGAAAATAGAGTGACTGGTGTGATGAACGCTCATCTTTTCCGTCCTTTCCTCGATTCTGACATTCCATGGTTCTGGCTGTAAATGCTTCAAGCAGAGGCCATGAAAGCACCAGAATATCACTCTCTTTTGGTCATGAACTCTTTCTCTATTCTGCTCTGATTCTTTCCCCCTGGAAGTGCTATTTCTATTTGGGGAAAGAAATGAGCCAGTTTCAGAGAGATCAGACCTGCCAGTTTCCTGGATGTAGATGGTGCTTCTGGGGTAAAAAGACAAACTGTCTTAGATTTTGCTCTGCCCTTCTTCATGTCCCACCTCCATGCCTCAATCACAGGAACGCTGCCCTTCCCTCCTAGCTTCACTCCCGATACCTGTTTGTTAAGACTTCAAGACTACAGACATATATACCTACCAAGTGTCCCAGATTTTCCAGTTTGATCAACCCTGTTATCATGCAATTTTTTTTCACTTGCTCCCCCTAGGCAGTTCAAGCCTTTGTTGTGTCATGCACAAAATGAGGTTAGAATCCCTATTTTGCAGCATAATGATAATGTACATAAAATGCCTAGTACATGGGCCCTTAATGTAGGGATTATTATTACCTTAAATAAAGGTCATGGAAAACCAAATTGTTTATCTTTGTAAAGCTTTTAATATGCACATATTGATGAATTAAAAGAAATCTTTTGTCATATTATTTATTCCTATGAAACCAGATATTCTTTGGGATATCAATAATACTGTGAGAATAATTGTTGTCAATGTAGTGTGGACTGAAAGAAAGGATATGCGCTTGGGACCGATCTGGGCTTTAATCTCAGCTCATCCATGGAATAGTATCTTGCTACAAGGTCAGCTGTGTGACCTTGGCAAGCTTCTTGCACACTTAGTTTCCTCATCTGTACAGCTGTGATAACAGAACCTATCTTGCAGGCATTTTGTACACATGAGCCATCTGTCATTTACTAGGCACTCAGTGTGTTAGCTCCCTTTCCTTCACAACTGGTCTTCCCAAGGTAATCCATTTTTCCTAATCGAAGACAGTCCTTGCTTTATTTCACCTGGTGAGGGATTTTGCAATGTTAAATGTCCCTCCCTGAAAGCTGCTTCAGATTAGGCATGGCTTAAAATACGGGTGACCCATCCTCCTTACCACCCCACTTCCTCCATAACTCCACACTCCCTTCTCATCCAGAAAAATCTTCCTTCAAAATTCAAAAGGCCAAGGAGTCTTCCGAGGGAAGTTAAATCCCTTTATACTTTGTCAGAGAACTTTCCCACAAAGAGGAAATTCTACAAATACTCAGATGACATCACCAAGAAAAGGCCCTTGTTTCCCCAGGGCCCAGCCTCCCTGGAAGATGACAAGGGTTAGGGACAGAGAAAACCCGGGCCACTTGTCGGATTTGGCAAGCGGCAGCCAACAGCTGGTCAGGCCGGTTAATTAGCCCTGCACTCTGCTCCTGTCCAGCCTTTATTGGCAAAGGCAGAGGCAAGTGGCTCTGGCCTGCTTTTCTCTTTCTATTAACAAAGCCCGGTGCCATAGGGTTACCTTGGCCCGGGGCCAGGCCTGCTCGCCTTTTGCTGCCTCTGTGTTACCATGACGATGGCGATGCGCCTTTTGCCAAGGCAGCAGCTGGTGGATGGGTAGCGATTACCTGCCAAGCAGATTTACTAGCTCCAAAGTACAGACCTTGCTCTGATAGGTAAAAGAAGAGGAAAGTTCGAGACTCAGACAAGGAGAGAGGGATCTCTGTATCTTTTGACCTGTTCCCCCTATTTTAATTGTCCAACAAAAGCGGATTATTCTCCTTCATTTGCCCAGATGCCCATCCGCTAAGCACATAGGCCCATCTTGTCTCATCTTTTTCTTGCATCATCTTATTCTGAGGAGAGGCAATAAACAATTTAGTCTTTGTCTTTGCTGCAAGAAACATGCTACCCGCCCCCACCATTCTGCAGCAGGAGCAGTGCTTTCCACACCACAGTGCAGGGCTTTGGGGAGGGAAGGAGTTCCGGCAGTGGGAAGAATTTCCGGAAAGGAAAAAAGGCAGTGTGCTCACTTTGAGAGAATCATGAAAACTTAGTGGAAAAACCTACGATGATTATGGTTTTCACCTAGGAGGAGATTCCTAGGGAATTCTGGATCCCTGAATTTTAGGATAAATTTTTTTACTTTCTTAAATTTCATTTAGAAAGCATTTATTAAACACCAACTGTATGTAAACTTTTTAAAAAATTTCAATTGTCCTATTTTATTTTATTTATTTATGTAATTTTTAACATCTTTATTGGAGTATAATTGCTTTACAGTGGTGTGTTAGTTTCTGCTGTATAACAAAGTGAATCAGCTATACATATACATATATCCCTATATCTCCTCCGTCTTGTGTCTCCCTCCTTCCCACCCTCCCTATCCCACCCCTCTAGGTGGTCACAAAGCACCGAGCTGATCTCCCTGTGCTATGCAGCTGCTTCCCACTAGCTATCGGTTTTACATTTGGTGGTGTATGTATGTCCATGCCACTCTCTCACTTTGTCCCAGCTTACCCTTCCCCCTCCCTGTGTCCTCAAGTCCATTCTCTAGTAGGTCTGCGTCTTTATTCCTGTCCTGCCCCTAGGTTCTTCTTGACCATTTTTTTTTTTTTTTTTAGATTCCATATGTATGTGTTAGCATATGGTATTTGTTTTTCTCTTTTTGACTTACTTCACTCTGTATGTCAGACTCTAGGTCCATCCACATCACTACAAACAACTCAATTTCGTTTCTTTTTATAGCTGAGTAATATTCCATTGTATATATGTGCCACATCTTCTTTATCCATTCATCTGTCGATGGACACTTTGGTTGCTTCCATGTCCTGGCTATTGTAAATAGAGCTGCAATGAACGTTGTGGTACATGACTCTTTTTGAATTATTAGTTTTTGGTTTTTTTAGGTAGGGAGTTTGGTATTGACATGTACACACTGCTATACTTAAAATGGATAACCAACAAGGACCTACTGTATAGCACCTGGAACTCTGCTCAGTATTCTGTAACAGACTAAATGGGAAAAGAACTTGAAAAAGAATAGATACATGTATATGCATAACTGAATCACTTTGCTGTACGCCTGAAACTATCACAACATTGTCAATCGACCATACTCCAATATAAAATAAAAAGTTTAAAAAAAACTTAAAGTTTTTACTGAATTTCAAGCATTGATCTCCTACTACTTCCATATATAACCAATACTGCGACCATTCAGAATGGGTAAGATTTCAAAAGGCAGACAGAGGGAGGTGAGCAGGGCACTCCAGGTGGAGAAGGAGGGTTTACTCAAGGACAGTGTCAGGACTGAGGTGGTGACTACTTTGTATAGCTTGAGTGGGAGCTGTACATGGGAGAAAGGAGAGCAGAAGCAAAACGTCAGGGGAAGCAAGCTGGGGTTTTCTATGTATTAGAGAAATGGGCACTGAGGAATGTTCAAGCTGTTGTAAGTGGTAGAGATCTATTAAATGTTCTTAAGCCAGAGTAAAACACCTAGTTATGCTTTAGGAATGAAACTCATTGCCCTGCAGAATGGATTGGCGTGGAGAAAGAGACCAATGGGGTAAATTCAAGACCTGTATCAGCAATGATTCGATATTACCATCATAACAGCTAATAAAGAGGGAGGGCCTCACAGGGGCCAGGTTCTGCCGTAACCGCTCCATGCATATCCTTGTGTAGTACACGCATCTGCCTCAGCCACCATCACAGCATCTCCACCGTCAAGTCCCACTTTACGGACGAAAAAGACTCAACTCTGGGATGTTTCTGTGTTTGCACAGCTGGCGGAATTGGCAAAGCATTGTTTTGTAGTTTTAATTCAAAGCAGTCTGATTCCAGTCTTTGGGTCCTAACCATTTTACCACACTGCCTCCCAAATTCCATTCAAAGGGAGGCGAGATACATTTCTGGGCCACCGAATGCTTATAATCTTAGACAGGGGGTTGGTGAGCAAACTCTTTCTGTAAAGGGCCAGATGGTAAATATTTTAAGCTCTGTGGGCCATGCAGTCTGTGTCACAGAGACTCAGCCATGGCAATGCGTCAACCAATGAGGGTAGCTGTGTTCCAATAAAACTTTATTTACAAAAAAATAGAAGGCCAGATTTGGCCTATGAGCTATAGTCTGCCAACCCCTGATCGAAGGTAAAAAAGTACAGGAATGTCTCCTTTGGGTATAAAAATGGAAGAGCTAAGGTGATAAATTACTGAATTTGATTTGGAGGGAACCTCTAGCTTACGAGACAGAAATTTAGACCAGGAAGAACCTTAGAATTCCCTGAGTTCAAGGACTCAGGTCTTGGAGAGATGACCTGAGGACCAGCAATATTCAGGAAGGACTGAGGGTGATGGGACTGCAAGGCTAATGTCGACATCTCTCAGAGAAAGCGTGTGAACTTCGAAAAGGTCTGCTTTCCCAGCAAAGTTAACAGAGTTAAAGCTTAATAAGTGTTCTTGGTCAGAGTTATGTAAAAGTTGGGATGAAAACACTTGGTGACAAACTTCCACAGATATATGAATGACCTTCAGAAAAACTGTAAATCTCCTGGGATTATTTGCAGAATCATTTGTAAGTGCATGTGTACGTGATGGCTCCCTCATCTCAGCCCCACCTGGAGAGAAATAGCGTAACAAACTCAGTAGGGAAAGACACCAGTGTTGGACTCAGATAGACCTGGGAGCAAATAGGGTTCCTCCAGTTATTAGCTCTGTTACACACAACATGCTGCTAACCGTCTCTTAGTTTGCCTATCTATAAAATGGGACAAAAATAATACCACCGTATGGCGGGCCGTTATTCTGAGAACTGAATGAGCTGGTAAATATAAATCATTGTGCTCAGAGCTCCCTATGTGTGATAAGAGTGAAGGCCAAGTCTAGCCCTCTCCTGGAGTATAGTTGAGGTATTGAGCTCATGGCCTCTGGAGACAGGCACTTCTATCTCATTTCCTTCATTTGCAAATGTAAATGACAAAGTGCACCTCGTTGAGCTATTGTGAGGATAAAATGAGATGATGTTGATGAAGAGTTTCAAGGCTGCTGGACACATAGTAGGTATTCTTTAAGTTTTAAATTTATATAGATGGGTAAACTGAGGCCCAAAAAATTAAGTGACTTGTCCGAAGTCACAGTGCTTCTGGGAGATCTTCCAGTCTTGGAAGTGAGAGGATGGTAGAAAGTTTAATTCTAAAATCTTGCCCTTGTCTCCACATCAAATTAAAAAAGGAAATGTCTTATTAACGATACACATTTCTGTAATGCTGACCAGACAGCAACAATATTCTACGTGTTTTCCATTGACATTCCATTCATCCTCTCAACAGCCCTGTAAGGTAAGTACGCATTATGATCCCCATTTTCATCTGAGGAAATAAGGCACAAAGGGGTTAAATTAGGGTGACATGGTAGTCAATGGCAGAGTGGGGATTTGAATGTAAGTATTTTGCTGCACTGCCTTTCGAATAACCTTATTAAGTTCAGACAGAGGAACAGTAGAGGACAGTGAGGAACAGGTAATGTGAATGAGGACAGCACCCCAAATTCCTAATCAAAAGGCCTTGGAGGATGACATGTTTTTGATTCAGTAAGGTTGTCAAATCATCCAGTATTTGTTATATATATGTATAACTGAGTCACTTTGCTGTACACCTGAAACTAACACAGCTTTGTAAATCAACTATACTTCAATAAAAATTAAAAAAAAACTAAAAAAGAAGTAAAAGCAAAAATAAGAAATAAAACATCATTCAGTGATTGTTTAATATCTATCTCCTCTGTGAAGGTTTAACTACACCCGTCTTCATGCCCAGTGAATTGCTCTCCCCCTGTTTTGGTCCCCATCACTCCCTTGTCCAGACATCTGCTGCAGCGTCCACAGCACATTGTTAAGTGTGTTGGATTCCCTTCTCCCTATCTTATTTCTAAGTCCTTAATAGTGGGGTCTCTGTCTTATCTGTCTTTGTATTTTCTGGACCCAGCACAGTCCCTGGCACAGTAAAAGCACCGTTTTTACTGATCGGATAAACAAATCCACTAAGAAATGAATGAGAGCCCGTTAGGGAGAGGAAGGAGATGGGTTCACGGGCCATGATAAGACTCCAGGAAAATCCCAGATTGTGTTGTAATGAACTCCTCAGAAGCCTAATGAAGCTACTGCGTGACTCTCGCCTCAGCTGGATGTCGAAATGAAAGGCAACATGAGCCCGTGTTCTGCTAAGAATAACACCTACGAGATAGCAGTGTTTGAAATAAGCCTGTCTCTGGAAAGGTTCCTGAGCCTTGTAATTTTACTTTTATAGTCATGGCCCCAGCATGTTTGACTTTTCAAATCCCCTCACTAAGATCCAAGGGTCTGTTTATAAAAGCTGTATCTGAAGCTCTTTCCTCTGTGAGGTACAGGTGGGGTTTGTACTCCTCTGTACAGATTGGTCCCCTGGAGTGACATTACATTCTGCTCCTCGTAGGGCTTCTCTGTTTGGGGAACTGAGAAGAGAAAGCGAACAGCTTAATACAAAGTTGGTCATAAATGTGTCCTGGGGGTCTTCCCTGGTGGCGCAGTGGTTGAGAGTCCGCCTGCCGATGCAGGGGACAAGGGTTCGTGCCCCGGTCCGGGAAGATCCCACATGCGGCGGAGCGGCTAGGCCCGTGAGCCATGGCCGCTGAGCCTGCGTGTCCGGAACCTGTGCTCCGCAACGGGAGAGGCCACAACAGTGAGAGGCCCGCGTACTGCAAAAAAAAAAAAAAAAAAAAAAAAAGTCTCCTGGGAACTAAAGCCCTCTAACAATAAAAATAACAATAACAACAGTAATAATAACAGCCTAAAGCAGCTGTGATCCAAGAGGGGAGAGCAAATAGAGACTCAGGAGAGGAAACCAGGTTAGTACCAGAGGAGCAATTGGACCTTTTAAATGCCATGTTCTAGGCAGTAGACAGGAGCCAGGGACATTGGAAACAGGATTGGAAAACAAAGCAATAGGTTGTAACACAAAGAAAAAGGACTCAGGACCTATTTTAGGGTGCAAGAAAGGCTACCAGGAGGTCGAGTTTATTGGATTCCAACGTGGTCTGGTTAAGCTATTTAGGACCACACCGGAGCCCTGTCACTACAAAAAAACATTATGGTGGCTTTATAATGTGTTAAGAGGCTAAACTAAGTTTCCCAGAATTTTTTCCAGAGAGTTTCGAGTTAGTGTGGACCCAACAGAGATTCTCATGCAAGATTTGAAGGGTGACAGCACCATACGGTAGGTTGCACAGGATAGCCCTTATCTGCTGGCTCACTTTGTCGTCATGAAGCAATAGTTGGGCTAACAACTGCTCCAGCCTCCCCCAATTCCTTCCTAAGCTTATCCACCTTCTGGGCCAGGTGTGTGTATTTTGCTCTGTGAGGCAAGGTGCGAGCCACTTTCTGTGAGACACCCACACCATCAAGGTCAGAGGCAGTGAGAATTGACATGGATTTCAGCACATCTTTCTTGGGTTCCAACTTGTGTTTGGGGTTCTGGCTTGCCCTTGCCCTTAATTTTTTCTCACCAATGCCTGCCTTGTGGCCTTCGAGGTCTGGCATTAAATGCAAAGACAATCAATAGCCTTACAGAAATTATTTCCCCAGTGGCATGATTGGGCAAGGTCAAATCCCTGTAACAAATTCTTTATTATATACGTATTTACATTACATAGTGGTTCTGCTTCTCTGTTTGAACACTGACTAGTACACACATTGGCAGCAGAGTGGAAAGAGCATGAGCTTTGAACCAGAGAGATAGACCTGAGTTCAAATCCCACTCTTGCTACTTGTTTTTAACCTTCCATGTAGATTCTTATTTTGATGAGCCTCAGGTTTCTTATCTGGTACCTGAGGATAATGCTTACCTCATAGGGTTATTGCGAGAATTAAGAGAAATAAATATGGATAGCACTAGCTCATAGTAGGTGGTCAGTTATGATAGGGAAGAAATGCTTTGTTCTTTCTTGACTTCAGGTAACTTTACTTCTCTCATGTCCATCCACAGCAGCTTCATTAGAGCAATGGTACTTGATATGTGCTCCATGGTCAATTGGTCATATGTGGTCCCAGCTACCCACTTCCAGAAAGTGATGGAGTTGGGGTCGGTTTGACTCAGGCCCTGCTTGCTTCCTCCCAAGTGAGTCACTGCAGGCGATTTCCTCCTCACTGCAGGGGGATAAAAGCCCCACCCAGAATGAGCTGAGCACATGTGGCACTGTTCCTAATCCTCAAACATTTCCATATGGCCCACTGGCTGCCGATTCCCCAGCTCTGACTGTTCTGCCTCTTCTGGCCTCTCTTGGTTGTGGCAGTGATGATGGCCAGAGTTACTGAAAAAGAGAATGAAGTCTTTGCCAGCCAGAGTTATGAGTCTCTGATGAGCCCCTGGCTGAGCTCATCAATGGCCTCTCAGCATTCGGACGGCCTTGGGGATCAGCCCCCTGACACCAGGATGTATTTTGGGACAGAGACAACTTCCTTTAGCTTCATGATAGGTGTTGTCAGAGCTAGATTCCTGATGACAAGTCCATTGGTCAAAAATCTCCTGTGTATTTATTTATTAAGACAGAGGGTATCGAGAACTAATTTGGGGAATTGCAAGTATCCCGCAAGTTTAGTGGGTTATTTCATAGCTGGCACAATTGAAAATAATAGAAAGAGCATTGGGTTGAAAATGAGATGGTAGAGATTTCAGTCCTCATCTGTTACGCATTGGGGAGGGAGTGTGGAAAGCCATTCACTTCCTCTAGGCCTCAGTTTTCTACTCTGTAACTCCATCTCTAAGGTCTATCCTGAACTCTGAGTGTGAACATTTCAGCATGAATTAGTAGAAAAAGAAGTAGACTATTCAACAATAAATACTTTTGAATATTTATTGCGTGCCAGGCAACTTGCAAGATCCTATAGAATAAATGAAAAGGACATAATTTCTATCTTCACAGGGTAGATAAGAATTAAACACTTAAAGAATTACTATGCAACATCAAGGCAATAGAAAAGGTATCAAAAGCAGAACATGATTAGTTGCCATGCGATTTGTACGGAAAATGTGGGCTGAAGAAGATCAAAGAAACTGAAAGAAAAAGAAAGGAAGTGAATCAGGTTTATGGGTTTTAAAAGTTTGTTTGTCCTGATGAATGTAAGATTTAGACAGGTAAAGAAAAACAAAGGACCAGGAAGGAAACTAGATTCTCTTCCTCAAACTAGACAATTGGTCATGGACAAGGCCCTAGACATCCCAGAGCCTCAGTTTTCCCATCTGCCATATGGGGATGGGAATTTGAGTTGAAATGATCTGATTCTTTATTAGTTTAGTATTTCAAGCCAGATTACCTATCTTCATTTGGTTTTAGTTTATGATATGCACAATGTATCTATACAACACTGTTTCGGGTACTACGGCTGAAATAGTTCCTTGACTACAAATCACACCTTCCCAACATAACTGTTAACCATTTTTAGGGAAGATTCTATGGCTGATGCTTATCTTGGTTCTTCTTATTCTGTCTGCAAAGTGTCTATGGATCCACGGCCAGTGTTTAACAAAGTCAGTTGGCTGATAGGTTTGTACCATGTTGTTCAAAGCAATAGGGAGCATCACCCAATTAGACGCTTGGACTAATTCCCACACCCCCTGAAAGAGTGCAACACTGAAAATTTACGCAAGGAGAGACAAACATGTGAAAATTTTCAGCAAACTCTCTTTTCACACAAAGCCAAGCACTTGGTGTCCTTTTTTTTTTTGCAAGTTTGCAAAATAACAAAAAGATTTCTCAGGCTGTTGGGAACAGATTGTCCCTTTGGCCCAAGTAGAAGGGGGGGTGAGACGCTGACTGCTGGGTAAGAAACATGTCTGAAGTACACAGACATGATATTTTCATTTCAACTTCAGTGGTCTGACTAGGATGACTGAGGCTTTTTATAGAATTATTGTTTTGGCCTTGTAAATTGGCAAATCTGTTTTCAATCAAGTGGGATCATTGTCTCTGGCAGTGCGATATTTCAAAAGAAAAACTTGGTACAGTCGATGTGGGCATCTTAGCATCCTTCTCTCCATGGAGACTTAGTAAGTTGCTTTCTTGGGCAAGGGGTGTGACTCATCCAAAGGTAACAGACATATATCTTGTAATCTGTCAAGGAAACTGACTTTTGATATTTTAGAATACAGAAAAGAGCAGCAGATTTTGTTCATGTCCTGGCTACTTGACATAAGCAACACTATGTAATATTAAATAAGTAGCATAATCTAACATTAGTAACATTATCAGGATTACCAAAGCTGTCCTTTACTTTGGAAAACAGTTGTGGTCTAAAAAGAACTTCCAGATTTGTTTTCCTAATGACTGTGTGTTTTGTTTGTTTATTTGTTTGTTTCTGTTTCTTACTTCACCTAATGCTGCCTGGTAGCATTTTTCAGGTCTGGCTTCCCAACTGGATGCCCGCTGAGGGTCGGGGTAGGTCTTGTACATGTTGATTTCTCACCCTGTGTCTGCTGCTTATTTTGCAAACAATAACTATGTTTTAAGAAGTTTTTTCCAGTGATTTTGACTCTCCCCAAAACGTCGTGTGTTAGGTAAGGCAAGAAATATTGTCACTTAATTAGCTGGGGCCAAAAGGGGTAACAGGCTTTGTCTGAGGGCCAGCCGCACCCCACCACTGTCTCCTCCGTTCCAGGTTGACAAGTCTTGAATGCATTTATTCACCTAAAGTCCTCCTCTTCACCTGGGTATTTCCAGATCATCCTGACATTCTATTCAAGGAACTTCTGCTCTAAAATAGCATATGAGGTCTTGACATATTTTCCTCTGTCTTCTCCTGAAATCATTCTGATACATAATGAGACAAAAACTCAAAGGCTTCCAACACTGAAAACCATGACTCTCAAACTCTTGCAAGAATTTGAAAATAAATTTCACTTGCTATAATACTTCAGCAGCTAAGAATCCCAACTTGTGGCTGTCACAGTAATTGCTACATGAAGTGGAATAGATCCACTAGTTAAAAGAAGATAGGAAAATCTTAGCTGCCACCCTCTTATACATATAGCTATTTCTTTGGCAAGGACCGTGGGTTCTGGTTGACCAGAAAATCATGTCATTATTTCTCTGATGAACAGGATCATCTTATCAAAAAGGCAAGATATTGTGTCTTATTTAAGAATTATTTCCCAAAAATAAAATACACACACACACAAACACACATGTTTTATATACATATTTTTTTCAAGTTGCTTTGAAGTTTTTTCTCTATCGTTTGGGTCTTCAATGTCCAAATCGCCTGGAATATATTGTTAATATGGCATGAGTTTGAGATTTATTTTTTCAGATAGGGAATGCTCACTGTTCACACTCTATTTTTGAAAAGCCCATTTTTCCCATTAGTTTGTAATGTTCAACAAATTTGAACATTTTCAAATGTTCAACAATTTCCTTATATGCCAGGGTCTGTCTCTGCCTGCTTAGTTCTGTTGATCAATCCTACACTGTGTTAATTAGTGTGGCTTAAAAATAAGTCCTCATGTCTGCTAGGGTAAGTATAACATCTTTGCTCTTTGGCAGAATTTTCTTAGCTCTACTTGAACAACTATTCTTCCTTATGAATTTTAAGTAACATTTTGTCAAGATCTGTGAAAAAAAAAAAAACTCTACTGAAAAATTGATTGGAATGTCATTGAATATGTAGACTTATTTAAGACAAACCCACACATCGTTACCTGGTCCTCAACCCAATAAAAGTGTACTTTCCCTAATCTGACCCATCTCACACTGTCCCTGATTCCCCAAACCTTTCCATAACATACTCAAGAACCCACAGTCTGTCATTAGCAATTCCTCTATAACCTAAACCTGAGGATATTGCTTCCCACGAAGCTTTAACAATCAGAGTCAGTCTTGCCTCCCACGTAATTTGTGGGTCTGTAGGGGGGATGGATGTCCTCCTTGCTCTGTATTGGCACTTCCCGACTATTTGTCCTGTTTTCTGTCTAAAGCATCTCATCGTTTGAAAAAGACACAATTGGGCTACATCATCTGTTACTTTGAATGTTGAATACAGAACTCCTGGGTACTTCCCTTTTACTCACGAAATATTTTAGCAAATGCCTCATGAATTTTCTTTCCATGACTACTGTTGTCATCCTTGTTTGGTGATTTTTGTATTCATGTAAGTGGATCTATCCAATAGCCCAACTTCTTTTCAAGATCTCATTCTCCTCACACCTCAACTTATCCAACTACATGGTCATAGCTTAGACCTGACCATTACTAATAATTGCCTTCTCCCTCCACCCCAAAATATCAGCTTCAAACCTCTCCTTTTCTGACCAACACCTCCTATCTTTTCAGCTCTTCATCTCTTTCTGGTGCCCCCTTTCTCAAAATGCTTTCACCTCACTGAGAACTCTAATGCAGAATGATTCTACGTTAGGAAGGATCTACCTACGCTTCTTTTTCTGTCATCAATCCCCTCCTGGTCTCATGTCCCTCCATATACCATTTATATTTCATGCTCTATTATTATAATCACATGCTTGCCTCTCTCTCTTTCCAGGTACTTAGATTATTTTCTTATCACTACCATAACAAATTACCACAAATTTACTGCCTTAAAAGAATACAAATTCCTTATCTTCCAATTCTGTCCATTGGACATAAAACGAAAATGGGTCTCACAGGCTAAAACCAAGGTGTCATCAGGGCTGTGTTTCTTTTTGGAGGTTCTATGGGAGAATTGGTTTCTTACTTTTTCCAGCTTCTAGAGTCCACCTGCATTCCTGTACTTAGGGCACCTTTCCATCCTGAGTCACCCTTGGTTCTCAGCACATTCATGACTGGTTTCCTCTCAGGCAGTCACCTCCCCTACGACCATCATCCTTTATTTTTATTTTTTATTTTTGGCCATGCTGCAAGGCATGCAGGATCTTAGTTCCCTGACTAGGGATTGAACCTGTGCCCCCTGAGTAGAAGCATGGATTCTTAACCACTGGACCGCCAGGGAAGCCCTGACCACCATTCTTGTATCCTGTGTTGCTTGTGGTACTTTCACTGCACCATGTTCTCATTATACTCTGAACCTTTACTTGTCACTTCCTTTGGGATCATCTGTCTTCCCTTCGTTAGCTGACTCCCATTCATCCTTTGACTCTGCTCAGACTCCTCCAAACTTCCCAGTGTTCTGCTCACAGCTTTTAAAAGACCTTCTCCTCTGGGCCCCTCAGAGTTCCACCCTTACTTCCACCATCACATTGGTCAATAATAATATCAACAATGCTGGTAAGAACAGTAGTCTACGGAGTAGCTTCCTTTTTGAACTATTTTTCTATGCTATGGAGAGCTTTCTGCTTTCTTGAAGAACGAATGGAAAGAATCGTAGAACCAGGGCAGGCTTTTTATACTACTGAAAAAGATGTTTAGGCGGAAGGATGAGAATTCTACATGAAGAACATGGGATTGGCAGAGTGCAAAGAGCAGAGGTGACAGACAGCATTGGAATCAGGCAGAATTGTAAGGTAGTGGTTCTCAACTGGGGGCAAGTTTGCTGCTAAGGGACATTTGACAGACTCTAGAGCATTTTTGGTGTCACAATTTAGGGAAGGAGGTGCTACTGGCAGCCAGTGGGTAGAAGTCAGGGATGCTGTTAGATATCCTGTGGGCAGCCCTAACGGCAAAGAATATTTTGAATCAAAATGTCAATGGTGTTGAGGCTGAGACACTCCTCTGATAAAGCAAACTCAGGTGAAAGTCTGGCTCCAACATGTAAGAGCCATGTGACAATTTGGACTTTTTCCCCTGCCTTCCTGTGCTTCAGTTTCCTCAAGTGCAAAATGAAGATAATAATAATATTTACCTCATGGAATTTTCAGCAGGATTAATAAAATAATTTGTGAAAAGCTTTTGCCATGTTGTCTCACACATAGTAAATATGTAAAAAAGTTGGGGTATGGCCACTAGAATTTTAAATCTGGATTTAGAGATAATCTAATCCCATCCTCCACCCCATGAAGAAAGTTTCTTCACCTACAGCAATCCTGACATATAGTTATTCCCTTTGTTCTCTGATTCCCATGAAAGCCAAACACCATTGTTAGACAGTTTTAATTGTTAGATATTGCTCTTCTATATTGTGTCTAAGCAACCTACCCCAAATTTGAATTCACTTATTTTGGGAGTTTTGTCAGGAACAAAACACCACAAGCCTCATTCCTGTTTCATATGGCAGTACTTCAAATGCCAGCAAGCTCTATGACCTGAACAAAGAGAGTAAAGTTACTGGACAGCATCTCGAATATAAGGATATAAATACTCACCTTATAGGTTTAGGATGGTAATATCATGAGATAATGGAGATTGCAGGATACAGTATAATTCTTTACAATTTGAAGGCTTAAAAGTGTTTCTTACATTCCCCCCTTTTCAAATCCAAACTTAACGCTCACTATTAGATAGGGAAAGGTAGGTTTCTAAGAATGATTGAAGTATACATCCCATGCAGGCTATTTCTCTATTTTTAAAAGAGGTGCCACTAAATAAAAACATGTTCATAAAATCTGGTTAATTCAACTCTCCACCATTTGCAATTCCAAAACAACCTCCCCCTATTCCTTTTCTTTCCTGTCTCAGAGAATAGCTTTCCATTCATCTCATCTATCCCATCCGTCTTGTGCCCAAACCAAACGTCCCATTTCCAGTCTTGACTCCTCTCTTTTCTTCATCCTTCACAGATGGGTGCCCCCCTCTTCATTCCAGCTCCTCACTGTATCTTGAATCCAGCTATTCATTTTTATCCAGAATGCCACTTCCTCCATGCAGGCTGTCATCATCTACCTCCTGGTTTATCACAGAAGTAACCAATCAGTCTCCTTACTTGTGTCCTTTTCAATCCTTCTTTGATAAGGACTTGTAATCATTTATTAGTTATGTCTATACGTAATGCAAAGGCTTTACATCACTTCTTTATTATTAAGAAAATGTTTGCCTTGCAGCCCTGGCAGTGAATTCTAACCAGTCAAGGACCCTCTGCTACTTGGATTCATAGAAAAGTAGCTAAACATCGGCATCCCCAAAGATGAATTTTAAGTGTCGGGGCCCTCGGAATAATTTCTTTCACTGTTCGTGACCAAATTTCTTCCTGATCCAATATAGTTTTGGGGGACCCATCTCATCAGGGATATTGTCTGTGTGTGTGAATGTGTTCCTATAATGTGTTTTTATCTGCCATGTATTGAGGGATATTCATCTTTTTCAATTTTACTTCCTTAAGTACAAACATTCAGACCCAATACGTCCTGCCCACACCATCCGTGATGAAATAAGGCCTTGATGGTCTTGGCTAGTGCAGAGAAAATGAGAATGGAAGTGTCATTAGTCATTTTGTTGCCTTTTGTTTTAACCCGTCCACCAGATTTGATTTCATTTTTTAACTCCGTGAATGCTTTTCCACCAACTACAAGAATCCAAATCACAAGATCAAAGAATTTTAGACCCCAAAGACCATAAGACTTAAATGTGTTTCAGAAGAATGTCTAAATGGTGACATAATCACGTTCTAGCCAGAGATACCATTTCTTAATCATTTTGAACAACTGTGCCAACCTATTTGCTAAGAGTAAATAAAAACAAAATGTGCCATCTGCATCTTGGCTTTAAATTATACAGTTACAAGACAGACAGAGTTGGTCTGTTCTTTTCAGAAAAATTCCCCTCTTTTGCATCATCATATTACTTGGTTCATATACAGTCTGCTTTCAATTTGTTGAAGTTTTAGGCTCTTAATAGGCATGGACCTAATTTCTATAGTATGGTTTGTTCATATTCAGTAAATTTCTTTATATATTGGCTTGCTTTCCCTGATGTAAGAACTGAGGCACCAAAAAGTGTGTCTCTAAAATCACAAAGTAAATAGTATCTATTCCATAGTGCACATTTGAGAAAGCTCTCAGTTTAGACTTCTACTGATCATGGCATATCTATGCCAAGAGTCTTGACAAAACTGAATGGAAGACATGTCTCCTAATTTTGTTTTTCTGAGAGACCTCCATTAGAAATGCATTCTAATATTTAATATTCTTTTCAAAAATCATCCTTGTCTATAACTAAAATGCTACAAGAATATATGCCTAGAATCTCTTTTTAGAGACTTCTCTACACGTCAACAAAAACTAGCTATAAATGTCAGGAAATCACATATCTTTCTGCTAGTTAGGTATCCGTAGCCCTTTATAACACATATTCTCACCGTGTCCTCTTTTTTCTTTAAATATTTCTTGGGTTAATTTTTCATTTTTGAATATTCCACCATCTGCCTGTTGCCTGAGTTTCCTTTCCACTCTCTGAAGTCTTGCACCCTAAAAAAATAAGTATGCCTTAAAAAAAAAAGTCTGTATGGCTAATCACTGTAGAAAAACAGCCAGAGGTATAGAAATTTGCAGTCATCGAATATTCACCAAGTTTTGACAGTGTCAGTGGTACAATATGATTAACCAGTTACATCGGCATAAAACAAGGCAGGATTTAAAATCATATCTCAGTTTATTTACTTTAGAGATGTCACTTTTCTGAAACCCAATTGTTCTAAAAAGAAAAGGTAGTACTCTCCAACTTGTAAATTGTTATAAAGACTGGAGGTAATTCATACACTCAACAAATGTTTATTGAACATTTTAAGTGTCTTGCTTGTGCTAGGCTCTGAGTATACAATAGAGGACAGGTCTATTGTATAGGTCAGATAGGGCTCTGGACTGAAGTTCACATTTGATTGGGAGATGGGCACAGAAATAAATAAGCATACAGCAAATACAATAATAGCAGATAATTATGAATGGCCTAAATTTAAAATATCATGTTATATGAACTAAGACACAGGGCACTTTGAAAATTTTTTCTTATAGCTTTTGAAATTATTTGTTGAAAAATATTTTAGAGGTATAAATGCCTTGACCTTATTTATATATCTAGTAAATTACCTTAATCCATTGGGGATTTCTTCTGAATGACATATCAATCACACAGTGTATAAAATAAGGCGATCCCTAGATCTGGGAGAGAGAATGTCCTCTTCTGCTCTTGGGTTCTAAAAAAAGAAGTCAAGAGAATGGCTAGTTTTAGTTACAGCTAGTGGTTGACTTGTCTAAGTGGCTAGCCTGAGGGCAGGGCTCCACGGAAATATGTTTGAAGAAACTAAACACCGTGAGCATGTATTGTACATATATAATCCTTTGCTCTTATAGAAAGGGGACTGAAGCAAACATTGGTGGCAGGAAATGTCCATATATTTTATAAGTCACCAGTATGAGGACTCATTGCTGTTCATAGAAATAAAATTTCATAGAATTATTATTTTTATTTTGTGTTGTAAATTTCTTGTTGGATATTTGGAAGATTAACCTTTTCAAGTACTCACTGGCTTCCTCAACCCACAATGGTTAATTCAGTATAATGTTCCAGAGGCTTTGAGAGGCTGGAGATATGGTTAAGAAAAGGTTTATTCCCGCCCTCAGGATCTCAGAATATAGGGAGAAGGCAGATGCTGAATGAAGCATTGCAATGTCATAGTCAGTTCTCTAGTGGCAACCAAATACTAGAGTCTCGAAAATTCAGTGCATCAAATCTCCAGGATATGGTGCATTGACATTTGTTTTCTTTTCTGGGATAGAAAAAAAAAGAAAGAAAGAAAAAAGTAAGTCATCGTATCCAGACTGCACATAGCTGAACTTCTGATATCATTATTATGTTTTGACTAACCCATAAGCTCAATGTAATTTCTCTAATCCTTGCAGTGGTTGCATCTTCTCTCTGTCTGCCTATGTCTATAGCTAAGTCTACTCTTATTTTTCAAATCTGATATTGTGCCTGAAGGAATTCTCAGTAAAGACTTTTTACTTGCAACCTTTCTGCCAAAGCTGGGGAGCAATCATCAGACTGAGCCACTCTAAGGTATAATGAGTGTTGTTGGCAAGTATGGTGTGGTTGTCTAACTACTGTGTACCATTTTTTTGAAGGGGACTTTACAGTAAGGAGCCCAGGGTTTAAACAGCAGCTCTGGGTTCCTTACTATCAAAGTCTCCTAAATGTCCATCTCCTACCCTCACCTCTTTCCAGAATTCTAGCCTCATGTATCCAGCAGCCCATTCCACATCTCTACCTGTTTATTTAATACACATATAGATGATAACACGGTCAAAACAAAACTCTCGATTCTCTGCCCTGCAGAACTATTCTTCCCTCAGACTTTCAACACTCAGAGAATGGTACCATCATCCATTCGGTATTTGAACCCAAGGTCTAAAATAATGCCCTGTTCTTCTCTTTCCTTCTTCTCTGCATATTGTCCATCAGCAAGTGCCCAGATGGACTCTCTCCTTCCACATTTGCCCACTATAGTTCTCCACAAAGATGCTTCAACCATCTTTTTAAAACATAACTAAGATTAATGCTCCTCCTTACATTGCAATCCAATTCTTCCAAACTTCCCCTAAACTGGGACACATCTAAGTAATTATCTATTGGTTGACTAAAAGCCCAAGGTGTAGTGAACAGGATATGCTTTGTAACCAGAGATCACTTCTAATTTGATCTTAGGCTTTTCTACACAACAGCTGTGTGAATTTAGACAAACTACCTAAATTTTAAAGCCTAATGTCTCAATCTGAGAAATAAAATTAAAAATAGTACCTTTCTTCATTCATTCTAAAAACATCTATTGAATTACTAAGAGTGTCAGGTACTGTAATGAGCATTGGTATAAAAACTAAATAAAATAGATATAAGGCTGTCCTTACATTGCTTAAAGTTTACAATTGAACATAGTAAGTCAAATGCGGAACAAGTACTTAATAAGCAATCGGTGCTGCTACGGTCTGAGTGTTTGTGTCCTCCCAGATTCATATGCTGAAATCCTAATGCTTGGTGTAATAGTATTAGGGGTAGGGCCTTTGAGAGGTGCTTAGGTCAAGAGAGTGGAGTCCCCATGATGGGATTGGTATTCTTATAAAAGAGACCAAAGAGAATTCCCTTAGCCCTCCTTCAATGTAAGGATACAACTTAGAAGTCTGCAACCCCAAAGAGGGCCCTCACTTGACCATACTGGGCATCCTGATCTCAGATTTTCAGCCTCCAGAATTGCAAGAAATAAATTTCTGTTTATAATCCACCCAGTCTATGGTATTTTGTTATAGCAACATGAACAGACTAAGACAGGTGCTTTGTTCTTTTGCCTTCTGATACTAGGGATCACCTATCTTCTATTTCAACTTCCCTCAGATTATCTCCTGATTCTTAATCCTGAGCTATTTTTACTTTACCATGGTGCCTTATACTGTCATCTACTGGAGCAATATCCAGTTTTAAAACTGAAAACAAAAGGCTGAAATGATTTGTCCTCAAAGGATCACTTGGGTAGTCCTCTTAGTGCAATTTAGAGAAAGGACGTAGTTATAGCCCCCCATGTGAATAAGCCCTCAGCCTTGTATAGCACCGACTAGCTATGGTAAGATGCATGAGGAGATGAACATGTTCCTTGAAGGTTATAAATAGGTGTGTGTGCTGTTTGTAGCAAAATACAAGAATTGGGTTTTCATTACAGCAACATTCCATAAGCAGCCAGATGACACATATAACCACAAAAAAAGAATGCATTTCAATAACTGGAGTAGATGGAGACCCTAAAAACCACAGCTGCAACTAGTGCTGGCTGGAAACCAGCTCAGACTGACTCTGTCTTTGCTCATGAGCACCTGGAGACACCACCCTTTGGTGAGCAAGGTGTCGCTGCCACAACTTGGGAGGCCAAAGGCTGGTGGAAATCCCTTGAGGCACAGAACAAATTTCTTTTCATATTTATCCCCAGGAACTCATGCCCTTATGCCTCCAAAAGAGCCACAATTCAGTTCACAGCAGAGAAGACTCAAAAGGACAGGTTTCCCATCATAAACTGAGCCAATCAGAAGGGAAACTGCCTCTTCTCGGAGCCTGTGAATCTAGTTCTGAAACGATTTGATTTTTACTTGCTCTGAACAACAAGCACAACCATGATGAAAATGCAGGTGATCTGGGAACAGTTCTGACCCCATGCCTATGCACCAATGGGTAAGAGTCATTTCCTTTCTTCCAGCTTTCATTTCCTCACCCATTAAATAGAAGTTGAGCAGGAAGCTATACAGAAGGCCCTTTCTGGTGTTCAAAAGAGGATGGAGCTCTGAAACGGCCCAGGCCCAAGCCTCTTTCCTATCTGTGATTCAGATCACTGACATCAGCCTTTTGGGCCATTTTATCATACTCTGAGCTTCCTTTCAGGAAGTTGCTTTGCATTAAGTAGGCTCTTGCTGTTCTTTTGTCCCACTCTACTAGTCAGATTTCACCTTATTAACTACCTGCATTTTCTCCTCTTTGAGCCTTGGGGCTCTTCTTTGTACAGTAGCTTAATTTGCTGCCTTAGCAACTTGCATTTGTATTTCCAGTGGATCTCTCTACGCAGCCTCTGCTTCAGAACAAGAGAAGTACCTTCTTGGGAGAAAGGTAGATTGTATCGTTATAAGAAGCTCATTATACATTTCTTTTTCTTAATTTAAGCATCAACAAACTCAAGATAAACGGAAGTTAATGGATATTAAAGATTAATGGACCCATCCAGTCATTTGTTCCATACACAATTATTAAGTATATTCCATGTACCAAGCACTGTGCTAAGCGTATTACATATACCTTATATAATCAATCAAATTAAAAATATTAATTGAATACCTACTCAGAATCTGGAAACTTACATCCTGCATTTCTGTTAAATTTTCCCGAATTTTTTCTTTCATAATATCTTTCCTATTTAAAAAAAATAAAATAAATGTTATCAAGATATAATATACATTTTGGGGCTACAATTCAGTGAGCTTTGACCAATATAATCACTCCAGTCAAGATATAGAACCTATACATCCTCCCTAGACAGACCCTCATGCTCTTTGCAATCAACTCCCTTCTATTCCTGGCCCTAGGCAAGTCCTGATCTGTCATCATAGATGAGTTTTGCCTGTTTTAGAATGTCATATAAATGGAATCATGCAGCATGTTCTCTTGTGTGTCTGGTTTCTTTCATTCAGCATAATGCTCTCGAGATTTATCCATGTCGTTTGCATGTATTATTCCTTGTCCCCTTTTATTGTTAAACAGTATTCATTGTAAGGATATACCACAGTTAGTTTATTCATTCCTATGTTGATGAACACTTGAGTCGTTTCTAGTTTGGGCTATAATGGATAAAGCTGCCATAAACATTCATGGACAAGCCTTTGTAGGAATATGTTTGATCCTTGAACAACACAGGTTTAAATTCCACGGGTCCACTTATACATGGATTGTTTTCAGTTAATACTACAGTACTGCATGGTCCACAGTTGGTTGAATCGATGGATGCAGAACCACAGACATGGAATGTCAGGGATAGGACTTGAGCATCAGTGGACTTTGGTTACTGTGGCAGGTCCTAGAACCAATACCCCGCAGATACCAAGGGACTAGGGTACATGCTTTCATTTCTTTCGAATAAATACCTAGAAATGGAGTACCTAGGTCATATTTAAGTGCATGTTTTACTTTATAAAAAGCTGTCAAACTGAAAGAGTGGTACCATTTTACACTTCCAGAGTTCTAGCTGCTTCACATCTTCACCAATACTTAGTATTATCAGTCTCTTAATTCCAGCCTTTTTAAGTGGATGTTTAGTGGTATCTCATTGTGATTTGAACTAGCATTTCCCTGATGACTAGCAATGTGAGTATTCTTGGATATTCTTATTGATGTTTTCTATATCTTCATATATTAACTGTTTGTTGAAATACCTTGGGTTGTTAGATTTTTATTATTGAGTTGTAAGAGTTATTAAATATTCTTGATACAAGTCTTTCATCAGATATAGGCACTGGGGAAATCTTCTCACAGGCAGTGATTTATTTTTTCAATTCCTTAATGGTAAATCTTCTCACAGGCAGTGATTTATTTTTTCAATTCCTTAATGGTTTCTTTCAAATAGTAGATTTTGGGGCTTCCCTGGTGGTGCAGTGGTTGAGAGTCCGCCTGCCGATGCAGGGGACACGGGTTCGTGCCCCAGTCCGGGAAGATCCTACATGTCGCGGAGCGGCTGGGCCTGTGAGCCATGGCCGCTGAGCCTGCACGTCCAGAGCCTGTGCTCCGCAACGGGAGAGGCCACAACAGTGAGAGGCCCACGTACTGCAAAAACAAAAAACAAAAACAAATAGTAGATTTTGTAATTTTAATTAAGTCTTATTTATTACTTATTTTTCATTTGTGGTTAGTTAGTTTCGGGTCAGGCCTAAGAAACTTTTGCCTATTCCAAGGTTGTGAATATTTTCTCCTATCTTTTATTCTATACAATTTTATAATTTTTGTTTTTACTTGTAAGCCTGTAACCCAATTTGAGTTAAATTCTATGTATAATATGAGGTACAAGTCAAATATTATTTTTTTCTCTATAGATATCCAGTGTTTCTACTACAACTTGTTGAAAAGATATGTATTTCCCATACTGAATTATCTGGGTGCAGTTTTGTAAAATGAATTGACCATATATGCAAGGGTCTATTTCTGTATTCTCTATTTTGTTCTATTGATTTATATATCTATCCTTATACTAATACCATACTGTTCTTGATTACTGTATCTTTAGAGTGAGTAAAACAGGTAAGTCTTCTGACATTGCTCCTTTTCAAAATTGCTTGAGATATTTTAGGTCTTCTGATTTTCAGTATTAATTTTAAAATAAAGTTGTCAAGTCTTATTTAAAAATACCCTGCCGAGATTTTGATTGGAGTTACCTTGACTTTCTATGTCAACCTGAAAAGAAATGTGATCTTGACAATATTAAGTATTCCAATTCATGAGCATGGTATAGCTCTCCATTTATTTATGTCTTCTTTTTTTTGTTCTCCCAACACTGTTTCGTAGTTTTTAGTATATAGGTATTGCATATATTTTGTAAAACTTATCCCTAAATCTCTCATGTTTTTGGTGGTATTATAAATATATATTTTTTAAAATTTCCCAATTATTTGTTACTAGTATATAAGTACACAATTGATTTTTTTTTTGTATTGACCTTTTGTTCTTATAAACTTACTAAACTCAGTTATCAGTTCATAAAGCTTTTTGTAGAGTCCTTGGAAATTTTTATGTACATGTAATATTGTCTGTGAAGAATAGTTTTTTTTTTTTCTTTTCAATCTATATGCATTTTGTTTCTTTGACATACGTTACTACAATAACTAGGATCTTCTGTTTGTTGCAGAATAGATGTGATGGAAGTGGACATCCTTCTTTTATTCCTATTCTTCCAGAGAATGCATTCAGTCATAAAACATAAGATATGATGTTAGACATAGCATTTTTTTGTAGATGTAGTTTGCTTAGCATTTGTTCATGAATGCTTGTTTTTTATTTCTTGAGATAATCATGTGGTTTTTCTCATTTATTCTGTTAATATGCTGAATTATATTGACTGATTTTTAAATGTCCTATTAACTTTGCATTTTTGTTTGTTCACGTATAAGAGTGAAGCATCAGATATTAAAAGCTACCTGAAACCTACCATGCATGGGTAAGCCTTGTCAACTGATGGACTTCTTTATAGAGAGGTCTAGATTGTTCATTGTGTTTAGGGATTCCCACATATCAGTATTTATATATCTTTTCTCTTTGGCTGGTCGGATACCCCATAAAAAATTCACCAACTCTTCCTTGAAGGTTAAGACCTATTTACCACTGATTTATTGCTTCATGAAGGAAGAGAATATCATTACAGGATTTCTGTGTAATCTCTGTTTTCTGTTTGGTTCTCTAACACCAACTTTGTCTTCTGTCCTTCTGGTTCAACCTCTCCAGAGAATAAACCTCCATTCTTCTGTGAGGTAGGAGGGGGATGAGGCCTATTGTTTCAGAGAGGAGGTATCTAAAAGTATGGCTTCTTCTTATACAGTCTTTAGGCAATCATTCTGAGACCACTTTCAGAAGTATTTGATCTTTTGAACTTCTGAAACTTTCTGGAGTTTCATGGTGCAAAATAGCTTGCTTTCAAGATCCCTGTATTTCTAACTTGGGTTTCAGAATTGCAAAATATTGTTGCTAATTTTCTTGTTTCTCTTCTTTTAGTTTTTGTGAATTTATGTCTTTTAAAAATCCTTTACTGTCTTTTAAAATGTAGTTTGGAGATGCAGCAGAAATGTCCAATCATTTAGAAAGTCCTGGCATTGTTTGTTTAAAAATATTTGATGAGGAAACTGAGACATATTAAGACTAGAGAAATAAGCAGACATTACCACAGGGCCTTGTAGGCCATATAAACGTGTTCACCTTCTTCCTGAAGGCAGTGGAGAGCAATGAGGGATTTTAAGTAGGATACCAATGTAATGAGAATTAGATTTTTAAATGAATCTTATGTCTAGAATATAAAAAGTTGTTGAGAAGAGTCAAGAATAAAGTCAGAGAGACTGATTCAGAGGTTCTGGCAGCAATTTTAAAAAGAGTTATGGCAGTTTGATCTAGGGCAGAGGCAGTGGATCATGGACTAGCATCTCGACCTCTACCTTCAGACCTCTACCCTTCTCTCAATCTGTCTTCTTTCCTTCCTTCAACAAGACTTAATCCTGCAAAATGTAACTTCAAAAAATCTCTCTGTTGTATACTCTCTTCCTTTCTAGACTAGAATATCATCTAGCTCCCGAGGGGCCTCAAGACACACCATGAATCCTGTACTTGGCTGCCAGAATTATTTTTAGAGAGCACAAGTTTGATTATGTGTCCCTTCTAAAGAAAACTTTTCAACGACTCCCCAAAACTCAGAAGACATAATTTGAGATCCTTAGTCTGACATTCATTTTTATTAGATTTTACAAAAGTACCTATCTATAATGTATTGAACACTTTTAAAAAGAAAAAAATCTGATACTTCACCATAGACAATTTGAAAAACACTGCTTTAGATAATTTTCCCCATGATAGTAAAACTCATGAAGAACCAGGTTCTTAACCAATTGCTCTGGCCCCATAAGTGTCATAAATGCCTGGGAAATAGCAAATTAAAAGTAAGAGAGGAGGGAAAAGAAGGGAACACTAATATCTGTCAAATACTTGCTCTCTCTCTGTCTCTTTTCTGGGAGTTTTTCATATGTAGCAAAGTAAAGAAACTATTTTAACTACTGAAGTTAAAGTTTCCCTTGGGATTGAAACTCTTCATCTGGGAAAATATCTTGATAGACTATTTTGGATGGGCAAGTTAAGGCCTCAAAACTCTGCAAGGTAAATGAACAGGAAATTGGTGTTGATAGCAGAAATGGAAATAGAAGTCCTAAATAATCTTATAAGAATTTGAAGCCCACAGAGAAGAGTGGCCAAAAAGAAATTCAAAATGGCAGAGCAACATGAAGATGTTTTAAAAATAAATTAAATGTCTGATTGCTAAAGTTATATTGTTTAAATTGTTGTGCTAGAAACTTTTACCTCCCAAAAATTTTTAGAAAAGAGGCACACTAATGCCTAGTATGAATGACTTTGAGAGTATACCAAGGAAAGGGGGTGTGTTTCATATTAAGTTGAAATAAATAGATGATAATAAATAGAGAAAAATGAGATGAAAATAAGTAGAGTTTTATGGAAACCAAAACTCATAACTAAAGATAAGTAGGAGAATGTAAATATACCACCAAGAAGTTACAGAAACCTTGGGTAGGACACAGGATTTCCCAATGGACATAGGATATGTATTTTGTAACAAGTTTTTAAAATCTCTCATTGGACAGTTGCTGCATAACAAATTACCACAAATTTAGGGGCTTAACACAACCCATATTTATTATTTCATTATTTTTGTGGGTTAGAAATAACAGGCATAACTTAGCTAGGTCCTCTGCTTCAAGGCCTCTCATATTTAGAGAGAGATGGGGAAGAAAGTAAGAGAGAGAGGGAGTTTTATTTCAAGGAATTGTCTCATGCAATTGGCAAGTTTAAAATCTGGCAGGCTGCAATTCATGCAAGAGTTGCAGTCTCGAACCAAATTCTGCAGGGCGACAGGCTACAAACTCAAGCAAAGTTTCTATGTCACAGTCTTCAGGAGAATTCTGTCTTCTTTGAAGAACTTCAGTCTTTGCTCAGTTAAGGACTTCAACGGATTGAATAAGGCTCACCCACATTATGTAAGAAATGCTTTATTCACTCTATTTAAATATTAATCATTACTCAAACTCTTCTGATTTAAATGTTAATCACATTTAAAAAATACCTTCCCATCAATATCTAGACTGGTGTGACCAAACAACCTGCCATTATAGCTTAGCCACCTGGACATACAACGTGAGCTATCACAGGCTGTAGGTGTTGGATAGGGCTGGATCTTATCTGAAGGCTTGACCAGGGAAGCCTGGATCTTCTTCCACACTCATCAGTTCTTGGCATAATTCAGTTCTTTGCATGCTATTGGATTGGTGGCCTAAGTTCCTTGCTGGCTCTTGGCAAGAGGTTGCTCTTGCTTTTTTGCCACACGGGCCTCTCCATTATGGTAGCTTGCTTCATCAAGGTCATCAAGGAAGAGTCTATTAGTAAGATGGAAATTATAATCTTATGTAACCTTATCAAGGAAGTGATATTCTACCACTTTACTACATTCTACTTTTTGGAAACAAGTTGCTAAACCAGCCCACAACCAAGGGAGAGAATTACACAAGGGCATGAACACCAGCAGGTGGGCATCACGTTAGAGTCTGCCTATCACAGGTAGCTTATCTCAGTTAACATTTGGATGTCATATTTCATTAGAATTGTCATAACCAGTTTACGAGGTAGGCAGTTTTATTCCCATTTCACACATTAAGAAATTAAGTAACTATAACATACCAAGTAAGAGGCAAAGCTGGTAATCAAGCCTGCGTCTATTTGCTACCAAATGTTGCATTTTCCTTACTAGGCTGTAAGGAGTAAAACACATTGGAATTAAGCAACTCTGCGAACAAGCTTCTTTCTGTTTCCATATTTTGCTTGATCTTCTACCCTGCAACCTGTTCTAGTTTTCTTTTTTGTTTCACTAGAGATTTCCTTTAGACTGACATCCATTGCCCTTTCTCAAATGTATGTACTCTGTAGATGCTTAACTTCTCCAGATACAGCTCTGAGACCAGGAGTTATATTTGCCTTGTGGAGTGCAAGGAAACTTTTCTCGGAATTTCTTTCCATTCTTCATATTCCTACTTTCAATTTCCCTGGCTCATTATTTTATGATAATCCTTAGTGCCTCTTCGTGTTCCATGGCTTAGCCTAATTTTCTGCTACCCTGCTCATGTGCCCTTACAACTGGAGCTATTCTGTTTTGCCAGCAGATTTAATGTTACTTCATTCTTCATAGCCAGTCTGTTCCCTTGAGAAGAGAAATAATCCCATGGCCTGATCATCCATTATCAGGACAGGGAAACCCTGGATTCTAGTCTAAATTGTGCCCTGGGTTCTAAACTCTGGCTTCAAGATCTGCATTTTATAATTGATTGTCATATCTAAGTACCTTCCTGGCATCCAAGTTTTCTAGGACTGGGGTCCCTAACTTGGGGTTCCTAGGGCCTGGAGTTATGATTCTGAACCCAGTCATTGTAGCTAAGTTCTCTTCTCTACCTCTGCCACACTGCCAGATTGCCGGTCCTCTTCTTATTTCAGCCTGTAGTTAACATCTAAGTATTATTCATCCCAGATAGTAGAGAAGATGAGGAGCCTTATGACATTTCTTCTGGGTTTGTAATGGGTGGGAAATTACAAGAATGAAACTTCTAGTTTAAAGATTTTTTTGACGTGGACCATTTTTAAAGTCTTTATTGAATTTGTTACAATAGTTTGTTTTATGTTTTGGTTTTTTGGCCATGCAGCATGTGGGATCTTAGTTTCCCCACCAGGGATCGAACCCACGCCCCCTGTATTAGAAGGTGAAGTCTTACTGGACTGCCAGGGAACTCCTGAAACTTCTAGTTTATATCCTTAGGTTACTTGTTATAAACTTTAAATGCAAAGAAAGAAAATTCCACACCTTCTAGCTAAAGGTGAGGAAGGAATAGGAATTTGGAGGCAGAGGCCTTTCTTTAACCTTCTGCCACTTACTCAAAGTAAGCTGTGACTATTGTTGAGGCAGTGCTCCGCCCCAGACATCTGTGTAACAGACCACCTCTCTCCCTTCCTCAAATTTCTCCTGTTGACCTCCATTGCTTACAGTTCAGAATCCAAACTTCCTAGGCTTGTACTCAAGGGTCACCATGGGCTGGTTACAAGCAATTTTTCCAGTCATAGTTCCATGTCCTGTGCATGATAATCCCTTCCCTCTCCTCATGTATGATAGTCTTCCCTTAATTCTTCACTTATTAATCTTGATCCAAGATCTTTTCATTCCGGTCCATTAACACCACATTCTTAGATAGCATTTCCTGTTCCTTGCAAGAATATCAATGAAATGCTCTTTTTATCTGAGATCCTCATTACTTTGTTTATAACTACCCAAATGCATATTTCATTCTATCACATGATTTGGCTCATTGTTGACATGCCTTTCTTTCCTTACTCGTCCAGAACAGTTTTAAAGACGTTAAAGCCTGCTTTCTATTCTTCGCTGTATTCCTACTCTCAGATTCTATCATAATGCACTGAGTGAGGCATGGTGATAAAATGAGGTTGAGGACAGGACATAGATTTTGGAATTAGACACACTTAAATTTGGAAATAGGTCCTGCCATTTACTAACTGTGTGATTGGGAAAGTTACCGAGGCCCCAAATCTTGCTTCCCTCATCTATCATATGAGAAGAGCATTGCCTGCATCAAAGTTTGCTGTAAGAACTCACTAATATTAAATATATAGAAAGATTGGCACAATGTAGGGTAAAACAATTAATCTTTCTTCCCCAGACCTCCCATTCCCACAACCCAGAATCCAGACTTCATTCCAACCTCCTCTCCCACCCATGCTTCCTCGTTCTACCCCACCACTAATAAACATTAAATTGGATTGAATCCTGTCACTAGCCCCCTCGAATCAGGAAGCAAATGACTCACAGTGTTTAAATGATCTATTAACTTCTTTCTCTGAAGCCTTTCTGTTTTTTTGGTACCACGCATGCTCCTCGATTTTCTCTTCTCCCAGCCTGGCCTGGTATGAATCCTTCTTTTGTGTGCTCTTTCTGTTGTAAAATTTCATTTTCATCTTCACGTTCTTTGTTTACGTGGTGTCCCTCTTCTGTTGAAAGAGAATGGCCTTGTAGAGCTGGCATTTGTTTAATTTTCTGGCTTCTCAAGACCCGTCTTTACGAGTTTCCTAATGTTCCCAAGTGCTGGGGACTTCAACACACAAGCCAGAGCTTTCTGACTAAGTGCTCCAACCTGAAAGGAGAGCTGTTCCAAGGTTATGTCATCTCCTGCAATGGCGCTTCCTCATCCACAGCCAAAGTTTCCATGGAGATGAAACAGAAATGAGTCTGTCTGATCAATTCTGATTTTTATAAATAGGAATCCATTTTAAGTCTATATTTGAGGCTTGAGCTTCTTGTCATAGTTAAGAAGAGGGTGGGAAGTTATCAGGTAAATTTCTAGCACTGAATATCTGCTCAGTTTAGTATAAGAGAGAGACTAGACCCTTGCCCTAAGGTGGCTTAAAATTTAGTTGGTGAATGAAAATTTATTTGGGAAATGAAAAGTAATCCAGAGGATAGAGAGGGTAATTAGTGGATAAGAGTAGGAAGAAGTAGTTTAATTACCATTTATTGACTTATGGCATGAATAAATAAATACATGATTGTTTGTGACCTCCTGCCCTACAAATTCATATGCTGAAAGCCTAATCCCCAATGTGATGGTATGTGGAAGTAGGGCCTTTGGGAAGTTATTAGATCATGAGTAGAGCCATCATGATGGAATTAATGTCCTTATAAGAAGAGACAGGAGAAAGCTTGCTTCCTCTCTCTCCTTCTCCCCTTCTCTTTTTCTCTCTCCCCCTCCCTCCTCACCATGTGAAGACATGGCAAGAAGGAGGCAAATCAGGAAGAAGGTCCACACTGGAACATGACCATGCTGGTATTCTGATCTTGGACCTTTTAGCCTCCAGAACTGTGAGAAATAAATTTCTGTTGTTCAAGCCACCCAGCCTATGGCATTTGTTATAGCAACTCAAACTGACTAAGACAATGATTGAATGAATGAATAAAATTGGTTAAATGAATGAATAAATAAGTCTTGTACTTTACAATTTTGACAAAGTAACTAATTCAAAGCAATTTAAATCACCTTTAAATTATTTGCATTGGAACTCCACATTAATCTCATTAACTCAGCAATTTAAGCAACTTCAACAAAAACCCCTTAAGTAACCACACTGACCAGATAGTACACTGAGTACAAAAGAAAAACAAAATGAATAAGGTATTGTCCTTTTTCTAGTACACAAACAAAAATTTCCCCTCACCCTTCTATGAATTGTTGCCAAGATATCCTAAGTATGGTCCATAACCTAGCATTGAATAGGAACCAGTTTTATATCATCAGTTTTAAGTACAATAATGGGTTGAATGCAAATTGTGTTGGGATTCAGGGTGACTTGCTGATTGATCTATAAGCATTACTCAGTGTGTCTATTTCATCAGTTGGAGAGCTTTATCTTTCTCTTCTGGAAGTAGTTTGACATTTTTGGTTCTCTGTTCTTGGTATGTGAAATATTTGTTATGTTCTCAACTGGAACATAAATTTCTTGAGAGCAAGATCTATTTTTAATTTATCTTCTGCAGAGCCTAGCATAGTGTCTGGCATATGGCAGATACTCAATTATATTGGATGAATGAATGAAGGAACAAGTGTAATATAAAATAATGATGTGTATTTGCTCAGTAAGGATTTGGGAACTATTACTATGTGTCACACACAAATCTAAGCAATGGAGACATAAAGATAGATAAAACTAGTTCCTGATGCTTCAGGAACTCTCAGCCTGGTTGGAAACTCCAAATGCAAACCAATAATGATGATTCAGTGTGCTAAGTATCATGGTAATGATAAACATCAGAAGCTTTATGAGCAGTTGGCAGGGCTCAAGAATTCTGAAAAGACTTAGGAAGAAAGGTGAACTTGAAGTAGGACACAAAGAATAAGTTTGCTACATGAAAAAGGAAGATAATTCAACAGAAGGATAAGAATGCAAGCTAGTGGTGAGATAGACCTCATTACAGACAGAAGGAACAGCACATACAAAGGCACAGAGAAATGAGAATGTCCGACATTTAAAACAATTTGAAGTGGCCAGAGTAGGGGTGTGTTATGGAGAGTCATAGGATAAGGGAGTAGCAAGATAGACTAAGATCAGATTATAAAGTTCCGGTCATGCCATTGAACTTCATAACTTGAGCAATAATAAGCCATTGATTTTCTTTAAGGAGAGTAGTGAGATAATCAAATTTTTGTCTTAGAAAGACAAGTCTGACTAAGATGGGGAAAGTGAGTGATCCTAAGTATCAAGGAAGGAGGGGAACATTTATTGAGTGATGACTATATGCCAGGAAATTTATTGGGGGTTTTCACAGATATACTGAGGTTTGCTTCATTTAATCCTTATGAACCAAAAGCAATAAGCATTAGTATGTTCATTAACAGAGGAAAGGTCTAATATTTGAAACTGGGAATGAAAGAATAATTAGAAGTCAAGAAACTACTTAAAATTCTAGGGGAGACCAAAAGTAGGTCAATACCAGAATAATGGTGTTAGAGAGGGTAGGGTAGGGAGGGCAAAAGGTTAAGTATACAACATATTGGAGAAGTTCAGAAAGCATAATTAATAAAATTGTCATTAACTCAATGTAATAATAAGGAAGAGGAATAGTCAATGGTGAATTCAAAGTCTCTAGAGAGTTTTTTGTTGTTTTCTTGTTTTTTTTTTTTTTAAGAAGCAAATTTTATCTTTGCCTTCATTTATTCCATTTACAATGTTCTTAATTTCTTTGTGTAGATTCAGATTTCAGTTTGGTATTTTACATCTTCTTCCTGAAGAACTTCCTTTACCATTTCTTGTAGTGACGATCTAATGGCAATGAATTAGCTGAGCTTTTGTTTGTATGAGAAGTTCATCATTTCCTCCTTCCTCTTTGAAAACTCTTTTCTCTGGGTTTTAGAGTTCTGAATTGACAGGTTTTTTTTTTATTTTTCTTTCAGTACTTTAAAGATATTACTGCATTGTCTTTTGGCTTACATGGTTTCTTTTCATTTCTTCTTTTTTTTTTTTTTTTGGCTTACCCTTCCCCCTCCCCATATCCTCAAGTCCATTCTCTAGTAGGTCTGTGTCTTTATTCATGTTTTACCCCTAGGTTCTTCATGACATTTTTTTTTTCTTAAATTCCATATATATGTGTTAGCATACGGTATTTATCTCTCTCTTTCTCACTTACTTCACTATGTATGACAGACTCTAGGTCTATCCACCTCATTACAAATAGCTCAATTTCGTTTCTTTTTATGGCTGAGTAATATTCCATTGTATATATGTGCCACATCTTCTTTATCTATTCATCCGATGATGGACACTTAGGTTGTTTCCATCTCCAGGCTATTGTAAATAAAGCTGCAATGAACATTTTGGTACATGACTCTTTTTGAATTATGGTTTTCTCATGGTATGTGCCCAGTAGTGGGATTGCTGGGTCATATGGTCGTTCTATTTGTAGTTTTTTAAGGAACCTCCATACTGTTCTCCACAGTGGCTGTATCAATTTACATTCCCACCAACAGTGCAAGAGGGTTCCCTTTTCTCCACACCCTCTCCAGCATTTATTTTTTGTAGATTTTTTGATGATCGCCATTCTGACTGGTGTGAGATGATATCTCATTGTAGTTTTGATTTGCATTTCTCTAATGATTAGTGATGTTGAGCATTCTTTCATGTGTTTGTTGGCTGTCTGTATATCTTCTTTGGAGAAATGTCTATTTAGGTCTTCTGCCCATTTTTGGATTGGGTTGTTCGGTTTTTTGTTATTAAGCTGCATGAGCTGCTTATAAATTTGGAGATTAATCCTTTGTCAGTGGCTTCATTTGCAAATATTCTCTCCCATTCTGAGGGTTGTCTTTTGGTCTTGTTTATGGTTTCCTTTGCTGTGCAAAAGCTTTGAAGTTTCATTAGGTCCCATTTGTTTATTTTTGTTTTTATTTCCATTGCTCTAGGAGGTGGGTCAAAAAGGATCTTGCTGTGATTTACGTCATAGAGTGTCCTGCCTATGTTTTCCTCTAAGAGTTTGATAGTTTCTGGCCTTACATTTAGGTCTTTAATCCATTTGGAGCTTATTTTTGTGTATGGTGTTAGGGAGTGATCTAATCTCATACTTTTACATGTACCTGTCCAGTTTTCCCAGCACCACTTATTGAAGAGGCTGTCCTTTCTCCACTGCACATTCCTGCCTCCTTTATCAAAGATAAGGTGACCATACGTGCGTGGGTTTATCTCTGGGCTTTCTATCCTGTTCCATTGATCTATATTTCTGTTTTTGTGCCAGAACCATACTGTCTTGATTACTGTAGCTTTGTAGTATAGTCTGAAGTCAGGGAGCCTGATTCCTCCAGCTCCGTTTTTCATTCTGAAGATTGCTTTGGCTATTCGAGGTGTTTTGTGTTTCCATACAAATTGTGAAATTTTTTGTTCTAGTTCTGTGAAAAATGCCAGTGGTAATTTGATAGGGGTTGCATTGAATCTGTAGATTGCTATGGGTAGTAGAGTCATTTTCACAATGTTGATTCTTCCAATCCAAGAACATGGTATATCTCTCCATCTATTTGTATCATCTTTAATTTCTTTCATCAGTGTCTTATAGTTTTCTGCATACAGGTCTTTTGTCTCCTTAGGTATGTTTATTCCTAGATATTTTATTCTTTTTGTTGCAATGGTAAATGGGAGTGTTTTCTTGATTTCACTTTCAGATTTTGGAACACTAGTGTATAGGAATGCCAGAGATTTCTGTGCATTAATTTTGTATCCTGCTACTTTACCAAATTCATTGATTAACTCTAATAGTTTTCTGGTAGCATCTTTATGATTCTCTATGTATAGTATCATGTCATCTGCAAATAGTGACAGGTTTACTTCTTCTTTTCCAATTTGGATTCCTTTTATTTCCTTTTCTTCTCTGATTGCTGTGGCTAAAACTTCCAAAACTATGTTGAATAAGAGTGGTGAGAGTGGGCAACCATGTCTTGTTCCTGATCTTAGTGGAAATGCTTTCAGTTTTTCACCATTGAGGATGATGTTGGCTGTGGGCTTGTCATATATGGCCTTTATTATGTTGAGGAAAGGTCCCTCTATGCCTACTTTCTGCAGGGTTTTTATAAATGGGTGTTGAATTTTGTCAAAAGCTTTCTTTGCATCTATTGAGATGATCATATGGTTTTTCTCCTTCAATTTGTTAATATGGTTTATCACATTGATAGATTTGCGTATATTGAAGAATCCTTGCATTCCTGGAATAAACCCCACTTGATCATGGTGTATGATCCTTTTAATGTGCTGTTGGATTCCGTTTGCTAGTATTTTGTTGAGGATTTTTGCATCTATGTTCATCAGTGATATTGGCCTGTAGTTTTCTTTCTTTGTGACATCCTTGTCTGGTTTTGGTATCAAGGTGATGGTAGCCTCGTAGAAGGAATTTGGGAGTGTTCCTCCCTCTGCTATATTTTGGAAGAGTTTGAGAAGGATTGGTGTCAGCTCTTCTCTAAATGTTTGATAGAATTCACCTGTGAAGCCATCTGGTCCTGGGCTTTTGTTTGTTGGAAGATTTTTAATCACAGTTTCAATTTCAGTGCTTGTGATTGGTCTGTTCATATTTTCTATTTCTTCCTGATTCAGTCTTGGCACGTTGTGCATTTCTAAGAATTTGTCCATTTCTTCCAGATTGTCCATTTTATTGGCATAGAGTTGCTTGTAGTAATCTCTCATGATCTTTTTTATTTCTGCAGTGTCAGTTGTTACTTCTCCTTTTTCATTTCTAATTCTATTGATTTGAGTCTTCTCCCTTTTTTTCTTGATGAGTATGGCTAGTGGTTTATCTATTTTGTTTATCTTCTCAAAGAACCAACTTTTAGTTGTATTGATCTTTGTTATTGTTTCCTTCATTTCTTTTTCATTTATTTCTGATCTGATTTTTATGATTTCTTTCCTTCTGCTAACTTTGGGGTTTTTTGTTCTTCTTTCTCTAATTGCTTGAGGTGCAAGGTTAGGTTGTTTATTTGAGATGTTTCCTGCTTCTTAAGGTGGGCTTGTATTGCTATAAACTTCCCCCTTAGAACTGCTTTTGCTGCATCCCATAGGTTTTGGGTCGTTTTGTCTCCATTGTCATTTGTTTCTAGGTATTTTTTGATTTCCTCTTTGATTTCTTCAGTGATCACTTCGTTATTAGTGTATTGTTTAGCCTCCACGTGTTTGTATTTTTTACAGACCTTTTCCTGTAATTGATATCTAGTCTCATAGCGTTGTGGTCGGAAAAGATACTTGATATAATTTCAATTTTCTTAAATTTACCAAGGCTTGATTTGTGACCCAAGATATGATCTATCGTGGAGAATGTTCCATGAGCACTAGAGAAAAATATATATTCTGTTGTTTTGGATGGAATGTCTTATAAATATCAATTAAGTCCATCTTGTTTAATGTATCATTTAAAGCTTGTGTTTCCTTATTTATTTTCATTTTGGATGATCTGTCCATTGGTGAAAGTGGGGTGTTAAAGTCCTCTACTATGAATGTGTTACTGTCAATTTCCCCTTTTATGGCTGTTAGTATTTGCCTTATGTATTGAGGTGCTCCTATATTGGGTGCATAAATATTTACATTTGTTATATCTTCTTCTTGGATCGATCCCTTGATCATTATGTAGTGTCCTTCTTTGTCTCTTCTAATAGTCTTTATTTAAAGTCTATTTTGTCTGATATGAGAATTGCTACTCCAGCTTTCTTTTGGTTTCCATTTGCATGAAATATCTTTTTCCATCCCCTTACTTTCAGTCTGTACGTGTCTCTAGGTCTGAAGTGGGTCTCTTGTAGACAGCAAATATATGGGTCTTGTTTTTGTATCCATTCAGCCAATCTGTGTCTTTTGGTGGGAGCATTTAGTCCATTTACATTTAAGTAATTATCGATATGTATGTTCCTATTCCCATTTTCTTAATTGTTTTGGGTTCGTTACTGTAGGTCTTTTCCTTTTCTTGTGTTTCTTGCCTAGAGAAGTTCCTTTAGCAGTTGTTGTAGGGCTGGTTTGGTGGTGCTGAACTCTCTCAGCTTTTGCTTGTCTGTAAAGGTTTTAATTTCTCCATCTAATCTGAATGAGATCCTTGCAGGGTAGAGTAAACTTGGTTGCAGGTTTTTCTCCTTCATCACTTTAAATATGTCCTGCCAGTCCCTTCTGGCTTGCAGAGTTTCTGCTGAAAGATCAGCTGTTAACCTGATCTTTGGGGATTCCCAAAGATCAGCTGTTAACCTGATCAATGGGGATTCCCTTGTGTGTTATTTGTTGTTTTTCCCTTGCTGCTTTTAATATGCTTTCTTTGTATTTAATTTTTGACAGTTTGATTAATATGTGTCTTGGCGTATTTCTCCTTGGATTTATCCTTTATGGGACATTCTGTGCTTCCTGGACTTGATGAACTATTTCCTTTCCCATATTAGGGAAGTTTTCAACTATAATCTCTTCAAATATTTTCTCAGCCCCTTTCTTTTTCTCTTCTTCTTCTGGAACCCCTATAATGCGAATGTTGGTACGTTTAATGTTGTCCCAGAGGTCTCTGAGACTGTCTTCAGTTCTTTTCATTCATTTTTATTTATTCTGCTCTGCAGTAGTTATTTCCACTATTTTATCTTCCAGGTCACTTATCCGTTCTTCTGCCTCAGTTATTCTGCTATTGATCCCATCTAGATTATTTTTCATTTCATTTATTGTGTTGTTCATCATTGTTTGTTTCATCTTTAGTTCTTCTAGGTCCTTGTTAAATGTTTCTTGCATTTTGTCTATTCTATTTCCAAGATTTTGGATCATCTTTACTATCATTATTCTGAATTTTTTTTTAGGTAGACTGCCTATTTCCTCTTCATTTGTGTGGTCTGGTGCATTTTTATCTTGCTCCTTCACCTGCTGTGTGTTTTTCTGTCTTATCATTTTGCTTATCTTACTGTGTTTGGGGTCTCCTTTTGGCAGGCTGCAGGTTTGTAGTTCCCATTGTTTTTGCTGTCTGTCCCCAGTGGCTAAGGTTGGTTCAGTGGGTTGTGTAGGATTCCTGGTGGAGGGGACTAGTGTCTGTGTTCTGGTGGATGAGGCTGGATCTTGTCTTTCTGGTGGGCAGGTCCACGTCTGGTGGTGTGTTTTGGGGTGCTGTGGACTTATTATGATTTGGGGCAGCCTCTCTGCTAATGGGTGGGGTTGTGTTCCTGTCTTGCTAGTTGTTTGGCATAGGATGTCCAGCACTGTAGCTTGCTGGTCGTTGAGTGAAGCTGGGTGCTGGTGTTGACATGGAGATACCTGGGAGATTTTCACCATTTGATATTATGTGGAGCTGGGAGGTCTCTTGTGGACCAGTGTCCTGAAGTTGGCTCTCCCACCTCAGAGGCACAGCACTAATTCCTGGCTGCAGCACCAAGAGCCTTTCATCCACATGGCTCAGAAGAAAAGGGAGAAAAAGTAGAAAGAAAGAATTAGTAGAAGTAGAAAGAAAGAAAGAAAGAAAGAAGGGAGGGAGGGAGGGCGGGAGGGAGGGAGGGAGGAAGGAAGGAAGGAAGGAGGGAAGGAAGAAAAAAAAGCAGATAAAGTAAAATAAAATAAAGTAAGATAAAATATAATAAAGTTATCATAATGAAAAAATAATTATTAAGAGAAAAAAACAAAAAAACGGACAGTTAGAACCCTGGGACAAATGGTGAAAGCAAAGCTATACAGACAAAATCTCACACAGAAGCATACACATACACACTAACAAAAAGAGGAAAAGGGGAAAAATTCATAAATCTTGCTCTTAAAGTCCACCTCCTTAATTTGGGATGATTCGTTGTCTATTCATGTATTCCACAGACGCAGGGTACATCAAGTTGATTGTGGAGCTTTAATCCGCTGTTTCTGAGGCTGCTGGGAGAGATTTCCCTTTCTCTTCTTTGTTTGCACAGCTCCCAGGGGCTCAGCTTCGGATTGGGCCCCACCTCTGCGTGTAGGTCTAAGGAGGGCGTCTGTTCTTCGCTCAGACAGGACGGGGTTAAAGGAGCCGCTGATTCGGGGGCTCTGGCTCACTCAGGCCGGGGAGAGGGAGGGGCACGGAGGCGGGGCGGGCCTGCGGCGGCAGAGGCCGGCATGACGTTGCACCGGCGTGACGCTGCGCCGCCGTGACGTTGCACGAGCCTGAGGCGCGCCGTGCGTTCTCCCGGGGAAGTTGTCCCTGGTTCTGGGGAACCTGGCAATGGCGGGCTGCACAGGCTCCCCGGAAGGGGGTGTGGACAGTGACCTGTGCTCGCACACAGGCTTCTTGGTGGCGGCAGCAGCGGCCTTAGCGTCTCAGGCCCGTCTCTGGCGTCCGCGCTTTTAGCCGCGCCTCGGCCCGTCTCTGGAGCTCCTTTAAGCAGCGCTCTTAATCCCCTCTCCTCGCGCACCAGGAAACAAAGAGGTAAGAAAAAGTCTCTTGCCTCTTCGGCAGGTCCAGACATTTCCCCGGACTCCCTCCCGGGCAGCCGTGGCGCACTAACCCCCTGCAGGCTGTGTTCACGCCGCCAACCCCAGCCCTCTCCCTGCGCTCCGACCAAAGCCCGAGCCTCAGCTCCCAGCCCCGCCCGCCCCGGCGGGTGAGCAGACAAGCCTCGGGCTGGTGAGCGCCGGTCGGCCCTGAGCCTCTGTGCGGGAATCTCTCTGGTTTGCCCTCCGCACCCCTTGTTGCTGTGCTCTCCTCCGCGGCTCCGAAGCTTTCCCCCTCCGCCACCCGCAGTCTCCGCCCTCGAAGGGGCTTCCTAGTGTGTGGAAACGTTTCCTCCTTCACAGCTGCCTCCCACTGGTGTAGGTCCTGTCCCTATCCTTTTGTCTCTGCTTATTCTTTTTTCTTTTTCCCTACCCAGGTACGTGGGGGGTTTCTTGCCTTTTGGGAGGTCTGAGGTCTTCTGCCAGCGTTCAGTGGGTGTTCTGTAGGAGTTGTTCCACGTGTAGTTGTATTTCTGATGTATCTGTGGGGAGGAAGGTGATCTCCACTTCGTACTCTTCTGCCATCTTCCCGGAAGTCTGGTCTCTAGAGAGTTGAAAAGCCTGGGTCTTATATGACTATCTTCTTTGAATGGTTTTAATATTTTTCACATTTCTCTTTGTATCATTACCTTGAAATCTGTAGAGGTAGCTAGAAATTTCCTTCAAGATGCAAACCAGAGTTTTAGAGATTTGTGCCTTTAGTGTATCCCTCTGGGAGTCAGCTACAGTGCCAGGAAATATCCCAGGTACCCAGGATTCAAGATGATTTTGTATCTTTCAACTCTACTGTATTGAGAGGATTTCTGTTGTTAAAGTATTCAGAGGATTTTGGAAGCAAACAAACATATAAGTGCAAAGAATTGTATCTAAGGGGAGACGCCACCCAGACGCTTGGCAAGCCTAAATTCACTTGGAAGCAATTAGTGTCCCAAGAAACTGATATCATAGAGGATCAAAGTGTTCACTGGGAAGTGATTTGGGGGATAAAGAGGCCACCAGTGACTTCACAGCAAACCATGCAGTGATTTTGAAACAGTGTGTTTTGCAATGCTATGCACAGCAGAGGAACCACTCCAATTCCAGAAAAATCCTGCTGACATCCAAAAGACCTCTTTCTTATGCTTCCAAGAACTTCTAGTATCACATATTCTCTTTCCTATCTCAAGCTTAATTCTGGTGGTCTACTCCCTATTTTGAGAGTTTCCTTAACAACTATCATGACTGGAAAATTTAGTCATGCACATACCAAACCTTTTGTTTTACAAAGGGATCGAGAGTACGAGAGATGGATTTGAATTGAGGAGATAAAGAAAAAAATTAATACCCTTTCTAGACCCTTCTGCAGTGGTTCTGATCACTTCCTCTGACCAAAGTGATGAAAGAGGAAATAAGAACAGAGGATGTGAGTGACAGGAAATTAGAAGGGGAGGAGAGGGGCAAAGAGACTTCAAAGAGAGCTGTCCTGTCTTGCATATCTAACAAACTGTCCTGTCTTGCATATCTAACAAACAAACTCCCCATTAATGTGTCTTGTAGCAGCCTACTTTTTTGTTTTATAGTTCTTATCAAAGTTTGCAGATACATTTTTATAACTATGGTCACCATTCATGGTCCCTGAAATGCCCAATAATAGCTAAAAATAATGGTGTCCAGCAGAGTACAGTGAGGGATTTCTATGTGTCGCACACGTGTTTGTGTGTGTGTGAGAACGACAATGCTTGCCAAGATGAAAAGTTGCCTCAGAATTCTCAAATGGAGGCCCAGAACTTCATCCACGTAGGAGGAGGAGATTTACAGGTTTCAATTATGATACTCAGGAAATTAACCAGACCAATGAGCTAATGAAATGGTAGCTTCTATACATGAGATCTGACTTTCAGAATCACATTCTCTGAGGATTAAAAATTCAGACACCTTAGATTCAGAACACATTATCAAAATCCTTTGCAACAGGTCCCAATCTTCTTTTCCTTTACCATCTCGCACTTCTCTTTCCTCCATCCTCAGAAACACACACACACACACACACGCGCGCGCACACACACACACACACACACTACCGTACATTTCAGCCATTCTCTTATTCCCACTCTATTAGTTTCCTGTTGCTGCTGTAACAGATCACCACAAGCCTAGCGGCTTAATAAAGCACAAATTGGTTATCTTATAGTGATGGAGGTCAGAAGTCCCACACCAGTCTTCTTGTACTACAATCAATAAGTACAGGACTGTGTCCCCTCTTGAGGCTCTAGAGGAAAATGTATACACTTGATTTTTCCAGCCTCTAGAGACTGCCTGCCGTTCCTTGGCTTATGACTCAATGTTTCCTTCTTGAAAGCCAAAAACATAGGATTTTCACGTCTCTCTCTGACTCTGACCTTCTTTTGCTTCCTTCCTTCATTAATAAGGACCCTTACAATTACATTGGGCCCATCTAGATGGTATATGATAATCTCCCCATTTTAAGAATTTTATCATAAACACATCTGTAAAGTTCCTTGTGCCACGTAAGGTGACATATTCACAGACATCGGACAGGAGGCCATGGCCATCTTTGGAGGATGGTCTTTATTTTACCTCGCATGCTTGCAAAATGCCAAGCACATTCCCACTTCCATACATTTTCTTAGGCTAATTTCTTTGCCTGGATTCCCTTTTCTCCCTTTTTTACCTGGAGATCACGTACCTTGACTACGACCTCTTCTCTGAATCTTTCACTAATTACCTATCTTTCCCTTGGAAGAATTACTGTTTTATCCGCACGGCAATGCGTTAAATATTGAGTCGATTACAGCAGCCATCACATGGACTTGTTTTTCTGTCACTTGTCTGCCTCCTGCAGAAGGATGGGGATTTTTCAAGGTCAGGATATATACCTTGCTCATTTCTTGTTTAATTACTAGGGAAGTGCCGTTAGGAAACACTGTTTATCTTATATATGATTGAATTCACTGATTTAGGTTGAATATTTTGGTCATTAACAACAAAGACTTTGTCGTGTCCCTTCTAACTCCGATTCAAGAACTGCTTTCAACCGTGTCCTGAAAAAGCTGTGGCTTAGCTGGTACCATCATAACTGAGTTCAGACATTGGAAGAAATCTCTAGGAACGAAGATTGATTTGTGTGATGTCAATAAAACCAATACCCCAACATTACTGACCCATTTTGATTTATCATGAGCATGAGTTTTCTGGTTAAAAGAGCTGTAAATCAAGAATCAACTCTTTGAATCATCTTCCAAAGAGAACAATGTGCTTTCAGCATAAGAATATACCAGTTTAAACCATAACATATGTTTGTAAAGTAATTTACAGCTTGTAAAGCGCTTTCCTATGCATTATCTCATCTGAAACACCACATTAATTATTTTAAGTAGGTAGAATTTATTATCCCAGTTTACAAAAGAGGAAATTGAGGCTCTGATAAGTTGTGACTCAGTGATGGACAGATGTGGAAATAAAATCTAGTCCTCACTCAAATGTTAGTTCTTAATATACTTCACTGTAATGAGGTTTAGATTCCTTCACCATTAGATCTGAGGCAGAAATAGCCAGAAGAACATTTTCTCCTTAAACTCCTTTGCATAATCCTATAGAGGAATTGTTGAAGGATCACTTATGACTCTTACTATAGTCAATGTATCTAATATTCCTCAGTACTATAGTTAACCTGCAATATATATATATATATATATATATATATATATACACACACACACACACACACACACAAACACATACATAAATACTATAGCTAACCTGGTTCCTTGTGAACATGTTCTAGATCAGACTTTGAGAACAAAATACATTGCCAAAAGTCCATGAAAAAAAAAAAAGAAGAACTGGCTCTCTAAGAAGAGGGGTCATGTCATTTTTTTTTAAACATCTTTATTGGAGTATAATTTCTTTACAATGGTGTGTTAGGTTCTGCTTTATAACAAGTGAATCAGCTATACATATATCCCCATATCTCCTCCCTCTTGCATCTCGCTACCACCCTCTCTATCCCACCCCTCTAGGTGGGCACAAAACACCGAGCTGACTGGATATAATTAATGTAGAACAGAAGTCCATCCACCTGGAAGTCTGGAAGAAGAGTTTCCCTGCTGAATGTGGCTGGACCATTCCAGAATAACTTCTTTTTAAAACTAAAAGCAAATTCAAAAATATAAAAGATTTATAAGCCACATTTTAAAAATGCTTCAATATTAAAATAGTATATCTAAATGACATTATGAAAATCAATTGAGTAAGGTGCTCAAAGAATCAGTCCCTCCACTACATCAACCATAAACTTGGGAAAATGGACAGAATCAACTTTCTTTGAACCCTGGATTCTAACTGAAGACTTGCGGTAACTGAGGGAGTGTTTGATGAAGAAAAAAGTTACCAAAGTTTGTTAATAGTGTGGCACTTTTGTTTGTTGCCTATCATTCCACAACAAAGCAGTAGTGGTCAGGTGGTCAGGTGATGGTGGCTCACATTCCTGGTGGGGCTCGCTGGAGCTAGTGGAATGAAACTTATTCTTAAAATACTGTGATTGTAAATTTGTGTCTGTTACTGCAGTTCCCACAGGGGTTAGGGGCTAGTGCAGAGGTTGACTTTTGTTTTGCCCCCTTCCCTCAGCTGGAAAATCTTTCTTGATGGCAGCTGAGGGGTCTATCAAAAGATTTAAAGACATACACCATCTGTGCCTGCCAGTGGCAAGAGATGGAAGATGAGGCAATCGTCAGACAGATCCAGACGCCTGGGAAGGAGAGGGCTGAGGAGGAAATTTCTTGGTGGAATAAGAAATTCCCTCAGTGATAGAAGGGATTCCCTTCTATCCCTCAGTGATAGAAGGGATTCCCTCAGTGATAGAAGGGCCTCTGTATATACCAAAGAAGATGGAGAACAGTGTGCATGCCCAGGAAAAGACACATGCCCAGGAAAGACTTGAGGGTACTCTAGGTTTATATCTCTGGCAAATCTGTGGGTGCTGCACAAGAAGGAGGTGAAGGCTAAGGCACGGTTATAGGCAGACTAACTTATCACTGAGGGAGTGCTTCAGTTCAGAGTCAAGTTACAAAAACTGGACAGTAGTATTTTTTTTCCTTCATTTTTGATTCCAGGGTTTAAGCGAATCCATGTCAAGTCACTGGGTGACCACTAAGATAAATGAACAGAGACTTCAGTGATCACATACAACAGAATACAGTCTTTGCAAAATAGTTTGGATAAGTCACTAAATAAACAGATAACTATAGCCCATAACAATCAATAACAGCAAACCCTAAGGAAGAAGAATCTGATTCCAAGATTCACTGTATTATTATATTCAAAATGCCCAGTTTTTAACAAAATATTGGAGCATGCAAGAATCAGGAAAACATGGCCTACTCGTAAGCAAAAAGTAACAGAGACTGTCCCTGAAAAAGCCTAGCAGTTGGATTTACTGGACAAGAAATTAAATCAAATGTCATAAATATGCTCAATGAGCGAAAGGAAACCAACACTGTAGCTTTGTAGTAACTTTGGAATCAAGAAGTATGCGTTCTACAATTTTGTTCTTCTTGTTCAAAATTATTTTGGCTATTTTGGACCCCTCCTGATTTGATCGAATAGGAATTTGAGGATCCAATTTTGAAATTAAAACGTATGTATCTTGAATTGTAATACATAAAATATGAGGTTGGAAACCATTGGGTCAGCTGTGTTTCCCACCATGTGGACCAGAGAATCAGAGGAGGGGAGTTTGCAGAAAAAAAGAAAAGCGAGGCAGAAGAGCAAAGACAAGCAATGAGGAAAAAGAGGGAATCTTTATAACATTCACATTCCTCATTCCAGACGCATCTCTGAGCTTGAATTCCATAATCCCTCTGTATCCTTTTAATACATTGTCTCTTTAACTTAAATTGGTAGGTTTTCTGTCCCTTGAAATGAAATGAATCATAACTGTTACACAGTGAGGAAATGAATACTGCTTTACAGACACAAAAATCTTAATACTTTTGCATATTTTAAAGGCAACAAATAAAGAGGCAGTTTTCTTTTTCTCTTTCAAGCCATCTATAGGATTTTAGAGTTTCTAAAGTATATTTGAATGCAGTATCTAATTGCATCCTAATACTCCCCTGGAAGTAAATGTTATTATCACCCCTATTTTAAGGATTGGAAGACTGACACCTAGCAAGGTAAAATGGCTTGCCCCAGTTAGCAGCAGAACAGGAGCTAAAATTAATGTATTCCATGAAAAGCAGTCTTTACTGAGCAGCCATTCTGTGAGTGACTTGTCCTGGGAGACAGAGATAGAAAGAGAGAGGATAATCTCCATGCCGCCATCTCTACACGTGGACTTCCTCTCCCATAGCACACAATCTCCTCTCTACTTGGCAGGGACAAGTAGAGTGAGCTGTGCCTCACGGGCCAGTGCTAGTACCTCAGCTTCCTAGAAAGCCTTTCTCAGGGCACTCTGGTTGCTGTGAACTAGTATCAGCTCAGCTGGCTTGGGGACCCACTGGAATCCAAAGGATCAGACCCTTTCCATTATTCTTTAGCCTTTTCCCTGTGTCCATTCCCTCCTGACACCAGAGATGTGCACTGATTAAGCAATTTTAAGAAGGCAAATTTCTATGGCTGAGGTAGCTGTGCAGAAACTTTTTGTGCTCTCTAACCAAAATGCTTTGTGTATGTAAAAGGCTACATTTAGAATTGGATTATAAGACTTACTGCACAGTTACCTGGGATCAATGGTGTCAAACCAGAATAAGGCTTCCAGCATATTCTAGTCATGAGCAATAGATTAGGACAAGAGATTCCCTGTTCAGCAACAACAGTCATAATGGGTAAAAAAAAATAGTCCATGGGAAGAATCTATATGCTGCTCACTTTCTTTAGCAGTCTCACAGCAATTCAGGTTGGTATGGGCTCTTCAGTGTCAGGGACCCAGGATCTATTTATCCTGTAGCTTCAACATCCTTAGCACATGGTTTCCAACTCCTGGTTCAAGATGGCTGCTCAAATACAATTACCATGTTTGTGTTCCAGTCAGCAGGAAGGGAGAAGAGGATCTCCCTTTCAGGACATTTCCTAAAAGTTGCATACTCATTTCCTTTTACCAAATATGCAACAAAGCTTAGATATGTAGTTATAACTCATTGCAAAGAGACTGAGAAAGGCAGTCTTTATTCTGAGTAGACCTGTCCCTATCTTAAATTTAAAACTTGCATTAATAAATGACAACAGAGTATTAGAGGGCACATAGCAAACTCTAACACAGTGTGAAAGCTGCAGGTGAAGTCATTATAAGGCTGTGCATGTGTGGCCTTTATGAAAATGCCAAGATGGAAAGTTCTATTTCCTTAGATCAAACATATCGTTTCTCTTCTACAGAAGCATCCTGGTATACCAGCACCCTGGGGAAGATAGAGCAAGTGATGTCTGCAGAGCAATAGAATGTTCAAATGCAGCAATTACAAGTAAGAGCAATACTGTTATAATAATCATGATAATAATGTGTCACATTTCTGAAGCAGAATGCTTCAGATTTCCAATATTTAACTTATCCTAATTGAACCCCAAACTATGTAACAAAGATTTTAGTAATAACTCAGTTTTATAGAGGAGAAAATTGAGAATCAGAGAGGTAACTGCTTGTGTAAAGTTTATTACACAGCAAGTAAATCCTAGTCCAAGGCCTGAGCACTGTGTTCAACCCTGATTCTAATGTTCTTTGAGGAATGCAATGCCAACGTATAAGTGTAATTCTAATTTCTATGTATTCCTTCATTCATTCATCAACTCGTGTTTACTGAGCAGCCCAAAGAATACAAATGGAACAGAACTTCTGAGTTCAAAGGCTTTGAGAAGTTAGTAGTGAAAAGTGGCATGTATACATATATATATAAAATTTATATCTATATATTTATTTTATATTCATGTATGTCATGACATATACATATATAGCACAATATATTTGTGCTTTTTAAAAGAATATGTAGAAAATTCAGTGCTGGGGTGGAGTATCATTTTCCTCTTCAAGCATTAATTGATGCTAATAGAATTAATAGGCTACCCTGTACCATAGAGACTTTGCCTCCTCCAGTGGGTCTTCCTTTCTCTCTTAAAGCTTCATCGTATCATTTCCTCCATCCCTTGCTGATACATTTCTCCGATGAAAGGTCTTACAACACTCCAGTGAAATAACCATCATTATTCCTATCTTATAGAAAGAAAGAATAAGACCAATATAGATAGATAAGCTTCTCAGGATGGAAGTAGAAACTCTATGTCAAACCAAAATTACCACTCTTTTAGTAAGTTTCTTACCACAACTACAGGGTCCTAAAAATAAAGATTGTATTTATATATCCATTATTATAACTACCATTTTGTGTGCCTCTAACACAATGCCATGAGCGTAGTAAACAGCCCCATTTGCCAGGTCCCAGGCTGAGGGCTCTCTATACAGGAGATAACGATAATAGGCCCCAGGCTGAGGGCTCTCTATACAGGAGATAACGATAATAGGCCCCAGGCTGAGGGCTCTCTATACAGGAGATAACGATAATAATGATAGATAACATTTGGCATGCACCAAGCACTTTGTTAAATATCTGATGTCTGCCTCATTTAATCTTTAGGACTATGTCGTGAGGTTGATGATGTTATCCCCTCATAGCATGTGAACTTGCTGAGAGCCAACAACGTGCCTGTGTTCACGGAATTCATATAAGTCCTCAGATTGTTGGGTCTTAAAATCTAAGTTATCAATCACTGCCTCCTACTATATGAATTTATATAGTACATTGACTTTAGTTATAAATTAAAACGCGAGGGAGAGAAAAAACACGAAGATTGCAGAGCAAGAATAAGAATAATATTTCCTGAAATACCGAGAAGAAGTACCTGTGTGAGATGAGAAAGTATACATTAAAATACCATATAAGTATAATAAAATATAATGGACGTCTGTTTACACTTGAGTTATACATGATTTTCATCACTGTCTTTCTTCTAGGTATTACAATGATTTCTGTGCATGTTTTTGATATTTTATTTGACTATAAGCTTTTTAAGGACAGGGACAAAAGTTGTTTTTCATTTTTTAACCCCTTTACATGAGTGAAAGTATATAGAAATTGAAGTAAGAGATGTGAGTTGAAATCCTCGCTCCACTCAATTCTTACGTGACTAGAAAATTTTTCTCATCCGTGAAATGGAGAGGATGAGCCTGAACAAAATCACACGGCTGTGCTGAGAGTTAAACAAAACTCTATGTTACACTATCAACTGAAGGGATATCCAGATGTTCATGATTGACATCTTCATCATCATCGTCATCACCATCACTTCATTATAATCATCATTAGACCCAACACTTTGTCTCACAAAATGAGGCATTAATATTTGCTGAATGAAGGAATGATGAAACAAATGGATGAGTAAATGAATGAGACAGGATGGACGAGAAAAAAAGCAGGAACCTAGATTTTACACAGCCTTGCAATCTCATTTTTCATAAGTAGTTCAAGACAAAAGATGGGTTACCAGTGCTTAATTTTGAAGTCCTGCTTTGTGTGTAGTTTTCTGATGGTAAAATGTAAATTTGGCTTGAATGGACCGCAAGTAAAGGTCATGGGTAGGATTGGAAAAAACCTTTGTCTTCTAAAATGAAACTGTAAGTACTTTGGCACTGATGAGAGCCATCTTCTTCAATGGCCTTGAATGACCTTCCAACATATGAGAGGAGGGGATCCAATACCCTTGTTAATTAAGTCTATTGTGGATGGACGCCACAGCCAAAGAGTTACCCTAGTTCAGACTCCAGGCATCTGTATGCAGATCAGGTATGCATTTCCAAAAGTGAATTTTTACCACTGAAGTTGAGGATGTTACTTCATAGAAGAAAGAATATCAGCTAATATTAGGAGCATTTAAACCTCATGACATTTCCTGCCCCTTATGGGAAACTTGTGTATATTAACATTTCTTAAAAATCAAGAATCACTTTTGTCCCAAAGTAACATTTCTTTGCTTTTTCTTTCATAACTTCTGATGTTACTGTCACTCATGCTTAAGGATAAAGACATCAGGCTGAAGAAGAAAAAAGCAGATGTGGAAAAAATGTGTAAGATTTAAAAGAGTGCCCTGTTTTACATTTCTGGCTCTGTTGTACAGGGTGGTCTCATGATGAGTGAAAGGAAAGAAAACCCACAAAACCAACCTATTGGATGGGTGGAGGAGAAGAAAGGAAGAATTAAAAAAACACAAGAACAAAAACATCTTTTTGTTTAAAATGGAATCACTTGCTTAAGACAAAAAAAACCACCTAAATTACAAGTATTGTTAAGGACTTTTATGAATTAGTTTGCATAAATGCAATCACTTTTTGTATGCACCTACAAGTATTTGGATTTATATGTGTGTTTTTATTGGTTTTGCTGAAAAAAAAAAAAAGTTTTCTAATCACAAGAATGAGCTATCACATACAATAAAGGGACTAAGGATCCCAAACATTAAGCCCGTTGGGTTGGAAATAGAGAAGAAAAAATGAAAAACTCTCCACAGTTTCTCCTCATTTGACCTTTAAACTTGGTTTTATCATTTTGCCTGAAGAACTGTGAATTCTCATAACTCATTTGAGCCCTTTATTCTGGGTAATGAGTGAGTATGAAAATGTCTTCCCATGCTTGCTGTGGGCTGGGAAGATGTCTACACCTCCGGTCATCCACATTTGTGAGAACATGGAATGTAATCATAGAATGACTAGAAGCTGATAGCAGCATTTCAATACTAGTGATAAAAGTATTTAGTCTTATTTTAAAAAAAAATTTATTGAGTATAGTTGATTTACAATGTTGTACTAGTTTCAAGTGTACAGCAAAGTGAATCAGTTATATGTATACATATATCCACTCATTTGTTTTTTTAGATTCTTTTCCCATACAGGCCATTACGGAGTACTGAGCAGAGTTCCCTGTACTACCAGTAGGTTTTATTAGTTATCTATTTTATATATAGTAGCATTTAGTCTTAATACTGGAAAATATCAAAAGATGTCATCTAGTATGTTGGCTACCTGGGAAATTTTAGAGGCCAAGAAAAATCAGGTGAAGTGCTCTCCTATTTTTAAAGACATCTCTCTCTCTCTCTTTTTTTTTTTTTTGTGCGGAACGCGGGCCTCTCACTGTTGTGGCCTCTCCCGTTGCGGAGCACAGGCTCCGGACGCGCAAGCTCAGCGGCCATGGCTCACGGGCCCAGCCGCTCCGCGGCATGTGGGATCTTCCCGGACCGGGGCACAAACCCGTGTCCCCTGCATCGGCAGGCGGACTCCCAACCACTGTGCCACCAGGGAAGCCCGACATCTCTCTTTTTAAGAAGGAGACCAGGTGATTCTGATGCAGGTGGTTGATTAGGAGATGATACTTTGAGAAACATTCCCTTAACCAGGAAGAGAGCAAATATTTCATTAATGAACATTTACTACTTGCCAAACACTGATGGATGCTTTATACATACTGTCATCATTCCTCAAAATAACCTTATGAATAAGTATTATTATCCCATTTTACAGATAATAAATAGAGGCCAAGACTGTGGCCTAATAAGTGGTCTAAAAACTAATAAGTGGAGGATTAAGGACTCAAGTCCATGTTCTTCTAGCTATTTCTTTCCCTGCACCAAAACTTCTTTCTTTTGCTCACATGTCTAGCAATTCTGAGGATCAGAACATTATTCTTCTTTGGGTACAAAAGTGCAGTGTGCTATTATTTAGCTCATGAATCCATTTTTAGATTGAACAATGTCTGGGCATCAGCATGCAAATCAAGCCCCGCTCAGTAGAAGTATCGAGAAAAATGTCTTGTGGGTCCAACTTGGCTCAGAAATGTCTCTCCCCAACAGCAGCGCGTCTGTCTAATTGTGTTTTTTAAGGATTACTCATCATCAATTATTTTGGCCTGAAAATTGGATATTTCTCACAAAAGAAAATTTGGGGAGGGATTATAATCAGGTTTGTGGATAAGATTTGTTCTTTTTATAACCCAATCCTGTTATTTCTTATGGCTCCATTATCTTTGGAAAGTCGGTATGTTTTGTTCTTCTTTTATATTGGTTTTCCATTCTTTCTTATACCCAGATGCTAAAATTAGATTTAGGGCATCATAATTATGCCATAATTACCATGATCATATTTTCCTGCCATTGAAAATTAGTACCAATTTTGATTTTCCCCAAAACTTCAACAGATGCTCTCTTTCTATAGCATCATAAATCAGTGTCAGTGTGTATATAAATGTACAAGCCATTTTGCTGAACTCATAAGGGGTGTGCTGAACTCACTGTTTCACTGAAGTTAATTGTTTCCAAGAATTATCATTCTTTCTATTGATAATTTTATTCCAGAGAGCTTAATTTTTCTCTAATTACCCTGAAAACTGTTTTGTTTCACTGTCCAGAAAGGAACTTATTATCTCTGCCTGAAAACTTCAGTTTACAAATGAGACATAGAGGACCAGAGAAGGGAAGTGACTTGTTCAAGGTCACTTAGCAAGTCAGGAAGAGAGTCAAGGTTAGATATTTTTATCCCCAAATGCGTTTTATTGTATCACACTGACTTAATCAGACTTAGGTCTTGGGACTTAAGACTGGAATCTTAATTCTGACTAGCCATTCTGCCCTTGTTATTTTTGAGGAATAGAAGATTAGAAAATACAGTGGAAGGAAACTAAAGGTCACCACTTCTGGAAAAGAAGAGTAAAGGGTTTAGTATCCCAGTAAAGTCTGAAAATAAGACGTTGTTTATCTGGGATTAGGAGTACTATTACTCTCTCGCTAGGTGGTAGCTAAGAGCTAAGAGGAATAAAGCTTTGGCAATTCATTTACTCATTCAACAAATAATGACTCTCAACATTCTGTGTGTAGTCTCTGGGGATACAAGATAGAAGACACTTTCCCACACACCATCCCAAGTAAAAGAGTTGTCGTTCCAGTGGTAGTTAGAGATATACAGACCAATAATTATAACGTAAGAGTGGTACATTTATGGATCAAAGTTGATTGTGAGTTTTTTTTTTTTTTTTTTTTTTTTTTTGCGGTATGTGGGCCTCTCACTGCTGCGGCCTCTCCCGTTGCAAGCACAGGCTCCGGACGCGCAGGCTCAGCGGCCATGGCTCATGGGCCCAGATCCTCCCGGACCGGGGCACGAACCCGCGTCCCCTGCATTGGCTGGCGGACTCTCAACCACTGCGCCACCAGGGAAGCCCGAGATTTATTTATTTATTTTTTTAATTAATTTATTTATTTTTGGCTGTGTTGGGTCTTCACCCCTGTGCGAGGGCTTTCTCTAGCTGCGGCAAGTGGGGGCCACTCCTCATCACGGTGCGTGGGCCTCTCACCGCCGCGGCCTCTCTTGCTGCAGAGCACAGGCTCCAGACGCGCAGGCTCAGCAGTTGTGGCTCACGGGCCCAGTCGCTGCGCGGCACGTGGGATCCTCCCGGACTAGGGCTCAAACCCGTGTCCGCTGCATCGGCAGGCAGACTCCCAACCACTGCGCCACCAGGGAAGCCCCTCCGAGATTTATTTTTAATACTGTACTATCTCTAATTTTATCCCAAGATAACTGTTTCTTTCTCCTGCACGTATAGAACTATTACTTTATTCAATATATTTTAGTTTATATTTTAATTATTTTTCATGCCGTATCACCAATAAAGTACTGCATCAAGCAAGGCTCCTATCTTCAAAAACTTGCAATCTAGTAGAAGAGACAAAATCGTTGTTTAGTCATAATTCAAATTAAAGTGTGAATATTCATCTTTAAAACTAAGGTATTAAGTGGTTAGGATAGAGGTAGCATTGATTTTGATCCTTAAAGAATTCAGCAAGTAGAAAATGGGCCAGTTGTTCCAAATAACAGAGACTTTGTGCTTAGAGGTCTGAAGCTTACAGTTTTACAGGATAATTCAGTCAAAAAGGGCAGTGGAGAAAAGTTTAATTTGGAAAAATATGTTGGAGGTAGATTTGGAGAAAAGTTGGACATTTTGAAAGCAATCTGACCACTGATGAGTTGAAGCAAAGCCATTTATTGAAATGGCATGTTTAAGGTCAAAACATTTCTAAGGTGGTCAGAATAGCCTAACCATCAGTTGAAGAGTCTATTGAATTTGTTTCATTTTTCTGACAAGGTCAGCTACTGACCAATGATTACATAGTAACTTCTCACTATGGTCATGAACATGTGTGTGGGGGGGTGGTGGTGGTGGTGGAAAGGACTCATTTAATATCAACCACTGTACACTTTTCCAGGTCATACATGAAAGAGACGCCTATTAGTTAGATGTAAGAAAATAATCCGTAGAATTTCATGGCAGCAGACAGGAGGACATGCAGAGCCATTAGCTACCACTCCATATAGAGATATGATGAGGTCAAGGAGACTTACTATGGTGTCCGAAATTAGATTAAACTCACTTGTGTAATTAACTCACGGTGCATCAACAGTCATTTCCAAATTCTTGTGCAAACTGCTTATCAAAGATAGGGTTGCTGCATCATCTTTCTTTTCCAGTAAGACAATGAACGATTCTTCTGGTTTATCTATGTTGCATGTCTTTAAAAATACTGAGTGAGGCATGAAGACAATAATGTTTGCTCAAAATAAATTCCAAATATTAAGCTAACAAAGTTTAGAGGAATCTTAGAGATTATCCAACTGTGTTTACCAACTTAATTAAATTTGTTTAAGCACATTAACTATAAATTGCCCTCTGTTATGTGTCAGGGACTTGTTAGGTGAATTCAGAAGACCTAGTTCTGTCATTTATAAGTTGTGTGATCTTGGGTTAGTCACGTAACCTCTCTGAAGCTCTTTCGCTATCTTTAAACAATGTGAATGAAAGTCTTCTAACCTCATGATGGCATTGTGCGGGTGAACTAGGTAATGTATGTGTGAAGAGAACTTTGAGTAATGGAAGATGCCTTAGACATGTTAGCTCACATTATTATTAAAACATTATAGATGTCCTACCTTAAGAGGTCGAACTTGGGGAAAATGCATGGGATGGTTGAAATCACCCTTTTCTTTTCTTCTTTTTTGAGTTGGCTTTGGCTCATCAGTACTTTTATTTTATCAAGTAAGGACATTTTTATTTTTATTTTTTAAAATTTTTATTGGAATATAGTTGATTTACAGTGTTGTGTTAGTTTCAGGGGTACAGCAAAGTGAATCAGTTATACATATATCCATTCTTTTTTAGATTCTTTTCCCATACAGGTCATTACAGAGTATTGGGTAGAGTTCCCTGTGCTATACAGTAAGGACTCTTTTCTTTTTTATATATAAATTTATTTATTTTATTTTTGGCTGCGTTGGGTCTTTGTTTCTGCTAGTGGGCTTTCTCTAGTTGCGGTACACAGGCTTCTCATTGCGGTGGCTTCTCTTGTTGCAGAGCACAGGCTCTAGGTGCGTGGGCTTCAGTAGTTGTGGCACAAGGGCTCAGTAGTTGTGGCTCGCAGGCTCTAGAGCACAGGCTCAGTAGTTGTGGCACACGGGCTTAGTTGATCCATGGCATGTGGGATCTCCCCAGACCACGGATCGAACCTGTGTGCCCTGCATTGGCAGGTGGATTCTTAACTACTGTGCCACCAGGGAAGTCCAAGGACCCTTTTCTTTATTCATCTTTACCCACAAGCGAATAAACACAAACAGGCTAGCAACTATACAACCATGTAGTTATGTGAGAGAAACAGTAGGACAGGGAGGGACCAACCTCTCCTTTGTATAATCAGTCCAGAGTTGTTCACTCATTTGAAATAGCATCAAAACGAGAATAATATAAATATTTTAGTAATTATTAGACAGTGGTTTTGAAGAAGGTGATTGATCTTAACAGGAATATTTTTCATTTTATTTTAAATGTGTGACTAGTACGCATCCTAACTCCTTCCCTGGTAGGGCTGGCAGGCTCTGCCGCTGCAGGGAGTGTTCCCTTCTCCTCAACAGAAACTGATCATGGAAGTTGTCCAATCTGCAAGGTAGAAGAAAATATCTGGAGATTGATACTTGATTATTTGAAGGGGAAGACCACTGATATCCTATAAGATGGGGAGAGGAATTAAGTGGAAAATGCAGCAGAGGTACGGGAGAATGGCAGGTTTAGAGAAAAGAGGATTTTTCACCTGGGCAGCTCAAAAACTGTAGGGACTCTCTAGGGATCAACAGATGCCTACATAACACTCTTCTGAAAGAGAGTCAAGAAGGTAGACCAAGGAAACTATGCTCTGTCCCCGTATTTCTCCTAATCTCCATCATCACATACAAACTTCTCACATATACATACGCACAAACACACACACACACATACACGAATCATGTATATTTTCTACAACTTTAAAGCAACTGTTTAAGTTCTTTAGAAAAGAATTATTGAAACCATTTCCAAGTTTATGGGTACACTGTTTTTTGAGAAAGGGGAGAAGAAGAGTGGTATCCATAACAAAAAATGTGTATGCCCTCCTCCAAGACGATTGTTGGTTCCCTCATTGTGGATTCCCAGTGAACAAAGGTTTTCAACACCTAGACGAGAGTCCCACTGGGAGAAGATGGGGCCCTCTGACACTCTCTACTCAGAGAGAAGCAGGAGAGAGACCTTGAGGAAAAAATAAATAGGAAACTTATTACGGGTTAAGGATACATAGTTTCAAAATAAATCTGGATAAATCATTTCATGGAAGACTCACAGTAGGAGAGCAATATTGTCAAAGAGCTCTTACATTTCAGATGCTCTAAAATGTATTATCTCCACTTTTAGGTGCAGAAATTGAGCCTCAGAAACGTTATATCATTCTCGCAGGTCAGATGATGCTGAATAGAAAATCTAAGATTCTAGCACGTGTCCACACAACCTCAAAACTCTGAGATGACACCATGTTGAGAGACTGGTAACTAGTATCACTTATTGCATGCTTAGTATAGTCCCAACTCTACATTATATAATTAATTCTCACAATAGATAAATTTAGCGGGGCACTATTATGCCCATTTGACAGACAAGGAAAGAAAAGAGGTCAAGGTGATAATGAAATTCACACAGCTAAGAAGTAGGCTTGGGATTAAAGCTCAAGTGTGCCTAAATCAAAGTTTGTGTCCATTCTACTAAACTGCAATAGCCCAGTATCCCTTTGAGATTCACCTATGAAGAGCAAGCTTACCTTCCAATCAATGTGGCCTTCTGGGGTCCCTACCAGAACAGAGTGACAAGATTCATTACTGCTTCTTCTGGTTACTCAGTGGTACCATAATTCTGTGTGCTTTTTGCTCCCATAGGCTTACACATTGCATTGCTACTGCCTATATCTCTATGTGTCAAACCAGAAGATGCGCTGCAGCTTATCTTGCCATTGTCCATTTCCAGGGACTGGCACAAAGTAGGAACTCAGGAAATTTTATTGAATCCCTATTCTGATGAGAAAGTCTTAACGGGTGAATCCTGAAATGGAGGGCTGAGCTTGTGTCAAAGTTCCTCAGCTAGTTCTAAGGTTTGGGAACTGCTTGAAGGAATTATAAATGCACCAGGAGCCAGAGTATCCAACACTTACTGCAGCTCCCAAACCTCTGATGACTGTCTGTGTCATCACAGCATTTCCTCATTTCCTGCAGAAGAGGTATTTAAAATGCGTTTCTGGACAGATCACGAAGAATGGTCACTCTGGTCTTTTTACAATAGAATTGCTCATCTGTGGCAATGGTTGACCTGGCCAGGACAGTCTGACCCAGAGGCCAAACCATCCATGGTGCTTCCTTTAATAGCCACCCTTTATCCTTCCTTTTCCAAAGGTGGCCAAGGACCACAATCACCAAATAATAATGACAGAGTTTGCTTGTTTATTTTTCCCGTGATCACAGACAAGATGGGGAAAAAATAAAGTAAATGGCTTCACATGTCTCGAACATTTGCTTAGTATCAGACACTATCTGACATATGCATAGGTTGACACATTTCATTCACCAAATACCCTATGTGGTAGTTTATAAACGCTGTACCTGGTATTTATACCTAGTGACTGCTTAACACGTGTTTGTTGGATAAATGAATGAGATGTATTCTAGCTTGACTTAGTTAGATAAAAAAAAAAAACACCCCAGAACTTGAAGCAAAAGCTTACTTGGGGGGATGCAATCTCAAGGAAACAGGAGGGAAGCAAAAATGGGTAGGAAAAGAAGGAGAACAAATTCAAGGTGTGTGCCACCAAGCTAGTCAATGCTTTGCCAACAAGCAGTTGATTCCTTGATCTTACAAGATGTTTTCAAATAGGCTAAACAAAATACAGTGTTTCAAAACAGTCTTTCCATACAGTGGGGAAGAAAGAAGAATAAGTATATTCTGGTTCCTTCTGGTTCCTTCCTTCCTGTCCTTTATCTCCTATTGGTCAAAGTGTACCTTGTGGAGCATTAATTGCACTTCTCCGTGGAAACCAGAGCCCCCCAGGATACTTTTGGCCAGTGTACAGACAGGGTGATCTCTTTATAAGTCAGAGCTGTGCGTGGGGCAACTCAGTCTGTAGCAGCAGCAGCAGCAACTTGGATCCATGAGTATTGAAAGGGACGTACGCCCTTGCTAGGTTCTCTCCAGTCTGAAAGCAAGACAAGTGTCTTCAGCTAGAGTCAGGGTACATGGGAGGCATCATTTAGGATGGTGTATAAACTGAGTCCAATATATAGTCCTAAATGGCCTCTTTCCTGCTCAGGTTCTGTACTCTTTCTCAGACTCAGACACAGCGTGTCTTATGTTAATCTTCCTTCTTTTCTTTATCATGGACTCCAGACACTTGGCCTGCTTTTCTCTCTTTTCAGCAACTGCTACCATATACTCTACCTTTTAGGAATGTTCTCTGCATGTCTATGCCTTGCAGAGTAATGGGGCCTTGTCTCTTCAGATTGCGCTCCCCCGCAAGCTCACCACTTACCCCAGCTCCTTATTGCTGCTCTCAAAGACAAGCCTTTAGGTGAGGAACAGCCAGCAAGTATCTTCCCCTTCACTGGCTCAGATCATCAGAGACATCATGGAATTCTGAGAAGCACTGTGAGGCCAGGTTCAGTGAAAACTGTTGTGATTGATTTGGAGTTTCCACCATCGGCTTGGAAGGAGAGTAGTGACAGTACCTAGAAAAGGCTTTTATCTAATCATTTAGTGTAAAATCATTATGTTTTGTGTTTTATCTCTGGTCACTTATAGAAAACCAGTTGAAGAAGACAACCTTTTACAAATTAAAAATATTGGGAAATGATAACATTGTAAAGTTCTTAAGGCCATGATTCCTGGTCTGTCATCCTTAGTATCTTTAAGGTAATGAGTGGGAGTTCCAGTAGGTTTATATTCCTGTGTTTTGGGGAGAACTTATGGACAGACTTTCCATATCATAATATCATCATTGTCTTCCTCTTAATGACGTATTTATCAAAAATTCTTGCCACAATGAGAACCTACTGTATAACACAGGGAACTCTACTCAGTGCTCTGTGGTGACCTAAATGGGAAGGAAATCCAAAAAAGAGAGAATATATGTATATGTATAGGTGATGCACTTTGCTGTACAGCAGAAACTAACACAACATTGTAAAGCAACTATACTCCAATAAAAATTAATTAAAAACAAAAACTCTTGCCACATTTTCCTCCAAGAAAACTTCCTTATCAGCCATGAATATAAAATCAAATAGAAGAGGTAGGAATCCTTAGACTCAAGTGAGCAATTTGTAACTTAAAGACTTCCATTCTGAGGTATCCCATTACCTTTAGATCCACAAGATTTGGAGCATGTCTTTGGCTGAAATAGATTGGGAACTTAAGGGCACAAATTAATGACAATGAGAAGTAAAAAGATTCTGGATATATTTTGAAGGTAGAGCCCATCGAATTTACTGTTTGATCAAAGTTTATTGAGAGAGAAAAGTCAAGACTTTGACTCTAGCAACTGAAATAATCCCATCACAAAACGCTTAAGATAAGAACATTGTATCCACTGCCCCCAAGGCCATGCTGGATTCATGGCGGAGGAGAACACTGTGAAGATGCAAAGCCTTGGATCCCTAAGTATTGGCTATACACTCAACAAACGGTCCCTCTCCAACATGAAGCCTCTAGTTGTCTTTAATTGGTTAAGAGCATATGAGGGAGAAAACATCTGGGGAAGCAGACATCTTAAGCCAAAATAACTCCATATCAAATAGTTGTGAAAGAGTTACAGAGGCACAAGACCAAAGCTCTCTGTTTCCAAATGAATGTAGATGCTATTTTACACTCACTTCAGAACAGTAAAGTGAGAAGTGTAAGGCTCAAGGGAGAAATGAAAATTGAGTGTCTAAAACTGCTTTCTCTGAAAAAATAGTTTACTACAGAGAATACATGCAGAAAGTTTACCTGCAGACACACTTGTAGCAGAGTGTGGAAGGCAGAATTGAACAAAGGCAGGAATTGATCCATGATGTGGCTGCGTTTGAGACCTCAGCAGGTCCTACAGAGAGCTCTGGAGCTGGGATGACCTATCAGAGCTGTCCCAAATTGCAGCAGGAGACTTTGTATCCCTACCTGAGTCAGTCAGGGCTCCTTGAGAAGGTCGTGGCCTTGAGTAAAGTAAACTCTGTGGCCAAGGACTAGTGTTAGTGAAGGATTCAGCTGCTGGCCATGAAGATGTGGGTGTGTTGGCACTACAGAAGGAATTCAAGATGAACACCAGAGTATCCTCTAGAAAGAAGTTATGTACTGGCAGATTTCCTTCTGAAATAGGGGGATGCATAGTGACAAAATGTAGGTAGGAGATTTCTCCCAAGTGAGTTTACAAGTCATGAATTCCAGCAACCTGTCATCAATTGATTGGCACTGTGGCGAGACCATACCAAGAAGATTTTCCCTTTCATTCACATATCACTAAGCTTCTGCTATGCTTTTTGGCAATGGTAAATATTGTGTTCCAGGAACATAATTTTCCCAGTGATAATTGCTTTAGGGGGCTAGAGATTATTTTGTTTTCCAGATTTGCCGTGTGTGGGCCAGGGAACATCTGTATGTGCTGACACAAAAGGTTTTCTACAATATTTTTATGAATGATAATCTTGTGTGAACTTTCACCTCTCTAGTCTCCTTAAAAGTCAAGCGGGGACTTTCATTTCCTGGAGATGGAATACATGTACTTTTCTGTTTTACTCCTGATAAATGCAATTAAACCCTGGATATTATACGTAAAACAAACATAAAGAAGACTCTGAATGTTGGAGAGAAAAAAGGCTGGGGACCACAGGACCCAAGGAATGAAAAGGTTGTGAGTGCCTTTAGGTGTTTTTGTTTGTTTTGGTTTGTTATTCATCATATATCTCAGCCTTGAAGCCAAATAAGCCACTGAATTAGAAACCCCAATGGATACAGATGAAAAATAAGCCCCAACAGAAGCCTGCTCTCTCTAGTCAGAGGATGAAGAAACAGGCAGCTTAACAGGACAGAAAACTTTTAAACAATAGCCACTCATGCGAGGGAAGGCTAGACACCCACCCTCATGAGGCTGCAGCAAGATACCCCTAACACCGCTGCTGGCGTAGTATCAGAGAAGGCTAATTAAGGAGGCTGGACTCTTATCCATGTTGGCCAATGAGAAGGTCCTTCTTCACCTGCACTGTCAGTAGAGACACGTAGAGATTCTGGACTTCTACCCCGGCCTAGCAATAACAAGATGGCCCTTCCATTCCTCACTAGATTGGTGACAGAAGAGGCCTAGTGAAGGCTCAGGACTTTGACCATCACCCATCAGTAGTAAGGCCATCCACACTCCAGTGTCAGTGGAAACCCTGAGGGGAACCCAGATTCCTACCACATCCCAACAGTAATGAGAAGCTACCCTGGGGGTACCAACAGAGGCCAAGTGGGAAACCTGGACTCCTGCTTCTACCTGGCAGTAATGAAGCAGCATCCCTCCTTCGTGTGCCACAGCAGTGCCATAAGATCTAAATAAACAGAGATATACTATGTTTCTGAATCAGAAGACTCAATGTAGAAAAGATGCCAATCCTTCCCAAATTGATATGCATGTTTCATAAAATTCCAGCAAGAGTTTTTACAGATGCAGACAAGATTATTCTGTAATTTGTATGGAAAGGCAAAGGAAACAGAATAGCTAAAATAATCTTGAAAAAACAATAATAAAGTAGAAAAAAATCAGTCAACCTCATCTTACAATTTCTTATATAGTCACAATAATTAAGAATGTGTGTTATTGACAGAAGAGACACATAGACCAATGGAATAGGACAGAGAACTCAGAAATAGACCAACAAAAACATGGTCAACAAAGTTCTGACAAAAACACGAAAACAGGGCTTCCCTGGTGGCGCAGTGGTTGACAGTCCACCTGCTGATGCAGGGGACACGGGTTCGTGCCCCGGTCCGGGAAGATCCCACATGACGCGGAGCGGCTGGGCCCGTGAGCCACGGCTGCTGAGCCTGCGCGTCCGGAGCCTGTGCTCCGCAATGGGAGAGGCCACAACAGTGAGAGACCCGTGTACTGAAAAAAACAAAACAAACAAACAAAACACTAAAACAATTCAATGGAGGAAAGATAGCCATCTCAATAAGCTGTGCAGGAGTAAATGGACAGCCATAATCAGAAAATGAACCTCTGCCACATTTCATAGAAAACGTAACCCAAAATGATCACAGGCTTAAACATAAAGCATATGACTATATATCTTTTAGAAGAAAACATGAAAGAAAATGTCCAGATTATAATGTTAGGCAAGGAGTTCTTAGATTTGACATCAAAGCAATATCTATTTTTAAAAATGGATAAATTGAACTTTAGCAATATTTAAAACATCTCTTTTGCAAAAGACCCTGTTAAGAGAATGGAAAGAAAAGCTATAGAGTGGAAGGAAATATTTGCAGACCTTTTAACAAAGGACTAGAATCTGATATAAACTCAACAATAAAAATCCAATTAGAAAATGAACAAAATACATGGTGAGACTCTTCACTGGTATGGACATACGGATGGCAAATAAAAAGATGTTCAACATAATTTGTCATTAGAAAAATGCAGAGTAAAATCACAATGAGATATCTCTATATACACATAGAAATGGCTGAAAAATGAGTAATAACCACACTAAATGCTCGCAAAGATGCAGAGAAACTGAATTACTCATACATTGCTAGTGGGAATGTAAAATGGTACAGACAATGGGAAAACAGTTTGACACTTTCTTAAGAAAATTAAACGTTCAAATCCTATATGACCTAGAAACTGTATTCCTGCGCACTTACCTCAGACAAATGAACACTTATGTCCATAAAACAGTCTATACACAATTGTTTATATCGGTTGTATCTATAATAATAAAAACCTGGAAACTTTAAATATCTGTTTTAAACTTTTTTTTATAGGTGTTTGTTATGGGCTGAATTGTGTTCTCCCCAAATTCACGTTGAAGCCTTAACTCCCAAAGCCACTATATTTGGAGGTAAGACCTTTAACACAATAATTAAGGTTAAGTTAGGTCATGAGGATGGGGCTCTAATATGACTGGTGTCCTCATAAAAAATGGAAGGGATGCTGGGGAGGCATGCACACAGAGAGAAGGTCACACGAGGACACAGAGAGAAGGCAGCCCTCTACAAGCCAAGGAGAGACATCTCAGGAGAAATCAAATATCTCGATCTGAGCTTTCTAGCCTCCAGAACTGTGAGAAATTAATTTCTGTTGCTTAAGCCACTCAATCTGTGGTATTTTGCTATGGCAGCCCAACACAGCATGTTAAGCTTATTTTACATACTGGGGGCCTAAATAACTCCCAACAAACAGCATCTCTCTCTATTATTGGAGTTTTGCATAAATTGAGATATATAACAAATGAGTGGCAGATGGGGTTTTTAAAAAACAAGTTTATTACTGATCAAGGCCAAATTGGAGAATCCTGTCTTGAGAACAAAAGGCAAGTAGATTTGCTAATATAAATGGTATAATCAGGCAAACTCACTTACCAAGTCCTACCAGCATAGACTGGAGCAGTCTTGCCTGAATGGGAACCTGCTGGGCAGGAGAGAGGACTGGAATATACTTTCTATGGACAGAAAAAGGAAGCGAATGACCTCTCATTCCTGAGCCCACAATGTCTGCTTATTCTTTCTAAATTTTCCATTCATTACATCATTCCACATTAGGAGAGGAGGAAGAAAAGGATAGATTGAGAAAAGTCAAGAGCATGTGTAAGGAAAATGACTCTTGAAAAACCTGGAGAATCCCCTCTTCCTTTCCTCAGTTTTTTGTATTCTTTTTTTTTTTTTTTTTTTTTTTTTTTGCGGTATGCGGGCCTCTCACTGTTGTGGCCTCTCCCATTGCGGAGCACAGGCTCCGAACGCGCAGGCTCAGCAGCCATGGCTCACGCGCCCAGCCGCTCTGCAGCATGTGGGCTCTTCCCGGACTGGGGCATGAACCCGTGTCCCCTGCATCGGCAGGCGGACTCTCAACCACTTGTGCCACCAGGGAAGCCCAGTTTTTTGTATTCTTAACCCATTAGGACTAACGATGATTCCTTTATTGAAAAAAAGGTGTGGCTATCTTGTGAAGGTCATATGACCAACAGTCCATTGAGATATTCCTTCTGGTCTCATAAGGTCAGTCTACCAATACCAATAACTACTTTACTGGGAATTCTCCAGGGACCAGTGTTGTGTATTAATCAACCCACAGTGCATTATTAAAAAAACCAGGTTCCCTAAGCTCAGGGTTCCTCAGCTACTACACAAGTCCACTGCATGCATAGTATCTACTTGTTCCCCCACAGGTTACACCTATGGAAATTGAGAGATAAGGGGAAAGGGTGCAGATACGTTAACTTTCATGAGCCAGGTGTAATAAAGTCCTTTGCCTCTGCCACAAGCACCTCATGTCTTTTGCCAGAATTCATGAAACTGTGGCAGACAAAATTGTTAGCTTATGAATAAGGTAAAACTCCAGACTTTTAAAAATTCTTGACCTAGACTTGTGCAAATTAGTTTATAATCATAAAAAGTAGAAATCAAGTTCTATGTGTAACAATGGGGGAATGTATGGAAAGTTGTGTAGTACAGCATTTAAACTGAGCGAAGTTGATGTACTGTGTTTACTTGTATAAGACCACTGTTTTTATAGGTCAAAATTAGTTGATTATTGGCAACTGTATGCAGTTTAACCTAATATGTATCAATATAAATAGATATCCAAAACATAAATTTAATTTTAAACTTTGATTTGTTCCCTAAAAAACAAAGTATGCAGATGTTTAAAATGGAACCTTACTCTTTTTTGTTTTGTTTTGTTTTTTTTTTTTTTGCGGTACGCGGGCCTCTCACCGTTGTGGCCTCTCCCGTTGCGGAGCACAGGCTCCGGATGCGCGGGCTCAGCGGCCATGGCTCACGGGCCCAGCCGCTCCGTGGCATGTGGGATCTTCCCAGACCGGGGCACGAACCCACGTCCCCTGCATTGGCAGGCGGACTCTCAACCACTGCGCCACCAGGGAAGCCCGGAACCTTACTCTTTTTAAATTTTCACTGATGGAGTAAAATTACTCCATTGTGGAAGGAGAGACACTGATTTCAAGATGATAAGTGCCCCTGGAGTGAGTGGCAAGATGATGAAAATAAGGTGAATACCAGTGAGATTTCAACTGTATCTATAAAATTCTGGCTCTAAAACCAATGAAGATCAGAAGTAAATATTTTAATGTGCTAAATAGTTTTGTTTGTATGCCTGTATACTTGAGTGGCTGCCATAAACTTCCTGAAATCCTCTTTATACAGTCAGTATCCATTTTTTCCCAATTAAACCACAATATTAAAGTAAAACGAATGTATACAGGCTCAAGATGGAGACCACAATTTGGAAAGCAGTCCTCCTGACGGGCTTTCCAAATCTCCAGAAGCAGCACCAGACCTCTGTTCTCTCATTTTCCCAGAAGGCCTTTCTTGGTTTACAGGACAGTTTTTTTCTTCTAGAAAACACATTATGAGTCACTCAGAGGAATATGGGCTAAAATTTTTACCATGTGTCATTAAATGTCATATAGTTCATCATCTGCAGGAAATTTTTTTTCTCATAATGAGAAATGCAAAGTCTGGGCTGGTTTCAAGTTAATTTTTTTTTTAATATAAAGTGTGTACTGTTACTGCCCTCATTTTGTATGTGAAGAAACAAAGTAGTGGAGTCAAGATTTTAATCCCTAGAACTCTTGGTCCACAGTTGGTCAGCCATTCAGCCGTCAGCCGTATTTATCAGAGTAGCACCAGAAGTTTTCCTCTTGAGGAAACTGAAGCCCAGAGAGGCTAAGCAAAAGGTTCAAGTATTGTTTTGCACAGCTATGACGGAAACAAGGTCTGTTTAAGCCCTACATTTTAACACGATGATTTTACTTAGCACACTTTATTTAGTTGTGTGTTTCTCTCTCTCCCTCCTTCCCTTCTCTACCTCTGACTTTCTCTTTTTTATATAATAGAAGATGCTGACAAATAATATTGCTTTCTACAACTTGAAGTCATATCTCCAGGCTTGTCATTCTACAATCCTGCGTAAAGATTAACCTCTCACTTTAGTTAGATTTGTAAGTCCCACTTCCAGAAGCAGCTTAGGATGCTTTGTGTATCTGGAATGGAGACTGGGTTGGCCTGTCTCTAAAGAGAAAGAGAAAGAGCCATCACAGACCTGGGCTGAAGAACAGGCTATGCTGTGTCAAGCCAACTCTTCCTGCTGACTCCTTCAAAATGTCATCCATTGGTAACTGGCACAGAGTCTAACTCTGATGTTGAAGATTCCCATTAAAGTAGTGTGAGTTTGAGTTTTCCCCAGTTCAAAGTTCTGGTTCTGGCATTGCATTGTACCCACGAGCTGAGTGATTTTCATGAGTTATTAACCCTCCATTTCCTCATCTTTAAAATGGAGGTAGGGAGGATGGGTGATGCATGTTTCACAGCTATCCTGTAAGGATCCAGGATGACTGTGAGTGCCTGGTATATACTAGGAATGTGTCTCAGTTAAGTGCCTAGTTTCAAGTAGATATTCAAGAAATGGTAGATATTTTTATCAGCAGAATCAACATTGCTGACTTTCAAGGCTGAGAGCACAGCAGATTTAAAATGTGGTGTTTAAAGCATTCTACCTGCACTTGAGCCATTGATATGCTGGGCGTTGATTTTCCACCAACTCAAGAAAATTTTAATCATAAAATGTTTCCATTTGACAAATATTTTCTTTGAGTATCAGCTTTTAGAAAGACACTGCCGAGGATTCATAAAACAACAAATCGGTTAACTCACAAGGCTTATCTCAAAGTACAAACACAGGTGTCTCTGCTTCTGTGTTCCAATTGGCTGAAGACGCTACATTTTGATTTCTTCCCTGAAAGGGATTCATGTGTAAGACGAAATCACAAGATCAAAGATTATACAATTTTATTTCTCCAGGGATTGTCCCTACTGCTTGTTGCCAGGTCTCCCTGAACTCCCTGAGTTCACAGACCTTCTGCCAAGGGCTCTGGCTGGAGAATGATTAGTGTATTTAGACTTCTGATATTTCATAGTGATACCCCAACCCACTGGATTTTTCCATGTATGTCTGCTCTAAATGACCTACTCACATCTGATAAAATGTCTTCACTTTTCGGCTCACCCACAGCTGGGAATGCAGTTCTGCTTTGCTAAGATGAATGAGCCTCTCCTACAGGAGCTTGATGGTGCCTCTTTGTGTGAGAAGCAGGGTAGATGACAGAGACAGTATTTCATTTTCTTTAAGTTCAAGTAATATTTAGGTTTGGGAGAAGCTAACACAGCTAATCATCCCTCTCTCTTTGGGTCACCAATGAATTCTAAAAATTGGAAACTGGGGCTTCCCTGGTGGCGCAGTTGTTGACAGTCCGCCTGCCGATGCAGGGGACACGGGTTCGTGCCCCGGTCCGGGAAGATCCCACATGCCGCGGAGTGGCTGGGCCCGTGAGCCATGGCCGCTGAGCCTGTGCGTCCGGAGCCTGTGCTCCACAATGGGAGAGGCCACAACAGTGAGAGGCCCGTGTACAGAAAAAAAAAAAAAAATTGGAAACTGACCAACTCAATATGAATTTAAGGGAGCATTAAACCCTGGGAAAGGAAAGATGTGATCTGTCAGTGAAACTTGTGGGATGGAACATGTGAAGCCTTTGTGGCTTCATGATTTGGTTAGTAAGGAGTGGTTTTAACATCAAAAGATGACTTTTAACTCATATTTGGCAAAATGCCTTTACCACAATTGCTAGTGACAGAAGAAGAGCTCAGAACCCATTGCACATTCTTCCCTATATGATGATTCTAGGAAAAGAAAAGATACTTCATTACCTAGGATACTTAATTTAACTTATCTAACAAATATTTGACAACCCCTTACTTATGCTAAGTACTAGGGCTACAAATACGAATATTGCAGTGGAGTTCATTCCTCAAGCTATTTCTAAACTAGTGGGGATATGGATATGTAAACCAGTAACTGAAAAATAGAATTAAAAAGGACAATTCATGAAGTTACCAGAACTTCAATTCCTTGTAAGTTAGAATGATGACTAGTGGTAATAATTCTTGCCTCAAGTGGTTTTAAATTAAGAAAACTATAAGTAAAGTGAGTGATACAGGTAAGAGCAGGCAATTAATAAATGAAAATCATCAAGATGATTATTAACATCATTCTTCTTATAGATCCAATAACGTGTGTGCATGTGTGTGTGTGTGTGTGTGTGTGTGTGTGTGTGTGTGTGTATGGAGAGGGGGGAAAATAACAAGAGGGGGACAGGGGACAGAGTATTTAACTCTACTTGGGATTATCTTTAAATAAGAGAGGACATAGTAGTGGACAAGAAGAGAAGTTGGCAAAGGGTAATTTCAGGCACATAGCAAATACCCAATAAATGTTATCTGTTATTATTATTATTATTATTATTGTTGTTGTTGGAGGTTGACCTATGATAAGTTTTGAAGGGTGAAATGAGGCCAAGAAGGGAGAAGGAGGGAATTCCCAACAGGGGAATGAATTTGTGCAAAGGATAGAGGCACAACACTTCATTATACCATTATGGAATACGAAATATTTCAATATTGCTAGGGGATAAAATGTGACTGAGATAAGCCTGGAGAGGTAGACAGAACTACATCATAAAGGGTCTTGGATAGTAAGCTAACGAGCTTATACCACATCTCCTGACTATGGGAAGTCGCAAATGGAGTTTAACTATTTTAGGGACGTGATCGAATTTACATTTTAGAATTATTACTTGGGTAGCAATAGAGGAAAATATTAGAGGTAAGAGGCAGAGAAAGCTCAGGGATATATGGTAAAGTTAAAATAACCAAGAACCTAAAATAATCCTACGCAGTACAGCATTTGTTCATTTATTGCAATATTGTTTATAATAGCAAAAAGTATTAGACACAATCCAAATATATATCAGTAGGAATAAATATATGAAAAATTAGTCTAGTATAGTCTAGTAAAATAATTACTAGAATATTGTGCACTAAAATGAATCAGTTAAATCTAAGTGTAATAGCAAGAGTTAACCCCAAATACTGTGAGTTAAAAACAATAAGTTGAAGAATGGTAAGTACAACCTGATGCCATTTATGAACATTTAAGAAATAATATTGTTTATGGACACATATAGACGAAGCAAATGTCCACAATAAAGACTGGAAGGGAAGTCACCAGATTCCTTATGGCTGTTATATCATGGGAGGGAGGAAGGGACATGAGATTGGAGAGGAAAATAAAGAAGACTTCAAATTTATCTTGACTATTCTCTTTATGATAGGTAAAATTTAAAGCAAACACGACAATATACTGGCTTTTGTGATTTTCAGTGTGGGAATACAGATTTTAATTTTTAATAGTTTAAGTGCTTGTAGAAAATATTTTTAAATGAAATATGTGTTTGATTTTGGTGTGTGTGTGTGTGTGCCCATGTGCATGGGCAAGGTCCAAAGTCTCCAACTGTTAAGGAGGATTCCTGAATATATTGAGGCTCACTCTCTGTCAACTCCAAAAAGCAGTAAATGGCTGATAGACCAATAACTTGGACTTGGGCCCAAGAGCAGTGTCAGGGGTTAGGGATGCATACTACTAACTGCCAAATCTTTCAAATAGCAATAAGGCTCCTTGTAGTTTTCAAATAAGGAAATCAATGAAGATCAAGTACCGTTATTAATTGAGGAGGAAGAGGAGACTTTTCAAGGGAGGCTAATGATTGGGAGGCTGGCGTGGGCGGGTACGATGGCCCAAAGATCTGGACAGGAGTGAGTCAGTCTTGTGGTTTCAGGGAAATGGGACATCGCCTTTACAACTGCAGGCAAATGATTGTGCCTCACCTCCTACCTTCTTTCACAAATGGCCTTGAAGCCCCGTTTTTTTTTTTTTTAATTTCCATTGTTACTTTTTTTTTTTTTTAATTTTTGGCTGTGTTGGGTCTTCGTTTCTGTGCGAGGGCTTTCTCTAGTTGCGGCGAGGGGGGCCACTCTTCATCGCGGTGCGCGGGCCTCTCACTATCGCAGCTTCTCTTGCTGTGGCGCACAGGCTCCAGACGCGCAGGCTCAGCAGTTGTGGCTCACGGGCCTAGTTGCTCCGTGGCACGTGGGATCTTCCCAGACCAGGGCCCGAACCTGTGTCCCCTGCATTAGCAGGCAGACTCCCAACCACTGCACCACCAGGGAAGCCCCAAAGCCCCGTTTTTGAGGGAGGAATTGAAAATGCTAGCTTCACAATCATAGTTTTTGCTGTATTAAAAATACAATCAAAGACCCTTATGGAGAGAGATATTATGATAACAAGCTTAGTTTCAAAAATATGAAAAAGAATACCCTCTTAAGAACTTGAATTTTCAGTTCAAATCAAGTCAGCAGAGAACAAACATTTTTTTTCCCTTTGCCAGGTGTGTTTTGGATACTATTCTAGGTACTACAGGAGGTGAAAAATAAAAGGAAACATACTATTGAATTCAAGAGAACTTATGGTCTAACTATTGTGCAGGAAATGTATGCTAAGGGCTATATGATTCATGCAAACCATGCTGTAAGATTCCAAAGTAAGAATATCACACAAGCACTACAAAACAAGTTTAAAAATATGCATGGGATTTGCATTTTTGCTGGGTCTTAAAAAGACAGCAGCATTTCAGCAAGAGGAGGTCAGAGGAAATAATTTTTAGATAGAGGGAATGGCATGGGAAAGCCCAAAGGGAACGGAAAGCCCTATTTGGAAGTACCCAAACAGTGCTCTTCAGCTGCATAATAAGGTCTAAATTAGAAAGTGGGGGAGAGCAGTGATGGAAGACAATGAAAGTTAAGTAGAACCCGTGTTATTTAGGCACTGAATGTCAAGGTGAGAAATATGGGTTTTATACAACACGCAATGGGAAGTAGTTCAGAAAAGAGTATTTGAATGTGATATACTGGGAGCACTCTTTTATTACCCTGGATCCTCTAGAAGCACCATATGCAGCTTGCCCTCTTATGCTCTTAGAATCTATACCATGAGCATGAGACCAAGGTAGTCTGCTGAGTGATGAGGAACACAGACTCAGTCATCCCTATTATTTGCTCCAGGTGACAGGTTGCCAACTGCCAGACTTAGAAGTGAGGTCATCCTAGATCATGGAGACACAAGGTGACCCATCAGCTGACAGTAAACAGTTGATAAAGCCCAGCAGATATTATCAAAGCCAATGCAGAGAGAAAGAACCACACCACTAACCTACAGAATCACAAGCTAAATAAATGGTGGTTGTTTTAGGCTACTAAGTTTTGGTGTGTTTCGTTTCATAGCAATATGAATCTTCCTGGGCACAGTAAATACTTATCCATTCAAGAACTAGTTAGAAAGACAACCTGTTTTAGCATTAAGAGTCATGGATGGTATTTAATAATTGCTGGAAGTCTTACAGATGATAAAATTACATAGATGATAGACAGATTTCCTGGCTCTCTTTTACGTGTTATTTCTGTATTCTAATGCTGCTTCACTAAAGTTCTTGGGAGACAGAACTGTTTTATTCTCTTCCTTTTTAATAATCTAACTCTTCCCTGTGGTCCATAGGGCAAGTCATGCTCTCTAGTCAATACCGATAGGTAAACACTAAATGAATATCAGTGATAAAAGGATAATGTGCAGAAAGGAGTTAGCATAGCAGAACTGGGACTGCTATCCTTAGAAAAACCTGCTTGCAAATTTGACCCTTGACTGGTATATTTGGGGACTTGGATTTGGGGAAGGTTTCCACCATTCCCTAATAAGGAGTTCACTGTGCCTAAACTGTGCAAGCCATATGGCTTATTTTGAACACCTGCTCTTTTTAAAGGGGCCTAGAATTTCAGTATGTTCTAGGCAGAGGTTGCCTCTGTGACTAGACCCTAATAAAAACCCTGGACACTGAGGCTCTAATGAGCTTCCTTGGTAGACAACGTTTCACAAGTATTGTCACAACTCATTGCTTGAGGTTAAACATCCCCTGTGTGATTTGGTACATGCCTCGGTTCCTCAGGACTCACCCATGCACCTTTTCCCTTTGCCAGTTTTGCTCTGTGTCCTTTCAAGTAGTAAATCTTATTCATGGACATGACTATACATTGAGTCCCTTGAGTCATTGTGAATCAATTACTGAACCTGGGGTGGGCTTGTGGACCCCCCCCCCCAAGATAGATATCTATGATAGAAATTATATAAGACAGAATGGCTTTTCCGCTGCACTCAAATTGCATCTGTTAGAGACTAAGTCATACATAGGCAAAGGCTGGCCCACCCCCAAAAGAATGTGGCCTGTTCAGACATGCCTGTATAAGAGTGCTGCTGAATAGTGGTCAGGAAGGCTGAAAAAAGCAAAAACTAAACCTCTTTAGAATAGTTTCTAATATCAACTTTATATATGTAATTATAATATTAAGTTAAATAGAAGCCTCTCTTTTACTAGAAGTATAGAAGTATTACCTAGTTATTAAAAAGGATTGGGGATGGAGAAATGGACAGAAATTAATCAATGAAGGGGAAAAATGATCCACTGTCCATATCCTCCTGCATATGCATTTTTGTAATTGTGGACTAATAACAGTTAATTTAATCCCATAACAGGATATATAATATTCAGGCAAAACTAAAACTTATTTCTAGTGAGAATGATCAGTATCTCCTGACTAAGGTATAAATGTGTCCATAGAACTAGCAAGTGCTTGCTGTATTAGGTTGAAGAATTTATTCTGAAGGATCATGCTATATCAGCTGTACCTTACTGTAAAAACCACCTCAAAATTGTATCACTTAGAACAACATTCATTTGCTAATGATTCTGATGTCCAGCAAATTGGACTGATCTCAGCTGGGTGGTTCTTCTGCTGGTCTTGTCTGAGGTCACTCATGTTCTTGATGACTCAACAAAATCTGGGTGGTCCAAGATGGCAGATGATGCTGGCTGTTGACTAATTGGTCCAGGAGCTGGAATAACTTGTCTCTGCTACACATAGCCTCTTCTCTTCCAAACTGCAAGACCAGGCTTCTTCACTAGGAATACTTCTTCCAGTGATGGTGGAAGTATTCCCAAAGGACAAGAACAAAAACTGCAAACCTCTTGAAACTGAAGTTTGCAAGTTGCACAATGTCACTATGCCACATTCAGTAGGCCAAAGCAATTATAGGGCCAGTCCATATTCCAGGGGACGAGAAACAGATACTACAAATTGATGGAAGAAATAGCAGTCACATTGCAATGGGCGTGTGTACCAGGATGTGAGAAATTGTTGAGGCCATCGCAAACTATATACCAAACTTTGACACTGTTTCTCTCCCTCTCTCTCTCCATCTCCCTCTCCTACTCCCTCCACCCCTCTTCCCCCTCTTCCTCTCTTTTTCCCTCTCCCTCTTTCTCTCCCTTTCTTTTACATTTTTTGTTCTTGGTTCGTTGTCCTTCGACAAACTTGACACTATGTCTCACAATGGTCCATTTAAGACCAGTCAATGCTGAATGTAAAAAATTCTTAAGTCTCGGTTTGCATTGCAAAAAATTCAGTCTTTAAAGTGTACAGATTTTCCACTTTGACAACATAAAGTTTCATCTGTTACTTGTTCTCTACTTTGACTATTTCTTTGTCCATTATTTCCCACATCTGTGCAATGTATGACTGTCTTCCAATGAAGAGGGTAAATTCTGAATTATCTCCCAAATTAATAATTGCCAAAAGCCTGTGCCTCCAAAGTGGGAGAGTTTGTTTTCATACTCGTGACTTTCTGTAAGAAAAAGTGAAACTTCCGGTTAAACATTGCATTATGACCTTAGTCAATATTACTGAATCCATAGAACTGATGTGAGAATTAAAAATGGCAAGCTAGAGCCAAAACCGCAGAGCTACCTCCAAGAACTTTCAATGTAAAGCGAGAGACTGGCACACATATGGTGACAAGTATCACAAGAGAAATACCCAACTTGTCCTGTGAAATACCCAAGTGCTCTGTGTATCGTAAGCTCCATTACAGACTAGTCAGTGCTAATTCTAATGTCTTGATGAGAAAGCTCTTAGTTCCAGCCAGGATAGCACGAAATTCAGTCTTCAAATGTAAAGATTTTCTACTGTGCCCCAATAGAGGCTTACACACACACACACACACACACACACACACACACACACACACACACACACGTACACACACACACACACACACACACACACACACACACACACACACACACACACACACACACACGTACCGTAAGAGGGAAATGGACAAATTCCAATGGGAAATTAAAAGGTTAACAAATTACTTTTAGTCGTAGGAAGCAAGAAAATTCTGAGATGCTACATAAATGTCTGTTACCTTTTTCCATCCTATTTCTCTGAATGTGAGTTTCTTTTCCTTATAATAAGAATTTTGGATTATATAATTTGGTGGGTCCCACTGAATTCCAGTATTTTATGCTTACAGCATAGGCACCGAATGTGGCATCAAAATTTCCAACACTAGTGCGTCCAAACTATTCCTCACACTCTTTCAGAAATAATCCACTGTGCTATCAAAATCGTTGCTGAATTATAATACATCTTATTTATTCCTTAGAAATGACACCACTCCCATCCTTGTGAAGTTTAGAAAGAAGAGCTTTAAACTTACAGTTGAAGTCCGGGTGCACAAGACGAAAAACAAACTGAGTCAAAATGAAAAAGAATTCTGTATTTTCTGAAAATACTAGCAGAAAAAGTGACAGATCAATTTCATAGAAGCTCATTGCTCTGCTATGTAATGCACATGTGTGATTTATAGAACTCCACATAGGAAAATGAGTCCTCTGACCTGCTCTGTAAAATTCTGTGGAGTTCTTCATTTGTAATGTTAAACAAATGCTCTATTTTTCCTCCATCACCCAGAAAAGTGTACTTATCTGTCAAGTAACTAAGATTTTTATGTGTTGATACTTCATTGTACTTTTTACATTTTAAATAACTTTCAAACACGCCCTCACATTTGATCATCAGACAAAACCGTGAAGGTTTTTATAAATAAGACAACTGAACCCAGAGAATCCAAGTGAAAAGCCCTAGTTTACAGAGCATGTCAATGACAGATCTAGGGTGAAACCCAGACATCTCACCTTGAAACCATTTTTTTCCTACTACATAATACAGGGGGGAATTTTGAAGAGCTGTGTAGGCCTACCCCTCTTTTAGAGACAGCATCACTCATCTGTTTCATGGCTCTGACATTCAAATAGCATGAAAAGGATTAGGTTTATTTGGTGCCAGCTAGGCCATTTTGCTGCTCATCTTTCCATCTGTTGGACAGCTGGACAAAGGAACAGCTGCCAATCAAGGCTGTTTTGCCTGGCACTATCAGATCTATTGGCACCCAATGCCATATGCCAGCTGGTGCCCACTCTTGTTGAATAGAGCTTGTTTGAGAAGTGTAAGGCTCCAGTTGTTATTAATGCAGTTGTGGACCTCAGTCCCCTTCTTAATGCGAAAAGCTAAGGTCAGAGAGAGAAGGTAAATCAGACTCACCATTGAGAAAGGTTTACGTCTGCTTTTGTGGAACCAGAACCTGAGTTAGTGTCACAGACCAGTGTATGAATTCCATAGTTGCCACTTCTCAACTGTGTCACCTCAGACAAATCACTGTGCCTCACCCAGCTTAAGATTCCTTACTCTGCAATGGAACTTGAGCCTACCTTGCAAACGTGCCCTGAAGTTGAAATGAGTATATGTGAAAGAACCTTGCCCACAGTAGACCCTTAATCAGTATGAACTGATCCAGAAACCACCTCCATCTGCAGCTTGATATAATCTCTAGAAGAGAAGACTCTGGGGTCGCTTGTTATCAATCTTTAGTTATCTGAAGGACTGGAAGGACGAAGGAGGATTAGAATTTTTTTGGTATATTTCTCTAGAAAGAAAAACTAAAAGACCCAAGGTTCAGACGTTTCAGGAAAATAAATTTTAGTTCAAAATTAGAAGCAACTTTCTAGAATTCAGAGCACTTAAGAGATGGGAAAATTGGGAGGGACACGCCCCATCGAACACTCCTGAGAAGAGGTTTAGTCACCACCTTTGAGGATGTTATAGGAGGGAGCCCCTTTCTCCTCTACTCTCTTAGTTTGCCTTTTTTCCCTTCCTTTATCTCTCTGGCTATTACCTATTTCAAGAGTATTGGGTAGGGATAAAAGTGATTAATACACGCCTGTATCCTTAAGGAGCAATATGCACCTTACAAGTCAGTGCATTATAAAAGATTCACAAAGTGTGCTGTGGAAGTTAGTGAGCATGAGAGGGAATGAAAATCCCTGCATCCAGAAATAAATAAATGCAAAGTCGCTGGGGAAACATACGTGAGCATCCCTCACAAAGCTTAACCCGCTCAAAGTGGGAGCAGTAACTTGGTCACATTTATCGTACATGCAACACAGTTGGCATGTTTGCTAGGGCTGCCGTAACCAAGTATCACAAACTGAGTGGCTTACACAGCAGAAATTTATTGTCTCAATACATGTCCATAGGCTGGACATTCAAGATCAAGGTGTCAGCAGGGTTGGTTCCCTCTGAGGACTCTGAGGGAGAATCTGTTCCTTCTTCAGTAGCTTCTGGTGGTTTTCTGGTAACTTGGGCTTTCCTTGGCTTGTGGGAGCATCACCCTGATCTCTGCCTTCATGTTCATGACATTGTTCCAGTATATGTGTCTCTAGGTCTAAATGTTCCCATTTTATAAGTATACTAGTGATATTTGGTTAGGGCCTACCCTAATGACCTCATCTTAACTAATTACATATGCAGTGACCTTATTTTCAAATAAGATCATCGTCTGAGCTACAGGGATAGGACTTTGACAGATGAATCTTGAAGGGACACAATTCAACCCCAATTAGGGCCTTAGGTGTGGTAAACATTCAATACTATTTTCTTCAGGACTTCAGCTGAAAACAAGAGTGTAATCAAACCACAGAGTTAGAAATAAATTGATGAAACAAGCTCTACTTCTCCTAGGCCTCCATCCTTTCTGTGATTCTGGCTTTCTTTGGAGTCTTCCCAGGGTGTCTGTGAAAGGTAGAATTTTTTTCAGCTATTTATTTCTCCAAGGTTCTATGACTGTGAGTGGGTGAGGAAAGAAAGCTAAGGAAAGAGAGTCCTAAAATAATGTGACCGCTTAAAGCATTTGAATTCCTTTGCTTGCTAGCATAGTATTAACTAATGACTAGTGTTGAACTATCAAAAGCAAAATAATTAGAAAGGAAATCGTTATTATTTTCTGAGCACTTAATATGTGTCAGACACTGGACTAAGTGGTTGATGTGATTAGATGGAAAACAACTCACAACCATAGGGGTATTATCACTTACACAATTGAAGAGAGGAGTCCTGAAGAGGTCAAGCAACTTGTCCAAGGTTACACTGCGTGCAAGACGCCTCAAGATTCAAAACGGGTCCACCTGACTCAAAAGCCTCCCTTTCATAAGTCCTGTTCTATACTGCCTTTTCTTGTCTCTTACCTTTCTTCAAAATTAAATTCAAACTGAAAAACCTGCTTACTGGCTCAGAGTGAGGGTGGAGGGTGGTGAGGATGATATTTGTGCATCCGTGTATAAAACCAATACATTTTAAAGAGGGAGGGAGGGAAAGGGAGAGAGAATTGGTAGAAGGGAGAATTCTTACCAGTTTATGTTTTAGGTAGGTAGGTAGATGGGTGGCTATTTATAGCCTGCTTTCTTCAAATTATTTTTGGCTATTTCCACTATTAACTAATACATGACAGTAGACCAATTCAGAAAATTCTATTTCCTAGAAAGGCACCTGGCCCTCCCACTCTGTGGTGGTGAAAGGAAGAACACCAGATGTGCTGAGGTTTGCCTGATCTAACATTCTTCTTTGGGTCCTCACCACAGTCCCTGAAAAAGGAAATGATTTTAAGTGAGTTAATTAAATGAGGGTGGTGTTGAAGATGTATCTTTGGCTCTCTAGATCAATGCTGTGACAGTGAACCAAAGTGCTGAGTACCTTGAATGGTTCCCTCACAGACGCAAGGGTCCATTCTATTTCTGGACCACAGAAGATAGTTCTGTGAGCCTGACTCAGTCAGTGAGGGTGAGAGGGCTCAGAAATCCAGCTGTGCTTCTCCCCAGAGTACATCACTATAAATGTGATACTCTTCAAGTAGGAACGTATTGAAATTAATCCATAAATACCCTCCATTATTTTTCTAGTCTTGATGCTGAGGTCGTCAACTTTGTAACCATGGTTCGCCTTTCAGAAAATAAGTAGAGGATTCCAGAACGAAGTTAGCCCCCTGCCCACTTGCATACTTCCAATTCATTTGGCTGATATGCTCTGAATACTTGCTCCTGGAGAATTTAACATAGTAACAGACGTAAAATATATTCACTCATTTCAACGATACCACCAGTTAGGCATTATTCACCACAAATTAGTGAGGGACACAGAATAAAGTAACTGGGAAAAATGCTACATTTCCTGTGAGCATCTTAAAACATTAAGCGGAAGATGTGTGTCCAACTCATTCATTCATTCATTCAACAGATAACTTTAGATTGGGCTAGTGATGAAGAAAGAAAAATTGTAATATAGATATAGATAGATAGCCCCCCCCGCTTTCATAGTTCTTACAGTCTACCAGAGAAACAGAATAAAACATAGTATCATACAAATTATCATATATTTATAGTTGCAATAAATATATTGTGAAATGAGAGAATATAAAAGAGGTGTAATCTGGTCTGAGTATTCAGATAAGCATCACTGTGGTAATAACATTTAGGCCAAGATATGACAGATAAGTAAGAGTTAGCTGGAAAGGAGGAATGGCAGATGGAATAGTAAATTGGGGATGAATTTTGGGCACTGTGGGTGAATGAGAAGCCAGATGATTGAGAGGACGTGACGGAGGAGGAAAGTGGCATAAGATGAGGCTGTGGAATTAGGGAGGGACAAGAAACGAGTCATAGTAAAGCTGGTCTGTATCCTAAGACAAATAGGAAGTCATCGAAAGGTTTTAATGAGTGCAGTTACAAGGTCAGGAGGACATTTCAAAGATCACTTTTGTCAGGACATGAGGAAAAAGAGGGACAAGAAGGAGAAGGGTGAAGTCCTGTTAGAAGATTCTGAAAAGCTTCCATGAGAAAGATGTGGTAGGTTGGATTAGAACTCGGGCAGTGAAGCTGTAAATACATGTTTGAATTAAAAAAAATATTTAGAACGGGTTTTGTCTAGACTGGAATATTATTAAAGATATGTCCAAGATGACTAGGCAAGTGGAAGGCTGGAGATGCCACTTATTGAGGTAGGAAACACTATAGATGGAGAATATTTCCTGGGGAAAAATATTGTGAGGTCAGTGTTGCATGTACCTGTGAAACATCCAGGCCGAAATGTCAAATCAGTGATTAGATATTCAGGTTGAGGTCTAGAGCCTGGAAAAAAAGATTTAAGTTGGAAATATCAGTGTGAAAGTCATAGCCTTTGAGGTGCTAATGAAACCGTGGGCACAGAAAATGCGACTTAGGGAGAAGTTCTAGACCGGGACAGCAAAATAGCCATGAGGAGCCCTGAGGTTTTTTTTTTTTTTTTTTTTTTTTTTTGCGGTACGCGGGCCTCTCACTGTTGTGGCCTCCCCCATTGCGCAGCACAGGCTCCGGACGCGCAGGCTCAGCGGCCATGGCTCACGAGCCCAGCCGCTCTGCGGCATGTGGGATCTTCCCGGACCGGGGCACGAACCCATGTCCCCTGCATCGGCAGGCGGACTCTCAACCACTGCGCCACCAGGGAAGCCCCTGAGTTTTTTTTTATATCTATTTAGTGGAGGAACAATAACCGTGAAAGGCTCTGAGGAGTGACCAAAAGGGCAGGTGGAAACAGAAGACTATTGCACCAGCCAGGTCAAAGGAGGACTGTCTGCAGAACATAGTGGTCAATGTTATCTAAAAGTCAAGAAAATGTGGTGAGTGCAGAGATTGCCTGAAACTGGAGATTTGGATATTGCTGGACCTTTTGGACAGTCATTGCCAAAAAGTGATGGAAGCAGAAGGCAAAATGCAGTGGGAGGTAAGAAAATAGAGAAACATACACAGAAAGCTCTTTAAATGTGGTGAGAAAAGAAGAAAATTGGGACAGCAGCTGGATGGAAATGATCCAAATGGTATAGAAGACAATTTTTTCCACCATCAGTTAAACTAAACGACCTCCAAGAACCCTTTCAACTCATAAACTCCACCGTGGTATCCCCCAGTAGTCAAGGCAAGAGTTAATAGCTGTGTTTTTTACTGTGTTCATTCTCAACTCATGACACAAATCCTATCAACTTGCAGATGCTACTAAGTTTTTTGAAAGATTAAAGTTGTTATTAGTGGACTACCTGCTAGCGTTCATGAAATACGTACAGGAAATGAAAGAACTGTTTGACTAGAGGTCTAATAAGAATAAAGGCCAAGATCTTTCAAAACTGAAAATGTGATATCCTTGTGAACAGAATGACTAAGTGAGCAAAAATAGAGGCAGAGCTCTTGGTAAGGGAATATACACTTATTGGTCAGTGAAACCACCGATGCAGATATATACACATTGGAAATGATTAATTTAGAAAGTACAATTGGCCCAGCAGCCAGAAGCCCTGTATTTTTTTTTTTAACAGTCAGTATTGGAATGATTGTCAGGTTGCAAGATCTATAAGGAAATGATTGAAAGCCAGAGAGAGTAAAGATGAAAGTGCCTTCTTTCTTGAGTTTCTCAAAAAAAATATTGGCTTGATCGCTTATCAATAACTGTCTGGTTACTGGTTTTAATGCCTGATGTGAGAAAAGCTTGAGAAATGTACCTAGGCTGATGCTTAATATTTGGGGTTATCTATAGTCCGCAACACGTCATTCAGCCTAGTGTGATACCAACCTTGAGACTAGAAGACCTAGACTCTAAAACTAGAATTAACAACAATAGCTAACATGCAGTTGCATCCCACTGTGCCCCTAAATTTGCTGTTTGCAGTGCCTAGTATCTAATTTCCATAACAGTAAGAGTTAACATTTATTTAGTGCTTACTGCATGCCAGACACTGAGCATGTATTATCGCATGGAACCTTCAAAACACTTTTCATTTTACAGAGGGAAAAGCTAAGGACAGGACAAATAGCTTGATTAAGAAGTTTGCATAGTTATGAAGTGTTTCATCTGGTATTTAAATTCAGCTGGATGCTGACCAAGAATTATGAAACATACCAGAACATTCATTCTGCCGTGAATACATCCAGGCAAATAAGGACCAGCTGGGAAAGAGGCATCACTTCCTTCAAAGCCAGCAGGGGCTAGAGAGTGGAACAAGGACCCACCCATGGTTTCAAAGCCTCCATCCTCCCTCAGAAAGGTAGAGAGAGTTTTCTGATTCATGTAGGTGTCGTCTTGGGGAGAAGAAAGAGAAATGGGTAGAAATATTGATAATTTACTCCCAGAGGATTCTTTTAAACTGTTAGGAATCCCATTTGTATTGTAAAAAACTGAAGTGTCATTAGCTGGCAAGGGTTTTCTTTTTCTTCCTATCCAGAAGATTTGGGGTTCAGAACCAATCCTTGATGAGTTATACAAAAACAGGAAACATTCCATTTTTTTGGATACCTGTGAAATCGGTGATGCTGCTATGTTACAGGGAACAGGCTTTGTTTGTCCCCAAACAACCCTGACTGATACAGCTACTGACATTATATATCCAGTACAATTTCTTTGATAAAATATTGGAAATATTTACACTTCTTCACCTTTGCAGTTCTCTCCTACATTGATGCCAGATACAAGGGAGAGCTTCTCTAACAGCTTAAGGTCACAGTGGTCATCTCATGTCAACCTTTTTGTGTGGTCCCCTGTCCCTGAACCTTTCAGAACAGGAAATCCAGGTACACATTTCAAGGTAATAGCAGGGGGAGGGGCTTGTTGGACAGTGCAGAAGAAGGGATCAATGTCTTAAGTGTGGTCCGAGGTCGTTTGATGTTTCTCCATGGTCCTTGAAAGGCTGCACTAGGGAGAATCCATGGAGTTTGCAGATAGCAGGATTTAGATGTAAAGATTTATAGTAATTACCTGAATAATTCATGACAAAAACTTAAAAAGGATTATTTTCTGAGTCAACTGAATCATAGCTTCATGGCATATCAGTGTTGGGAGGAAATTTAGAGATTGTGTGGTTCATCTCTCTCAGACTGAGATATTTTTTTAACAGAGTATAATTGCTTTACAATGGTGTGTTAGTTTCTGCTGTATGATAAAGTGAATCAGCTATATATATACATATATCCCCATATCTCCTCCCTCTTGCATCTCCTTCCCACCTTCCCTATCCCACCCCTCTAGGTGGACACAAAGCACCGAGCTGATCTCCCTGTGCTATGCGGCTGCTTCTCACTAGCTATCTATTTTACATTTGGGAGTGTATATATGTCCATGCCACTCTCTCACTTCGTCCCAGCTTACCCTTCCCCCTCCCTGTGTCCTCAAGTCCATTCTCTACATCTGCTGCTTTATTCCTGTCCTGCCCCTAGGTTCTTCAGAACAATTTTTTTTTTAAAGATTCCATATATATATATATTAGCATACAGTATTTGTTTTTCTCTTTCTGACTTACTTCACTCGATATGACAGACTCTAGGTTCATCGACCTCACTACAAATAACTTAATTTCATTTCTATTTACGGCTGAGTAATATTCCATTGTATATATGTGCCACATCTTCTTTATCCATGCGTCTGTCGATGGACACTTAGGTTGCTTCCACGTTCTGGCTATTGTAAATAGTGCTGCAATGAACATTGTGGTACATGACTCTTTTTGAATTATGGTTTTCTCAGGGTATATGCCCAGTATTGGAATTGCTGGGTTGTATGGTAGTTCTACTTTTAGTTTTTTAAGGAACCTCCGTACTGTTCTCCACAGTGGCTGTATCAATTTACATTCCCACCAGCAGTGCAAGAGTGTTCCCCAGACTGAGATTTATAGACAGGTACCCAAGATGACAAGTGGAGTTAATGCAGGAAAGGGACTTCTGGTCCAGGGTTCTTACGGCTCAATGACTTTAATCCTCCAGCGGGTAGGTTTTACTCCTTTTTTTTTTTTTTTTTGATAATGATTCATTCTTAGTGTATCAATTGGACAATCTGTATGGTGAACTTAGAAGCTCTCATTTGTTTATTCATTTATTGAAAAATTTCAGAGAATTTTCTATTGCTAAGTACTGGACTAGGCACTGGTAAAAGAAGAAGGTGAGTATATAGACCCTTCCCTTATAGAATTTGAGTATAACAGGAGAGACAGATGTGAAAGTTCAGAGGAAGTCACACAACCTAAACACCCTGAATCTCCTTTGCAATTACTGAGTCTAGGTGACTCTCACTGACAGTGCATGGGGTTGAGATGACTGAGTCTCCTCTCTTTCTGCATGATTTGCCTAGCACATTAATAATGAAAATATTCCTGCAATAGGTATCCTTGATCATTTAAGAGAACACATTATTTTTCAGCAAATGCAATGCATTAATGCATATACAAACAATGCACATGGTGACTGCTATCCACAGATTAGTTAGAGCAGAAAATGGCAACTTGGTAAACAGTCCTATAGCTGTCAGGCTGTTCTGCAGTGTCCTCAGCTCTGAAGAGGGGCTTCTAGAGCTACTGCCAAGGGTCAAGTGAAAGTCCAGCAGCTCCTCTCTTCCACCAGGTCAGTTACACACCCATTACTTCAATTTTTAGTCTTGCACCAGGGATTTCATTTCACCAAAGTGTTCACTGCTTTAAATAGTATGACAACTATTGATTTCAAGTAAGTCCTTGATTTTCAAAATGGGGAAATTGAAGACCAAGAAATTAAGTAATTTTGCTAAATTCCCAACGTTGGTTAGTAGCCAAACCGGAATGAGGCTAGCATCCCATTTCCAGCCTGGTACTCCTTCCACCACTCTCCCCTGCTCCTTCCTTCCTTACTCATGAGAACCTGCTACCCCTGTGATGGGAAGTGCCAACCATTGGCTCTTATCCCTGAACTTGGAAGTCAAGGATCTATAATGTTTGCAAAATAGACTGGGCTTGTGAGTCATTTCACAGAGCTAGACTGACTTTGCACTGAAAGCTTACTGAAATAGGAAACTTGATCTATCCTTGAAAGAATCCTGTGACATTTGACAAAGCTGTTATCTTAATGAAGAGGACCACACAAGTATACGTCCATGATCCAAATAACATCTTAAAAGTGGCACCAAAATGAAATTGTTTTGTTGCACTTCTCTGAGTGCAACAAAGCCTGCATCATGAGAATAAAATGAAAATAAGAATCACATATGAGATCACACTCATAAGGAAAACAGACCCTAACACATGTTTATGTACTTAAGAAATTATCTAAGAAAATGAACATGCAGCAGCAGGTACCACAAAATATAAATGAGCATCTGATTATTTAAAAACAAAATGATTTTGATAATTTAATCTTTCATTTTATGCTGAGTAATTTTATTCAACCTTGATCATCAATGTACACAATTTTTCAGGGAGATTAAAAATGGCCATATTCTACATTTATATTCATTCCTTGGTACAAATCTACACATATGTAGCTCTGACTTTGGCATATACACATACACACACACATAAAGTACACTTTCTATTAACACACACTTAAAATATGCATAAATTAATTTTAGAGTTGAATAGACTTGCAGATTCAAGAAGTATAAGACAAAAATTATAAAAAGATGAGAGTTTTGTAGATTTAATAATACCATTAAATTAACAATTGATCTTGAAAGCTGGACTCGAAAGTGGTAACTTCTCAATTTTGCGTAATCCCCAGCAGTGAACTACAAACTTTTCTCTGTAAAGGACCAGATAGGAAATATATTACATTCTTTGGCCCGTATGTTTCCTACTGCAACTGCTCAACTCTTCCACTGTAGGGAAAGCTGCCACAGATGATAGGTAAACGAATGGGCGTGGCTGCATTCACTTATGAAGACTGGCATTGCATTTCATAAAACTTTTATATATCATGAAAGTGTCCTTCTTTTGATTTTTTTTGGTACAGTTTAAAAATATAGAAAGCATTCTTAGAGCAAGGATTATGTAAGACAGGCAAGGCTGGATTTGACCTATGGGCCACAGTGTGCTGACCACTGCATGCAGCATCTAATATATTCTTATCAATAATTATGTTGTAGATATTCTCTAAGGGTAGTGCAGTTTTCTTTTGTCCAGAAACGGAATGGACTGTCTTGGGAAGTATTAAATACCCTACAATGGAGTTGTTCAAGTAGAGCTCAATTATTTGTCTGTGGACTTTCAGGAAGTTTTTCAAACTCAATTGAGAAATGACAATATTTAGAATAAATATTCCCAAACTTGGAGATTTAATATTATACTTCACACATTCAGTATGATAACTAAAGACCATAAATTCAAATTTGTGACAGATCTTTCATATACTTACATGGTCCTTGTCTTCACAAAACCCAGATATAAGTTTAAAGATTCAGAATACTTTAGGTATATTTCTATTTAAAAATTGTAAGCTAAGTTTTCTCATAGGCTAGATTAATGCCTTTCAGTCAAAATTACTCAAAAAAAAAAATCTATTGAGCTCCTACTGGGTGCTGGGCACAGTTCAAAGTGTGGGATGGTACAGCAGTGAATAAGATTACATTCTTGCTGCCAAGAAGCTTGCATTCTATATTCTGTACATACACTGTTAAAAACAAGCAAACTGCTGACTAGTGCATTGCATATAATAGTTATTGGCGTGAAGAAAGTAAAAGCATACATTGACAGAGTGGCAGAGTGATGGTGGCTAGGTAACATTTGAGTTAGAACCTAGATGATATTAAGGAGTCAATCATGAAAAAAAAAACAAAAAACCTTGGGAAGTGTAATTCCAGACAGAAGGGACAGCCAGGAGGTGGAAAAGAAATGGAAATGTTAGACATAGGGATGGAATGTTGCCATGGCCAGGACAAAGTAGCAGAGGGAAAGGCACAAGATGTAGCAAGTAAAGTAGACAGAAGTCAGAGCATCCGGGGTCTTGTAGACCATGGTTAAGGGCTTTGGCATTATTCTACCAGTACTGAGAAGACATTGGAGTGTTTGGAACACAAGAGTGACAAGATAAGATTTACTTTAATATATATCATATAGAAATATAATATGGCTCCTATGTAGAAATGAAGCTGTAGAGGATAAGAGAAAAAGCAGGTAGCCCTGTTAGGGGACTGATGCAGAAATCCAAGGATGCCTTGACTGTGGGAGTAGCCATGCAGGTCAAGAGAGCTGAATGGTTTCAGATATATTTGGGAGGTAGAGTTTCTGATGCATCAGTTTTGAAGTATGAGGGAATTAGAGGAATCTGAGAGAAGTCTTAGCATTTTAGCATAAAGAACTAGGTAGAGTATATATTTTACCAAGGAGGAGACATTCAGTAATGATCAATTATTGTTAAATTGATCTGTTTTTTTTTTTTTTCATTTTTTTTTGTCACCTTAACCACTCTAAGCCTCGGGTTCTTCAACTACCAAAGAACATAATATCTCATATTATTACATAAAATAAATGAAATAATGTATATAGCACATCATTAGGTCTTACTACAAGTAGCTCTATTTATCATTTCTCCTGAATATAATTGGACTTAATAGTAAGTACCATTTGTCAAACACCTAGTTCCATTTATTTGTGTTTTCTTCAATTCCTTTCATCAATGTCTTATAATTTTCAGTGTACAGATCTTCTTGGTTACATTGATTTCTTAGTAGTTTATTCTTTTCATTATATTTTAAATGGAATTGTTTTATTTATTTCTTTTTCAGATAGTTCATTGTTAGTGTATGATTTTATATCCTGCAACTTTACTGAACTTGTTTATTAGTTCTAACAGCTTTTTGGTGGAGTCTTCAGGGTTTTCTATATATAAGATCATATCATAAAATAGATAACTAATAAGAACCTACTGTATAGCACAGGGAGCTCTACTCAATACTCTGTAATGACCTATATGGGAAAAGAATCTAAAAAAGAGTGGATATATGAATATGCATAACTGATTCACTTTGCTGTACACCTGAAACTAATACAACATTGTAAATCAACTATACTCCAATAATAATTTTCAAAAAAGACCATATCATCTGCAAAAATTTTATTTCTTTCTTTTTGATTTGGATGTCTTTTATTTCTTTTTTCTTGCCTAATTACTCTAGTTAGGATTTTGATCTATCCTGGAGGGTGTTTTGCATATGCTTGAAAAGAAAGCATATTCTACTGCCTTGTGCAGAATATTCTATATATGTCTGTTAGTGTGGAATTTTCTGTATGTGTATATATATGTTTGTTTATTTGATCTAAGGTACAGTTCAAGTTTAATGTTTTCTTATTCTCTGTCAGGATGGCAACTGGGTTATTGAAGTCTCCTACTATTATTTATTGTTGTATTTTTGTATTGTTGTCTATTTCTCTCTTCAAATCTGTTAGTGTTTGCTTAATATATGTAGATGCTTTGATATTGGGTGCATATATATTTACAATTGATATATCCTCTTAATGAATTGACCCCTTTTTCGTTATATAATGAACTTCTTGGTCTCTTGATACAGTTTTGACTTGTCTATTTTGTCTGATATAAGTGCAGCCACCTTGCTCGCTTTTAGTTCCCATTTGAATGTAATACCCTTTTCCATCCCTTCACTTAGAACCTATGTGTGTCCTTAAAGCAGAAATGAATCTCTTGTAGGCAACATATATGTGTGTCTTCTTTTTTAATCCATTCAGCCTCTCTAAGCCTTTTGATTGGAGAATTTAGTCCATTTAAACTTAATGTAATTATTGACAGGTAAGGACTTACTAATGCTAACTTATTAATTGTTTTCTGGCTATTTTGTAGTTTCTTTTTTCTCTTTTGCTGTCTTTGTGAATTTACTGTGGTGGTATGCTTTGAGTCCCTTCTCTTTATCTTTTGTATATTTACTGGAGGTTTTAGCTTAGTTTTTTTTTTTTTTATCATGAGGCTTACATAAAACACCTTATTGTATATATGGTCTATTTTAAGCTGATAACAACTTAACTTTGATCACATACAAAAACTCTACCTTTTTACGCCCCCCACATAATTTTTTTAGGATGTCACAATCTACCTTTTTTATATTGTGTACCTATTAACAAATTATTATGTCTATAGTTATTTTTAATACTTTTGTTGTTTAATCTTTATACTAGAGTTAAGTGATTAACAAAATACTATATTACAGTATGAGTATTCTGAATTTGACTATATACTTACCTTTACTAGTATGGTTTATCTTTCCTATGTTTTCATGTTAATAATTATATTATTTTGTTTCTGCTTGAAGAACTCCTTTCAGCATTTCTTGTAAGGCAGATTGAGTGGTGATGAACTTCTTTACTTTTTGTTTGTTTGGGAAAGTCTTTCTCTCTCCCTCATTTTTGAAAGAAAGCTTTGATGACAAGTAAAGTATTCTTGGTTGACAATTTTTTTTTCTTTCAACACTATGAATGCATCATCCTAATCTCTCCTGGCCTGCAATATTTCTGCTTAAAGATCCTCTGATAGCCTTATGGGGGTTCTCTTATATATGAGGATTTTTTTTTCTCTTGCTGCTTTTAAAACTTTGTCTTTAATTTTTAGACAGTTTTATTATAATGTGTCTTAGAGAAGATCACTTTGAATTGAAAATCTGGGTGACTTATTAGCTTCATGAACTTGGATGTCCAAATCTCTCCCAAGATTTGGGAGATTCTTAGCCATTATTTCTTAACTAAGATTTCTGCCCCTTTCTACCATGGGACTAGCTTGGCACTAGGGTGAGTCCAAAACCTGAGGCTTTGGGAGTCACCCTGGAACCTGGGGTTTTGGGGGGCTGGTCTGGAGTTTGGATCTGTGGTGGCCAGTATGATGCTGGGGTGGGGTTGGAGCCTGAATCCCTAGGAGCTGGTCTTGAGGCTGGGGCCACAGGAGCTGGCCTGGTGCTGGAGTGGGTAGAAAGATTTGGTCTGCAGTGATTGGCCTGGCACTGAGCCCACCTGAGAGCCTGGTGCAAGTTCCCACCTGGAGCCTGGGTTCATGGGGGCTGATTGTGAGCCTGGAACTACCTGGGTCCTCACAAGCCGGCTGACACTTGGATAGGCTGGGGGCCTGGTTTCAGGGCAGCCCACCAGGAGCCACCTAGACCTTGGGAGTAGTCCTGATGCTGGTACAGAACAGTGCTGGGATCCACTATAAAGTCTGGCACTCACTTCACTCTCCTTTTCTCACAGGGAGGGTATCTCTTTCCATGCTGAGTGGCCTGGATTTCGAAGAGAGGTGATGGGGGTAGTGTGAACTATCTTTCCTACCCTCCTCAATGTGTCTTTTCTTATGTCTGTGCTTCATCTAGGTGCTATCTTCCCTCACCTGGAATTCTTAGCTCTAGGGAGATATTTTTGTGTACAGATAATTTTTCAATTTAATGTTTCTGGGAGGGTACAGGCACTAGAAATTCCCATACAGCAATTTTGCTGATATCACTCCCCTAGATATTTCTGATCCTACTTTACATATGACAAAACTGGGTCCCTGAGTGGATGAATATTTTATGTGAGGTCAAATAAGTCATTAGAGCGGGTCAGGGTAAGAACTCAAATGTGTCTGCCTCCAGTGTCCATGTACTTTCTCTTACAAAATCCCTTCTTTCCAGAAGTGAAATGCAGTGAAAATAAAGAGAATTACTCCTTTTAATAAATAATTAACTATAACCACATTTGCCCTCTTTGGGGTAGAATAATACACATTGGTGGGAGGATACCTCTTTATACTGCTCCCTTCTTTACAAATGCAAGTGAAGCCACATCTGGATGTTGAATCATATCAAAGGAAAGGCTGTAGTGCCAAAGGTTCCACCAATGCTTTGGCTGTCAAAAGTTGAAAACCTCAGATAGATGGCCTTTTGTTGAGGAGAAAACCATAATAACTCATCGTTTTTAAAGACTGACAGAGCTGAGATTTGGGGTGAAAAATAAATTATACTGTGCATTAAAGTGGAAAAACTCTAAGAAGTTTTTTTCAGGTAGTCCAAACTAGAGGTAGAGGGGAGCCCAGGAGCTGGGAGGGAAAGAGTGAAGTATGTAAAGGAAGTGAGTGCCTGGCTAATACGGCAGCCAGGACATCCATAAGGAAGACGCCAGCCAGTGAGAAACCTCTGTGAGGAGTGAATCTAGAGAACTCTGGGAAGTTGAGACCTTATTAATAATTTCTCTTGGTTTTCTGCATAGTGCCACCAAAAATACCCTTCCTTTTTCTTTCTCTGAATCTTTAATCAAAACAGGGAAAGAAGCCCAGATTCTGCATTTGGGTTGACTCAAGCTAGGAAGATAAGAGCCACGAGTGGCAAGACACAAGTGAGACCAAGAACCCAGAAAAGAAACTTGGAAGACTAGGGGAAAGTTGTGACCTTCCCCAACAGAAATCCAAGCAGATTTAATAGGAGGATGTATTATGGCTGGGTTTTTCAGTAGATGTAGATGGAAGCTTGAGCCTATTTATTTCAGTATTAAAGGAAAATGGTGACCAACAACCATCAACTGTAGGATTTACGAGACACTCAGATATCTGGTACTTGGGTCATAAAAAGGATACTGAAATCACCCAAACTGTCTAGCACGAGAGAAACAAAGCTCTTTGCGCAAATCTCTTGCCACATTTTTACTTTCACTCCATCACGCACCCTAGAGTCCATCAACATCAAGTGATGTGCCTTCTGCAGATACACTGTGATTATTCAGACCACCATCTTTTTCTCCCTCTGAAGACCCTTCTCCATCTGCTACAATTCTACTTAGACATCAATATCATCTCCTGATTAAGACTTTTTTTTACTCTCTTGGTTCTTTCCTCCTTAATAGCATCTTAGGTCTATTTCTGCTAAAATGTTGGCAACTCTGGATTATCACGACTTTTTTTGTTGTTGTTCTTTTTAAATTTTTTTTTAATTTATTTAATTTTTGTCTGTGTTGGGTCTTCGTTTCTGCACAACGGCTTTCTCTAGTTGTGGCAAGTGGGGGCCACTCTTCATCGCGGTGCGCGGGCCTCTCACTGTCATGGCCTCTCCCGTTGCGGAGCACAGGCTCCAGACGCGCAGGCTCAGTAGTTGTGGCTCACGGGCCCAGTTGCTCCGCGGCATGTGGGATCTTCCCAGACCAGGGCTCGAACCCGTGTCCCCTGCATTAGCAGGCAGATTCTCAACCACTGCGCCACCAGGGAAGCCCGGATCATCACTACTTTTGATGTTACTCTCTGCCCATCTGAACTGTAAGCTCCTTGAGTGAAGGGAAAGACGTTACTCAAATCTTTGTTCAAGGACCTAGCACAGTGCTGAAATACAGATGTTCAATAAATCTTGATTAGATACATGACCAAACGCTTGAATGGTGTCTCGTTAAACAACTTTGTTCAAAACTGTACGAGGAGAGCTCAAATGCGATGCTTGAATTTTCTCTGGATTCTTACCCCACCCCAGTCACCATCTGTGATAGAGAAGCTATGACTCTATATTCCTTGTGAGGATGATCACAACAATAAAATCACAGCCTCAGCCACACAGTTCGTGGAAACCATGCTCCACTCCTTTGAGCTCCTGAGGAATGTAAGACTTTGATTTTACAGTTTACTTCCTTTTCTCTCCTGAAATATTGGTTTCTAGTTTGACTGTCTCATTTTTAAAAAAAATTTGAAATAACTTCAAACTTACAAAAAATGTGTAAGAATTAAACAAAAACAAACCTTATATACCCTTCATCCAGATTCAACCAATTGTTAAAATTTGCCACATTTGTGTTATCATTCTCCCTCTAATATATGTGTATGCGTACATGTATATTTATATATACATGTATATATATATATATATACTTTTTCCGTTAAATTAGTGATAGTAAGCTGCAGATATCTTGTCCCTTTACTGATAAATACTTCAATCTGTAGTTCCTAAGAGTAAGGGTATTCACCTCCATAACCACAATACAATTATGAAAATCAGGAAATTTAACATTGGCATAATATTACTAATTAGTCTATGGATCATAGTCAAATTCCACTAACTGTCCCAAAAATATCATCTATATCAATTTTTCCTGGTCCAGTATCTAATTTAGGATCACGTATTGCATCTAGATGCCATGTCTCTTGGTCTCCTTTTTTGGGGATGTTTCCTCAGCCTTACAGTCTTGCATAAGACACACACTTTTGAATAATACCAGCCACTAACTGTGCAGACAACTCCTCAGCTTGGGTTTGGCTGATATTTCCTGATGATTTGATTCACATTATGCACTTCGGGCAGAAACACCACAAGTGATGTCAGCACATCTCATTAGGAGTCACATAGTGTCAGTTAGCCCATTTTTGGTGATATTTTCTCTACAAACTACTTAATAATTACAAACGTAATGATAGTGACTGTACAACAGAGAAACCTGGCAAACACATCTTAATCAAATGATCAAAGTTAACATTACCAGTAGCTGATTTTTTAAGAAGTTAAAAATCTACTTCAATAAAAGATTCAGCTATTTTAAGAACTTACATGTCACCCATGCAAATTACATGTTCTGGGGAAAAAAAAAGGCGTGAAAAAACCTGACTCTGGTGTTTACAGCAATATTTACTCAGCACCCAGTGCATAAAATCTAGAATGATTTTGATAATGTTCAACTAACCCCAAGTCCTTCATAACAAGTTAGTTACTGGTAACACTTGTACATATATTTTTTAATCTTCCCATGACCTTGTATACAAATGAGGAAACAAAAGTACCTTGGCCAAGGTTGCAAATCTCAAGCATAATGCTGGAATGTAAGTGCTCTTTCATCTCCCTGCAAGCCCAGTGTTCTTCACTCTGCACTTATTTATTCAAAACCAGTGAAAATATGGGTCCTCGACATTAGAAAAGCGCTCAACTGGAGCTATGGGGAAGGCCAGGTACTACTTATTTTCATACTATTAGATAGCACTCTAACTCCCTCATTAAAAGAATCATTCAGAGAAAGAATGTGGAAGAAGACTGTGGATGTGGGAGCAGTGTGAGGGTTAAGCAGGGCAGGTGGTGGAAGGGAAAAAGATTCCAATTTCCCCCACAGGAGACCAGTCCTGCCTGCAGCCTTCCAAAAGGCAAACCATGCTTATCTGGATACAGGTATTTCTGGGTGAGCTCAAGTACCCTTTACGGAGAAAGCAGGAAGCTGTATTTAACTGTAGATAAGAACTTAAAAGCAACAGCTATATATAGCACTCCTGTCCATAAGAAAACCCCAAAGCTTCCAAAGAGTTCCAAATTCTTCAAGCTACAGATAAACCTCATTTATGGGTGAGACTCTCATTAAGCAAATATTTGGAAGAGATGTCATGAAAGGGAGGTCGTGATGATGTTGCCCATGCAATTTCCAGAAGGAAGATGTGGAACAGGACCTGACTGAGGACAGGGAGTGGCAAAGCGGCCTGCCTTCACTCTTGAGCTGAGCAAAAGGGAGTCCCTTTCTTCCACTTTGAGTCTACAGTGTAAACTCACCTGTACCTGTGAAGCCAGTGAGTGAGAGACGGAAGATGCTTTGCAATGTTGGACATTTGTAGCTACTGACTTTTGGAAAGAGTCACTTGAATTCTACAAAAGGTGGGTGGGCTACAAGATACCTCCAAAGGGGAAGTGGAACCACAAACACTGGAGAGGTAACCGAGTCCTTAAACAGTAGGTTGCAACCACTAGGAGGAATCTTTCCAAAGTGTACACTTTCTTCTCCCACTTTGCCCTTTCAGGAGGATGGGTGGACCAGTGAGTGCCTTGGGGATAAACTATCCAGATCACTTTCTTTTTATTAGCAGCTGTTTCATTCTCTGTCCAGCAGCAGGTAGATAATTCTCCTTGCCTCTCACTTGGTCACAGCTCTACTCTCCAGGGATGCATTACTTTCTCCTTGCTGACCCCAGTAATTTAGACTGTTTTGCTCTCATCTTCACAGCTGTCACCCCCAGTTTCTGCATTCGGGCAGCCATTTGTTAGACTAAGTCCATCCTCTCCAGTTACCCCCTTTCCTGTTTCACTTGAAGACCAGCACACAAGACCAAGGGTGTAAGACCATAAAGCAACACAGGGGACAGGCAGAGCAGTCAAGAGTTCAGATTCTGAAGTCAGACACACCTGGATTTGAACAGGGTCCCTCCTGTTACGAAATTGTGTGATCTTAGCCAAGCCTAGGTATCAATTTCTTCACCTGCAAAACTGACACAATAATAAATCTCATGTTTCACACAGTGCATGCAAAGGTCTTGGCATATAGTAAGGACTTAATAAATCTTAGTTATTAGTATTGGTGTCGTCATCATCATCATTATAGTCACTGTTGCCATCAGCCCCATCATCATCCCTTTCTTCTTTAATTGTTACAAAGAAATAGATGAGAAATAAAAATCATGGGTTTGAAAATTTTTAGCAATTTCAGAATCTCACTAAATTCTGTGGTTTTTCTTTAGGAATATGTCTTGATCCTTTTACGTGTGGCGTTTTCTCTTACTAGGGATGTCTTTTTCTCAAGAGAGGATGTAAATTTACATGGTAAGGAGAAGGAAAAGGTCTATGCCTACCTCCACCCACAACACCTGGCACAGCCGGTCCCAGGTGAGGATCTGAAGGAAGCAGAGCAGGGGCGTGGCCACCCAGAGTGTTTCGGCAGTCTCTTTGTTCCCCTTTGTCCTGGGTCAAATGCAGAAGACCCAGCACTTGGGCTTCCCTGGCCTTGGCACTTACCACACTATGTCCACTGTACGCTCCAGAGCTGTGGTTGGTTTTCTTAGCTGCCTCCCTGACTAGATTACAAGTGCCTCTAGAATGGGAGTGTGTTTAATTCATCTCCGTGTTCATCAGCCCAAGCACAGTACAGAAGGAAGGAGTTCAAGCAGGGTTCCCTCTTTCTCATCACTTTTCTCAGTCTCACTTTCTGTTCCTCTTCTGTCAGTGAAGAATCACATCAGGACAGAATCATAGATGTAAGTAACCCTAACCGTCCCCAAACACACACCCACTCCCGTGGACAAATGAGGAAGTGGGCTCCAGAGGGAATACCCCGTGTCCGGGATCTCACAACAGGTGAGATGAGGATGGGCAAGTCAGAGTTTCTGGGCCTCATTCCCACAGCCTCTGTATTCTAGGGCTCGTAGGCTCTGTTGAGTGCTCAGCATTTGGGGGAACCCCAGACAGGTGACTCACCACAGAGAACTACCTTGTTTCCACAGGAAGGATCACCTGCACTCCTTTCCTCATGCCCTTCTTGATCGAAAACTGCCCCTGACATCCAGTGACCACATCCTCTCTTGTCATTTACGCCTTGCTAGGGTCTTCCCCTTCCTCCTCCCCCACCTCCACTTTCTTGCAAAACTGGCTCATCCTGGGCATCAGTCAAATTCCTTTGTACTAATGTAAGGGTGGGTGCTAAAATGGTCACATCTCTATAGCTTTTTAGAAAGGCCTTTAGAGGTCAGTGTCTCTCATTAAAGGAGAGATTGCAGGTCCTGGGCTTAGGAGGGTACACATGGTTAGGTGACACTTCCAGATTATGGGGCTGTGGAGGGATGGGGAGAGAGCTGGACATGATGTACCTCATGCATCCTGTGCCATTGGACGTGTTGCTAGGTCGGATAATTGGTGAGTGAAACATATATTACCTGACCCAGAGAATCTGGAATATTTCACACTAGTGCCCGAAGTCTTGATCACGTTGCCCCTTCCTTCCATGTAAGTAGAAATAATAGTAATGGAAATAATTGTTATCAGAGCTAGCACTTGTCTAATGATTTTTCACTGTGTGCAGGTAATACGATGTAAACCTCATCCACCCTTCAAGGTAGGAGCTATTATACACAAAACCGGACTCAGAGAATGTTACACGGCTCAGAAGTGGCTTTCAATCCAGGGATGCCTGACTCCAAAGCCCACTCCTTGATTTTCCCTCTGTGGTGGCCATGATCACATGGGTCTGTTTGGCAGAGATACAGGAGGGTAGGGTTGAGTGATGGGAGCACAGAGATGGAGAAGAATACCTGGAAAGGGATCACTGATAGGAAGCCGAGGGGTCATTTGTTTGTTTGTTTGTTTCCTTTGGGACCCAAGGCATTTGAAAGAGCATATAACTAAGCAGGGTCAGTGGTTGCCAATTCAAGCAACTTCCTCCCTTTGTGTTATACCTTTCCTGGCTCACAGGTTTTTGCCACCTTTCAGTAACTAGAGGCATTTGAGGATTTAAATTCTGGACTAGAACTCAGACAGACTGAAGTTTTGGATGACTGCATTCTGGGGAGATTGTCATTTTTTTCTTAGCAACAGCCCCCGAGGGATGCTAAGAAAACCAGGGCAGAAGCCCCCTGTGCTGGCTTGTTCCCACATTCAGGAGCTCACAGTTGACAAGTCCTTTCCCAGTCCAACTATCCTCTCATTCTGATCTCTTAAAGATCTCCACAGCTTTGCTCTGAAGATGGCCTGAGAGGACTTAACAACTCTCACTTTCCTTCTCTGAGTATTTGGGAGCTATCATAATAAAGCCTGACCATTGGATGTTTTGAGCAAAATGCTTCTCTCTGGCAAGCTTGGTTCTTTTAAAACCATAGACCTGAAATAGACCAAGTCCAAGCACACTTCTCTTTCTGTTGAGATGCTCACCCACTCATTTCTTTGCGAGGTGAATTGTCCTTTCTGCAAAGCCCAGTCACTCCCATCTTCCTGACACACTCAGGTTTAACCCAGAGCTCCCCAGCTTTCCTTCTATCTTGACTGTGCTGTTGAACACTGCACTTATTTAGTCCTTGTACACAAGATCCTGAAGACAGGGATTCTGCCTTACCTCTCCATCTCAGCACTTTGACTGGCACATAGAAGGCAATTTATAAATGGTTGTGAAATAAATAATTTGATCCTCTATCAGGCCAACAAAATGGTTGAATACTTCGCAAGCCATGAGCAGATGGCTCCAGGTCATGTGAGAATTAAACAATACAACTCAGCTCTCCCTCTGGCGTGTAACGTTCTTTTCAGGAGGATGGACAAGATGGACAAAACACAAAGCGGTAAAATAGCTCCGTGTCCAAGTGCAAAAAGTGAGACGTGAGGGCTTCCCTGGTGGCGCGGTGGTTGAGAGTCTGCCTGCCGATGCAGGGGACACGGGTTCGTGTCCCGGTCCGGGAAGATCCCACATGCCGTGGAGCGGCTGGGCCCGTGAGCCATGGCCGCTGAGCCTGCGCGTCCGGAGCCTGTGCTCCGCAATGGGAGAGGCCACAGCAGTGAGAGGCCCGCGTACCGCAAAAAAAAAAAAAAAAAAAAGTGAGACGTGAGAGGGGCAGGGAAGGCTGAGGGTGTAGGGATAGGCGGGGACATATTATGCTGTGTATATGCACCCTCACTGGGAGTTTAGACTATTCTGTACAACAGAGGGAGCCAATGAATGTCTGAAATAAGGGAACGATCGCGATTCTTTTACTTGTTCTCCACTGCAAAGGATTGTGTGAGTCTCGGCCTTTATCAGTCTGAGTGTCAGTTCTCAAAGTTCTAGAAAGGATAGAAAACAAACTTATGGTTACCCAAGGGGAAAGGTGGGGGACAGGGATAAATTGGGAGTCTGGGATTGACATATACACACTACTATATTTAAACAGATAACCAACAAGGACCTACTGTATAGCACAGGGAACTCTGCTCAATATTCTGTAATAACCTAAATGGGAAAAGAATTTGAAAAAGAATAGATATATGTATACGTATAACTGAATCACTTTGCTGTACACCTGAAACTAACACAACATTGTTAATCAACTGTACTCCAGTATAAAATAAAAATTAAAAAAAAAGAAAGGATAGCATTTAGAAACTGTAAGAGATGGCAGTGAATCTATACCCCTCCAGCATATAACCAAGATAATTTTAATTTTTCCACAAATGAAATTTCTGAACCAATAATAATTCATCATTACCATTTGTTGAACATTTACTCTGTACCAATTAACATTCTAAGTACTTATATCTATCAGCTCTCTTAATACTCCCCTTGATCCTCTGAGACTACTCACAGATATGGTTCAATCCTGTGTCACAGATCACACGTCTCGTAAGTTCAGGAGCCCATTTCCACCCTGTTCTTTATGTCATCTTAAACACCATGTTCTTTTTGTTTCTTAATCCAAGGATGTCTCCTGATAATCTGCCTGTTCCTTTGAAGATTGATTGGAGGGTAGGATACATTCCTAGAGAGTGCAGGTTTTGCTGTACTTGGTATGGAAAAGGTGTTCAAGTGATGGCTTCTCTATCCTAAGAGAAAAATGACCATGTACAGACACACAGAACTCATTCTTATTTCTACAAGGGGGCATAAAAACCCTTTGCTACTTTTTCTTGTCATTTCTATATGGTGGCCCTAATCTAGGCAGCCTTTACCTACAGAATTTTCCAAAATAATTCCTCTTAAAAATCAATTCAGGAGCAAGTTTTTCCATCCTTTATTTGTCGAGGTGCAATTCGCATACAATGTTTGAAATCTTCCTTTCATTTAAGCAGTTCTGCTGGATATTTGAACCGTAGAAAATAGATTGGATTTCCAGACATATCACATACTAGTCTTGTACAAGTAACTTAAACTCTAAAATGGGAAGGCCTCAGTGACCATATTACTTGTGATGATGTATTTAAAATAAAGCACAAAATATTTAATAGATATTAGTATCCTCCTTCCCTCTTTTCCAAGGTCATTTTTGGCTCAGATTACAATGATAATCTCTTATCAGATTATCTTTCTTTCTCTTTAAAAGTCCATTTTCAAATTCTATCATCAAAGATTACTGCAGACATTTGATCAGTCCTGCAGGTCAGTAAGAATGGCACTGACAATCTGGGTCAAATTAAGAGGAAATTGATCAAAATTAGGAACACACTCAGCACCATACCATAGCAGGAATTCTTTAAAGAACTGGGTTTGTTTATCCTGAAGACAAAGATATTTGTGTCATCATTTTTAAATATCTAGAAGATTTTTATGTGAAAAGGGAATTACACTTTTTAGTGAAGTCATAAGTGGTAGAAAGTGGAAATTGCAGGGCAACATATTTTGAAACAACTGGAGCCAGAATTTCATAATAACCTACAGAAAAAAAAAAAAAACAAACTGGTTGACTTGGGTGGTCAGGAGGGTAGAGGTGCTCACCTGTAGGCAGGTTGGCCACATGGTGGAGATGTTGTAGAAGGTATTCAGGTACCTTCTGAATAGGGGGTTGGGCTCCATGATCTTGACAGTCCCTTTGAACTCTGAGACGTTGTAACCCTACAAATTCATACTTATTTGTATCTAAACTATCTTGTCTGTGAACTGGTGCAAGGTCGGGCTTTCAGAAAACTTCCTAAGAAATGATCACTAATTTCAAACAATACAATAATCAAGTGTTACAGCTGAAATAAAAATACCTCATCTCTAAACCTCATTGTAAAAATGGGCAGGCTGAGAGAGTTAAAATGACCTTCCCAAGATCACATAGCAAAATGTCACTGAGTCAGGGCTCAAAATCTCGAATGAGAGATAAGATACATATATACATCTCTAAGGAACACTTCAAGGAAAACCCCTTTTTAAAAAGAAAGCTGCATTTGGTAGTATATATGGGAGGGAGATGCAAGAGGGAGGAGATATGAGGATATATGTATATGTATAGCTGATTCACTTTGTTATACAGCAGAAACTAACACACCATTGTAAAGCACTTATACTCCAATAAAGATGTTAAAAAAATAAATAAATAAAAATTAAAAAAAGAAAGCTGAAATGAATAATCTCTCACATTTTATTTACTTAGTAAATATGAAGCACTCTTGCCTTTTTTTATTAACCAAATGATTCATATTTAGTAAAAACTAAGGAGTAAGAAACACAGAATCTTACTCTTAAATTTCAGAGATAAATGGGACTGAAACAGTAAATTAGCAAGATCTGAAGGAGGCTGCCTGAAGACAATTCTTAACTTGAACTACTGTCCTGGGAAACATTTGATAGCAGGCTTGGTGCTTCTAAGGGAATTGAGGAAGCCTATTTCAGGTAGAAATTGTCCTCTCTGGGCAGAAAGCAAAGGAGAGTTACAAAATACCATTGCAGAGGAAAGATAGATGTCGTAGCAGGTGTTTCTCAGAGTGGAGAGTCAAGGAAAGTACCTACCTTCAGCATTTTTGTGGATTTGTGAAATGGCAAAATAGGAATCAAATCAACTATGACAATAATTAATGGAGACAACTTTAAAGACTGGAATAAATTGAGCAAATCGAACATACAGAGGCATAAAAATCTCTGAATATTCACCACTGATATAAAAGGAAATGGCCAGTCTGAGTGGGTCCCATGGATCTGGTGAGCTCTTCATGTCTCTGAATGTTAAGTGCCAGAGCAATCTATGGTTGGGCCATTTCTTTACTTCTTAATGTCTTGCACAGTAACTCAGTCAGCAAAGGTACTCAGTTAACAACTTGAGGAATAGAAAGCTGCAACACTGAGATGGCCAAGACTGATGCCCCAGGGATCATAATACAGGTCAGAGCCAGTCGTAGGTAAAACCCAGACAACTCTCATTGCAGTTTCCAAATTAGAATGAAATAACAGATTTTCCACATCCATCTTTAAGATGATACTGTGAACTCCTCAAAGGCAAGATCTCTGTAATCCATCTCTTTGCCCCTGTGCAAAGCTTAGAACTTACTAAGGGGTAGGTGTGCAATAAATTTTAGGTGAATTAAAGTAAAACTGCACTTCCCTGATATTCCCTAGTGATAAGAAATTATGAATTAATCCCAGGCCTTCTCCTACAAATATACCTGCGCACTAGGGGTGTGTGTGTTAATGGAGAGTGTATAGACCTAGGAAAAACTTTGGAAATTTGGCTTTTGAATCAGTTAAGACAAGTGACTTAACTTCTCCAAGACTCAATTTCTCCAACTATAAGATGGAAGTTAATACACCTACCTCTAGATTTCTTGAACTGTGGTGAGGATAAAAAGAGATTATATACACAAAGTGCCTAGAGCAATGTTTGCCACATAGAAGTGTTTAATAAATGAGGTGGGTTGCCATTATCAACAAATTATTTATTTTTGTTCTCTTAAGACCTGAGTTAAGAAATCACTTTTGCTAACTTTCAGATGTGAGATCTGAGCCATTTAAACCCTCTGGGGATTCAGGCAGGTTCCTGGTACTCAGAGAGGACATATCTGTTAATAACTCCTCACTATAGACCCACACCTTAATAATATATATTCCTGTTTGGGTCTGCTCCCCTGTAAAGATCATGGAATATAATTATGTTGCTTAATTGAATATAACACCCATTAACTTGGTGGGTAAATTTCACAATGTGTGTGGTATTTTCTGTCACTCCCTCTTTTTTCATTTCAGTTTAATTTAGTCCACATCTTCATACTGCTCTAAATTCAGAGTGGGTTTTCCCCCAGTCTCTCTGTTTTGCTGAATTGCATCTTCGGTTCTGTTCAGAAAGAGAATGAGAGATGAGAATGCAGTGATCAAGATTCTTCTCATCTCTGTTGCCTGTAACATAGTTTTTTTTTTTTTCTTAAACGTGAACACAGTAACGGTTTTATGACTAGTAAGGTCTCAAAGAGAAAATCAATATTCAGGAGAAAAAATGTAAAGGTCCCCTAAGTGAAGAGAGTTGTAGACCTTAAATAGCCAATTGCCCCCTCTCTGAGTCTCCAGATCTTTACCTGTTGAAGGAGGAGGTTGGCTATGAGGCCCTCCCATTGGGTCCTGAGGACATTATGTATGTTTTATCTCTGCGCACAGTCTTTACCCCCTCCTACCACTTTCATGTAATTAGGGCTTTTGAATATTTAAAGTATTAATGGAGAAGAAAGAAAAACACTAAATAATAAAAAAAATCAACAGTGAAACATAATTTGAATTTGGAAGACACCATATATGTATTCTTTTACTGCAGATGCCTTCATTGCACTGAATTTAAAGACACAATGAAAATTGCTTTCTGTTTTCTGTATGCTGAATGGCCAGCAATGGGAAATTACCCAAGATACTAATGGAACAAAATTCTTAACCTTTTTCTGGGAAATTCCATCCTCTTCCTGGGGATGAGTAGTGTTGAAAATCTTAATTTCAAACTTAAATAAAAGTTTATGTAATATAATTAAATACTACTAAAAATAGTATGATTTATTTAAAATAGAAAATTAAAAAGCGAACAAAAACCTTATTAACAAAGAATATAGTTCATACATGGTTTCTGGTAAAATCAGTTCAAATTGAATGATACACCTCGGTCATTTTACAGTTCGCAAAAGAACTGCAAACTGATGCTCTGAGAACGGATAACAGAGCACTTGGGGATTTGGAAAAACAATGGTAATAAGCTATGTGTATTACACATCGTAGGTATTTTGGAATAGAGCTGGAATAAAATTCTGGGATCAGAGTTTTTAAACTTGGATTGTAAAGTTAAGTAAAGATTGTTGTAAAGCTTAGAAACCGGGTGAAGGAAATCTAAAGTAATTGATCCAGGTCCATTTTTTGTGCTATTGGTCAACTGCTGTAGTCAGCAGTGTTGGGAGGAACAAGTGGTACCATGACACGCTTGAAAGGAAAGTGAAGGAAAAGACAGAAATCTTAGTGAAGCTTGCAGTTCGGAATATGATATTATACAATTCAGAGATGTGAAATAGTTTTTGGCCAGGAATTACAGAGAGTGCTATTTGATGAGTTACCTTAAGCATTGGGATTGCCTGAGGAAATGTCCACGTGAGCTTCTCCCCGAGCCAGGCTCAGGGTAAATGAGTGAAACAAAACTTCTCTGAGATAACGGGGTCCCCACCCATGAGGGATCCACCATTAGGCACTATTCTCCATGATATGAATTTGCAGTCAACCATACCTGAGAAATTTTCACCTTAAACTTTCCTTGCCTTTACAGAAAGCTTGAGTAGTACTTTGAAAACAAATGTACTCTATAAAGGTAAAAGTCAACACTAGCATTGCCTTCTAAATGGAATACCTTACATTTATGGATAACTTTCCTTCAAAAACCTTAGGAGTTTGTTGCTTGGCAAATGGTACATATTGGATTCGGAATCTACACAGAGGGGAGAAAATAAGGAAAATCCTTGAAAGAATGTCAGAAATAGCTCTTCCTGTAATTTATTTCAGAGTTCATTGCTTTTATGGAAATTTTTTAATATTTTAGTTAAACTTCAAGAGAAGAAAGTGTTGCCAGTCTATTTGTATTAACATGATGTTTCTTACTGTACATAAAACTTTCTCCAAACTTTTATGCCCTGACCAAATGGTTATTGACACTTCAACAGAAGAAAAAAAGGAGAAATGAACTAATATGTATAGAATATGTATTATTTACAAGGCACTGTGATAAATATTTTACATCCATTATTTGATTAAACTACCCATTATAAGCAAATGTATGACCCTCTAAGAGCTCATACATGACTCAGGGTCATATAGCTTGAAAAAGATAGAGATGTGGTTTGAGCAGTTTCTGCAAATGTTTCAGGATTTCCCCTGGACCTGACCTCTTACTCTACAAAGTAATGACCCTAAATGCTCAGTATGAAAGGGATAGAGTTTCTGAGAATTCAGTGGTTCCTGGCAAAATAACTGAGTAAAGGTTCTGAGCTGAGGAGATGCTTACAACATAACAGGAACCAAAAGAAGGTCAGCAAAGCCAGAGGGGACAGATGAAGTTCAGACCACACAGGACACTATGGACCATGGTAAGGGTTTTAGTCTTTATACTCAGAGGAATGGCAGCCATGAACGTTTTTTTCTAAGATTATAAGATGAGTATATCAGTGATTTAAGAAGATAGCTCTGACTACCAAGTGGAAAATGGGTATAAAGAGGGAAAGCCATTCAGTTAAATGGCTATGACAGAAATCTAAATAAAAAATGGTGGTGATTTGGACTTCACTATTGGCTGTGGAGAAAGTAAGAAACAGGTAGATTCAAGATATAAGAAAAATCAACCTGGCTTCGTGATTGGATGAGGTAAAAGAGAGGATTATATCAATCATGACATCAGAATTTTGACATAAATGTCTGGATAAATGGAAGAATTTATGACGTTCTTTTGATTTAAATTCTATTTTTAAGTTTCTAGGTCAATTAAAGAAAGATATCACACTAAAAGATTTTCTAATCCAGAAATTTTCAATAGTCATCCTAGACTGAAGAATTTCTTAAAATATCAATGACATTTGCCAAGTTTCTGCAGGTGGCATGCATGCTTATTCCTTTTAATGCAACATCTACCTTGGAAATCTTAGAATTTAAAAAAAATGACCAAAAAAGGTTCTTTTTTAAAAATAAATTTATTTGCTTATTTATTTATTTCTTTACTTACTTACTGGCTGTGTTGGGTCTTCACTGCTGCATGCGGGCTTTCTCTGGTTGCAGCTAGCAGGGGCTACTCTCCGTTGCAGGGCGCGGGTTTCTCATTGCGGTGGCTTCTCTCATTGCAGAGCACAGGCTCTAGGCGCGTGGGCTTCAGTAGTTGCAGCACGTGGGCTCAGTAGTTGTGGCTCGTGGGCTCTAGAGCACAGCCTCAGTAGTTGTCGCACACGGGCTTAGTTGCTCTGCGGTATGTGGGATCTTCCTGGACCAGGGCTCGAATCCATGTCCCCTGCATTGGCAGGTGGATTCTTAACCAATGCACCACCAGGGAAATCGCCTAAAACCTGGTTCTCTTTTAACAACTTAGAAAGACTTATAGCTACACATAGCTGAATAAATGCATGTCATTATCTGCTCTTTTTTGAAACAAAGGTATGAAACCTAAAGGCAAAGAAAATGGAAGAGAAGAGAACTACAGAAAACAAAAGAACTGTCAATGAATTTGAGATAGATTGAAAATGGATGGAGAGAATAACAAAGCAGAGAAATTGAAGAGCAAGTAACTATAAAGAGAAAAGGCATTGAGGTGTATCAAGGTAAATTGTGGTACAGAATGCAGAGCATCTCAAAAATTAGCAGTACCATGTGCCAGTAAATGTGAGAGTAAATAAGAGGCCCAAATAGGGTTCACTGACTATCTGAGCCAGGGCTATTAGACACCGATATAACAGTATCCTTACTTCCAACTTCAGGAAAAATTCCTACCCCAGTCTGGGAGGAGACTAATTCTGTTGATAAATTGAGCCAGAGAGGTCTCAGACTCAAGAATACCAGGCTCAGTAGAGGAAATCAGGAAGATCAAGTACAAAAGAAAGACTGAATGAAGAAACTTTCAGCACCCCTTCTTTGCTAGATTTTAGGAACATGGGTGGAATTAGGTACCACAAGAGCCCCCCATTATCCACACTCTCAGCCATGTCTTTCTCAAATGGGAGATTAGTAGAATGTTCTCTGGAGAAGCTAAATAGCCCCTGAAAATAGACTTGCAACCATAGCTATTTCGGTAGACATCAATGAAATAATTTGGTCCCCAATATGCCATTTCATTCAAAAGCTCACCAGTTGACAAATCCAACTCATGCACACAGAGTTTCTCATAAGCTTTACAGCACTTATTCTCAAATATCAATGGACAACCAAGGATTACCATTAAATTAAGAAAAGTGTTCAACTTGGAATACAAAGACCAAAAGAAATAGGAAATAAAGAAGCTTGGAGGAAAAAGAGACAATACAGATAACAGAAAAAATATTTTTAAAACACATTTGTATTTATCTAAAATACCTTGCACTTTTAATAAAATAAAATCATGGTGTAAGGCTATAATTTAAAATATCAATATAAAAAGTAATTTATGAAAAATATTGGGAAGATAAATGGAAACTCCTTTTCTAACTGAAATGAACTTAGCTTTAACCAACTGTGACTAGATTTCAAACAATGAAACCTTTCCTCCATGTATTTTCAATTTTAGAATGACTTTTGTGTTTATTCTTGCACTTAACTCATCAAATACAGAATGAACTGATATTATAGGTAAACACCCACAGGAGCTAATTTTCTGAAATAATCCCTAATTAAGTTGTTTTTCTCATGAAGTGACAAAAGCCACAGTGATTTTGTCTCAAATAAACCATTATCTAGATTTTCTTTGAGCAGTCTTTCTGTCATAAGCAAATGAAGAGCAAAGTCACCATGGTAACAAAATGCTATACTCAACACTGGATCTGATGATGGTCATAGTATCATAAATGAGAGGTTAAGAGTATGTGCTTAAGAAGTACTCCTTTATTAATCCAGCAAATATTTGTTTAGAAACTTGTTTGTCATAAAATAGGAGCTTGAGTTGGATGAAGATAATCATAATGATTACACTGATGGTCAATAAATTCTAATTATTTAAGAAAACTCTTCATCCTACACACAGACAACCCTACTTAAAAATAAAATAACAACAACAAAGATAGTGATAGATACGTACTAACCTTTCAGAAATAGAGTTGATAGCCAAAGCGGATAAAGTGGTCTTTAGAGGCTGAAAAGCACTGAGAATTAATAACTTCAGATTAACTAATATTTATTGAACACTCACTATGTAACAGGAATTATATTTTATAATTTGCAATCATTATCGCACTAAATTCCCAATTTACTGAGAAGAAATTTAACCACAGAAGTTAGATAACTTGCCCACAATCACAAAAATAAAATTTATAGAACCAGAATTCAAACGCAGCACAATATAAATCCAAAACCTATTTTCCTTCTACTGTGTCAGAAAAAATTATTTTGCTGAAGACTTCTGCAGAATATTTTGGAGAACAAACATAAGATGTTGTGACTACATCTAAAGAAGTGAATGCACATGAACAGAGGCTTGTAAAAAAATTATTTTGGTTGTGGCTTCACAAGCAACAACTGTTTTGTACATATTGAGGCAAAGAAGAAGAAAGAGCTAGAAGACCACCAGGGTTTCTGCTTAAGATATTTGATTAGCTTGTTACAAAATGAGTATTAAAATAAAATGAAAGATCAATACAGAGAACAAATATAAAATGCACAATAAAGAATAACCAAAACAAGGGAAACAGAACAGGAAAGAAGGCAAGAAGAGAAGGGAAAAGGGAGGAGAAAAGAATGGAAGGAAAGTAAAGGAAAGAGAAGGAAATTAAGCAAGCAAGAAAAAACATTGATATCCTTCTTTGTAATAAAAATAGATAGTGTGAAGCCACTTCTGGGAAGATGGAGTACGTGTACTTCTTTCCTATTCCTCCTGCTAAGTACAACAACAACAAAACCTTGCATATTATATACAGAATAAACATAAACATACTTGGAAAGATGAAGAGAAGACAGAAGAGCTAGGGACCTAAATTATCTTTGATGGTGGAAGCAAAAATTGTAGTACTGTTGATGTGGTTCTAAATGTATGTAGAGGAAATATTAAGACAATTACATTATAAACAGGGGAAGATAAGGGTTATAAAAGGAGGTAAGATATCTTCACTTCACTTTAACTGATAACACCAGGAACTTTGTTAAGTAATGTACGTGTATGTGTTAAGTTATGTAATAACTACAGCAACCACTCAAAGTAGCTATCCAAAGAGATACACTCAAACCACTATAAACAAATCATAACGAAATTCTAAAATATACTAAAGCAACCCACAGAAAGGCAAGAAAAAGAAAATAGATAAATGAAAAAGAACAAAAAGAAAAGAAAAAATTAAATGAAAGACTTGACCTCTAACAAATCAATAACTACATTAAATGTAAATGGTCAAAATGCACCAATTAAGAAATAGAGATGATAAGGTGATTAAAAACATGATCTAACTGTATACTGCCTATATGATCCAACTGTATACTGTCTATAATAAAATTGTTCCCAACATAATACTTTTGGGAGGTTGAAAGTAAATAAATGAAAATAGACATATCATGCAAAATTTAATTAAAGGAAAACAGGAGTGACTAAATTAATATTAGATAAAGAATAATCAGAACAAAGAAAATTATCAGAGATAGAGACATTACATCATGATAAAAGGTTTACTCCACCAAGAAGACAGAGCATTCCTAAACGTGCATAATCAAAAAACAAAATATATGAAGCAAAACCTGGTAGAACTCAAAAGAGAAATAGACAAATCCATGGTTATATTTGGGAACTTCAACACTCTCACCTTCAACAATTGATAAAACAACTGGGCCAATAATCAACAAGATTATAGATGAACTCAAAGCACCACCAACCACCAGGATTTGGTTTACATTTAGAGAACACTCCACCCAACAAGTGTAAAATATACATTATTTTCAAATGTCCATGGAAAATACACCTTGATAGATCATATTCTGGGACATTAAAAAAAAACAAAACACAAATCTCAACAAACTTAACAAACTGAAAATAATCGTTCTCAGACCACAGTGAGATGAAACCAAAAATCCATAACAGAGTCATATCAGAAGAGTCTCCAGATACTTGTAAACTAAACTACATACTTTTAAATAATCCATGAATCAAATAGGAAGTCTCTGGGGAAATTTTTAAAATACATTGACTTTAATGAAATAAAAATACTACTACATTGACTTTAATGAAATAAAAATACTACTGTGTTAGGGTTCCCAACACCACCCTCATGCTTGATGATCACTGGACTCACAGAACCCAGAAAAGCTGTTGTACTCACCATTACAGTGTATTACAGCAAAAGGATGTAGATGAAAATCAGCAAAGAAAAAATGCACTTGGACAAATTCCAGGGGAAATCAGACACAAGTTTGCAAGTATCTCCTGCTAGAGACATTGCAGGGGGATGTACTTAATTCTCCCAGTAATGTTGTGTGACAACATGTGTGAAGTATTTTCAAGCAAGAAAATTCACCTGAGTCTTGTTGTCCCAAAATTATAGAAATGGGAAACAGATTAGTGGTTGCCACAAGTTAAGGATGGGGTGAAAGTTGGCAGGAAGTAGGTGTGGCTATAAAAAGGAATCATGAAGAATCCTTGTGATGATGGAAATGTTTCCTATTTGACTGTATCAATGTCAATATCTTATTTTTGGTATTGTTCTATAGCTTTGCAAGTGATTACAATTGAGGTAACTGGGTGACTGTTAATGAGATCCCTTTGATTTCTTTTTATTTTTATTGAAGTAGAGTTGATATATTAGTGTCAGATTTACAGCACAGTGATTCAGTATTTTTACAGATTCTACTCAATTAAAAGTTATTACAAGATAATGGCTATAATTCCCTTGCTATACAACGCATCCTTGTTGCTTATCTCTTTTATACATAGTAGTTTGTATTTCTTAATCCCATACCCCTGATTTGCCCCTCGTCCCATCTCTCTCCCCTTTCATAACCAGTTTTTTTTCTATATTTGTGAGTCTGTTTCTTCCAACTGCATATAAGTCTACAAATATCTCAAAATTAAAGCTTAATTAACAAAATTTAATTGTGTACTCACAACATGAGTATCCTATTGGTAAAAGTACTTACTTGCTACTTCGTTTGTAAAAGCCTGTGTTTCCCTATTCTGTGTAACACGACTACTTACAAATATTAAATGTTTTGACTCTACACTTGATGGAATTTTAAGTTAAACATAGATTTTAAATAAGCAAGTTTCAGAAAATTGGAAATATTTCCACTATAGTCACAACCTCACTTTGCTAAGTCCAGCCCAGCATGACTATTTGAATAGACCATTTTAAGCACTTGGATCCTGTACTCAGTTATATGTATATTTTTTAAAGTTCTTCACAGATTTAGTGACCCCTGTCAATTCTGTTGTCAGAATAGGTGATGCTATGGTTATTCTATTTTCTAATTAATTCTTTCTTAGTGAAAGGTTCTTCTTAAGGACCTACTACAGCAGGATACATCTTTTGTCACTCTCCCTTACAGCCCATTAGACAGAGCTAGTCTCCTGGTCCCAACCTAACTGCTGGAAATCTTTCTCAAGTTTCCAGGAATTATGAGAAAATTTACACACTCAGCTCTAGTTATCTCTACCTCATCACATTTTATAAATTAGAGCTCTTTTTTTGAATGGCAAGAAAGTTAGAGCCAGACCTGGCTCTGATTCTTCAGAATGCTCCACTTAAATCCATCCTCAATCATCTTTCAACAGATTATTCCTCCCCTCTTATTGTCAGCACAGGTAGAAATCACTGTATCCTTGGGAAAGATGAGATTCACTTATATAGTGGCAGAGGGCAGTGGAAAGAACATGGGCCTTGGGTCAGAGAACTTGATGCAGATGCTATCTCCTTTAATTACATATTTTATGAGCCTGAGCAATTCATTTGAATTGTCTTAGCTTCGGTTTTAACATCTGCTTACTGGGGTAGTTTGGAGAATACATTAAAAAAAAACCTTTATAAAATGTTTTATAAACAGTAAAATCCCCAGAGTTCAAGGATAGTATCTCTTTCATTTATTGCTCTATCCCCTGTAGAGTTCCTGACATACAAACAGATCATCAGAATTTTTGTTTATTGAATAAGTGAATGGCCTATTGCCATTTTAATCTAAAGGCACAGGGAGAAAAGTTCTAGACCCAGGAAGGCAGAATTCTAAACAATCATAGTATGATGTATTGCTGAAAACAAAAAGCGTGGATTATTACTCCTTTGGCCAGGGGAAGTGTTCTCCAGCCCACTTCTCCATAAAGAGAACACAGACTCCTTTTGACTCTTACGGTTTATGTCACTTTCCCAGGAAATCCTCAGCTAGAGTATTCTTCACTTTTCCCAGGCTTCAACCTTTGGTCACCTTGCATCTGACCAAACCTCCACCTGGGACTTGAATGAGCTACAGGGAATCTCTCTGTATCTGTCTCAGATTCATCATTTGAATTGTTGGTGATGATTCTGCAGCACTCAAATGGTAGGTAAAGTGGATTTAGCTTAATTTATATTGATTCTCAAGTGAAATTTGTGTGTATGTGTTTATATAGATCTGTGTCTATATATCTGTTATATCTATATCTCTGTGTCTATTTCTGTTGACTTTTTTAAGATCTGGCCTCTTTTTCGTGCAAGTGAAACAAAGAAAAGAACTATGTATAGTGGAGGGGTCTAGTTAGTGGGGTTTAAAATCCAAGTTAAATGATTCAACCAACAGCATGCAGTCATATTTATTAAATACTGTCTATGGCTTAGGCACTATACTCTAAATAATGGAAATGCAACTGTGAGTAAGACAGATAATTTCCTGGTCTTCTGGGATGCCAGCCAGGCTAAGCTTACAGCAATGTATCATGAACGTTGTTACAGGGGAGATAAAAGGTGCCATGGATGTGTGTAATACAATAGACTAACCTTCTTGTGGGCTTCAGAGGGTGGGAAAATGGTAGAGAAAATGGACAAAATGTTGATGGTAAGAGTGAAAGAACATGGCTCCTTGGAGGGCCTGAAATAAGAGCCCTGAAGATACAGCACGGAGGCAAGAACCATAAGTTATGTCAATCAGTCAAGATCACATCCTAAGGAAACTTTTTAAACCCTGTAGGGTTTTAGTCAATGGATTTTGAATAATATTATTATTACTAAAAAGAGGAGATTGTAGGGACATGAGATGGGAAGTTTGGTGACCTAATTAAGATACTGTCTCTCTTGTCCAAGTAAGAAAAAAATGTAACAGTCTTGGAAATGATAGTGGCCTTACACACCAAAAGAAGTGGGTAAATTCCTGAGGGTTTTAAGGGGTATAAATGACATAATTAATTATGTATTTGAAGATTAGTAAAGGAGAAGTGTATTAGTTTGTTAGGGTTACCATAACAAAATAGCACAGACTGGGTGGCTTAAAGAACATACATTTATTTCCTTACAGTTCTGGAGGCTGGAAGTTGGCGATCAAGGTGAGGTGACTAGCAGCTCTTGCTGGTATGATGTTTTTTTTTTTTTTTTTTTTTTTTTTGGCGGTATGTAAGCCTCTCACTGTTGTGGCCTCTCCCGTTGCGGAGCACAGGCTCCGGACGCACAGTCTCAATGGCCACGGCTCACGGGCCCAGCTGCTCCACGGCATGTGGGATCTTCCCAGACCGGGGCACGAACCCGTGTCCCCTGCATCGGCAGGCAGACTCTCAACCACTGCACCACCAGGAAAGCCCTGATGTATTTTGATATACCAGTACTGTGGAAATACTCTTACTAACAATTTCTCTTACTCCTAACACCATCTTTCCTGGAACAATCTCAAGATTGCATAAGATACAAGCATAATCCAAAAGAATTTGGAAATATAGTCCATTATTCCGACTGAGGTTTAATGGAGACTTCAAAGGTAATGGACATTATGAATATTATTTAAAGTCCTTGGACTTCCCTGGCGGTCCAGTGGTTAAAACTCTATGCTTCCACTGCAGGGGGCGCAGGTTCAATCCCTGGTGGCGGAACTAAGATCCCACGTGCTGTGTGGTGCAGCCAAAAAAAAAAAAAAGTCCTTTTGTTTCTCAGGAAAATAAATATTGTTGCTTCTAATCCTGGGCATGTGATGTGAAGATCTCTTAAAATTCGCTCCGGTGAGAACCAGTGCCAGTGCGTAAGAAGGGTACCATTATGGCAAATTGCCAAAGGATGCTGGAAGGTCATCTTCAAAGGTTTTGGTTCTGCAGATTCTCAAAATAGAGCTGGTGTTCTGTAGCACCATCTAGCTTTCTATTGTAAATATTTCTTCAAAAGGATCAGGAAGTTAAACACAGAAGGTGGGTTATTAATGACCTGAGGACGTTGCCACCCCTTTGCGGGTCATTCCGTGAATGCTATACCAGCAGAATGCTTTTTATTAAGAAGAAACACTCAGCCTGCTCTCTGGTCAGAACATTTTGGTCTCACTGCATTGCTAGCTCACTCTTTCATCAGCGGCTGTTTCCTTTTGGCTCAGTTCCAGCGCCAAAAGAACCATTGATCCCCCATGAGAGGAGGCCTTTGATAGGTGGCCAAGGCCAAGCAGAGGTTTGCCACGGATGATTTGGTTTTGAAGTACAGTTTATGAATGAAGTAAAAAAAAAAAAATGCTTCCACCTGATCTGGAAGCTTTTCGGTCTGTGAGTGGGAAGTTGAGCAAGAAGGAAAAGAGCAATTATAAATTTAATGAAAAATACATATTTAGAAAGAATGTAATGTTTCTAACAGAATTGCTTATTGTACATACTGGCTCCTCCCTTTCACTCTCTAGCCTTATTTATACTTAGCTCAGTTGGGAAACTTCATATCCAACAATATAAAATTATTTGCGGTTTCCTGGGTAAGCCATGCCATTCAATACCTCCATGCCTTTACACAAACCTTTTTTCCTGAATGAATTACCTTTCCTTCCCTCCACGCTTGTCTGACCTCAGTGATGAAGATTTCCTTATCATCCTTTGCAAAAAGAATAACTTCTTCTTCGTGTACTTTATAATCCTTCACTACTGGAATAATCCTTGCTTCTGGAACGGGGGCCTATGTACCCCTATAGGTATGTGAAGGTCCCAGGAATCCATGTAGGACACCTGGCACACTTTTTTGTTTACCAATTATACATAAAGATTTTAAGAGGAAAAAGAAATACTATAAATTGGAACAAACAGATATAGTGTTGTGTAGAATTTTAAATTACAAAATATATATATACCAAAAGAGAGTCCTTAGAAAAGATTTACTCTTGTGACTGCCTATTGTGTATTCTGGCTTCAGACTCTTTGATGTAGGCAATCCATCTCTTCAATTTTGGTGGAAAAGCTTGAAAAGCAGTGGTGGAAACTTCTGAGCTTGTACACCTCACCCTATATTTTTTTTATTTTTATTTTTATTTATTTCATTTGTTTCCACATCTGTGTTACTGTAATTGCTGGGGAACACATTAGTAAAGGCACCAGTGTTATTCATCAGTGTGTCCCTGGGAGTCTGCATACTGAACAGAACCTAGTGTCTCTCAAATTAAACCAAAATGAAGCAGATAGGATTTCATCATGCATAGTAGAAAATACTGACATTAGGTAACTTAGTTAACAAACCTGTCTGTGAAGTGCTAAATGTGGATGCAGCCTAAGAACAAGAACAGACAAAACTAGTTTATACAACAGTCCATCACACTGAAATCTCTATTAATCAATACTTCATTGATACTGATCTTCATAATGTAGACCTCAGAATAATTTGTGAAGCATTAAATAGAGGTCAGATTTGATTAAATCTTATTCATAAACTTTCAGCACTAGATGGGGACTTAGAAATTGTCTAGTTCAGGGAGAGTAAATGTGCATATGTGTGTGACCACTCTCATTTTCTAAGATCCTGGCAGACATCATTAATCAATCATGAGACTACTGTTCACTGAACCTGCCTACAGATGCAAAACTCCCCTTAACCTATTATACCAGGCAGGTACAACCAGTCAGTATGATCTTGCAAATAAGATGAAATCTGTCTTTGATTAAACCCAATCCAAAGAATGAGTGAGTGGTACAGGGGTATGGGAAGAGGGCGGGATCAATGCTACTGGTAGGCAACACACTGTTTTCCTTGTTTCCAAAGGCTAAAACAGACTTCTTTCTCTGGCCTTTTTACTAGGCTGTATTATCTTCCCTGAGGTATCTCAATCTTTCCTATAAGATGTCGCACAAGAGTTCTGCTCCCTCGATGAGCCAGACATGATGAGATGTGAAATAGTAAATGTTTGAAGATGGAATCTTTGACCAGCGAGAAGATACCACCTCTATTTGGGGAAGAGGAAAGGGAGAAGTAGAAAAGATGGCAATGAAAAAGTGATACTTCTGTTAGATCTTGAAGGATAAGTAAAATCTCATGAAGACAGTGAGAAATGAAAGCCATTCCAGCCAGAGGAATTCAAGGAGGCACGGAAGTGAGAACCACCATCATTCTAGGAAGCAATCAGTATTGTCATGATAAAACATACCAGGGGAGATGTGACGGGAAAGGGCTTTTAATACTCATGATTGAAAGAAAAATAAAAGGAGGACAGGAAGGGAAGGGAGAGAAAGAGTGGAGTGTGAGAGGAAGGGAAAAAAATCATCAGAAGCAGTATTACAAAGTACATCTGTGAGTATGGCAATCATGTGTCTCTGGACCCAGATTCAGAGGAAAATGTTTGCCCAAGGTTGAACAGTTGGAAAGTGGTGGAGTTGAGGTTCCACATGGGTCCTTTGATTTCAAAGTCCATGCCTATTCTCTGTTGCCACTCAACACCACTGGGATAAGTGGGCATATTTCCAAGAAAACTACTTTGGTGAGGACTTGGCTCCTATTAATCTTGGTAACTTCTGATACGTTTGCTTAAAACTTAACCCTGTTTTATTGTGCTTAAATTTCAGCAGTTTGAATGAGATAGTCACCTTCACTTTGAATTTCTTTCTCCTGTTCCTAAAGTACTTGAAAGGGCTTATGCAAGAAGAGACAACTCAAAGGATATTTACTGAAGCCCAGCTCTGTTTCTAATTAGACCTATGATCTTGGCAAGGCACATACAGTTTGTTTTTCATTTATCAAAATATATTTAAGGACAGTCAGTGTTGAATATTTAAGTAAGGAGTATGTGCTGCGATATTAGAAAGATCTGGGTTTGAAACCTCACTCTGCCACTTTCCACTTGCATAATCTTTACTATAGTAAGTAACTACCTCACACTCAAGTTCCTCATTTATAAAATGAGGACAAGCATATATTCACACGACTTTGTTATTAAAATTAAATACGACCACATGTGGATTGTTCCAACCTCGGTATCCACCACGGGATCTTTATAGGTAGAAGGCAGCTTGACTTTTCTTCTTCATTGAACCGCCTATGAAGGAAAAATGGTTCCCACGTTTACAGACCTCATTCATGAAGCAGATATAAAGGCTGGGCATCTTTGGAGAATTTCCCAGGATTGTTGGGGTAGAAGTGGGAAACCCCCTCTACTGCATATTTAACTACAAGACCTTAATTCAGAGAAGTTCTTCAGGGCTTTTGACTAATACATTATTTACATTGTTTCCCCCGCACCCATCTTAAATTGCTCTACCCAGCCTACCAACTATGTCAGAGGCCTCTGCCAGTCCACACTTGGGTTTTTGGAGGGAAAGGAAGCAGAATCTTTTATCAAATAACAAATCTTTGCTCCACCTTCACAGCCAGGCTGAGCTAGGCTAATTCACAAAGGCTATTCCCAGGTTGAAGACCCGTCAAGATCAGGGGTGAGAGTCCGGTGACACAGCATGGGCGCTGATTAATCAGAATTGGTGGCAGCTGAAGATGACAAATATGGTCCTGCCACTTTGAACAGGTTACCTATCAGTCATGGCTAGAATAGAGACATAGATTTGGGAACTTTGCCTTTGCTTTGGTTTAATACTGAGCTGGAAGACAAGCAGTGAAAAGGATATACAGGAAATGAAGACACCAGAAGGTAGACACACAGCTTTCAATGCCACCCTGGTTCCTCAGAGATGTGCTCTGAGTTCATGATTGAGCAGTCCACACTGGGTGATGGGTCAATCATCAGTAAACCTCAGAACCTTCCACTCCTCACCTTTTGGTGGAAAGTAGGCTCAAATCTCAAAGATCCAAGTTGTTGGCACAATAAAGAAATTTGAACATGGAAGCAACCTAAATGTCCATTGACAGATGTGGTATATATATACAATAGAATATTACTCTGCCATAAAAAAGAATGAAATAATGCCACTTGCAGCAACACGATGGAGCTAGAGATTATCGTACTAAGTGAAGTAAGTCAGAGAGAGAAAGACAAATATCATATGATATCACTCATATGTGGCATCTAATTTTTAAAAAAGATGATACAAATGAATGTATTCACAAAAAAGAAACAGACTTACAGATATTGAAAACAAACTTACTCTTACCAAAGGGGAAACGTAGAGGGGAGGAATAAATCAAGAGCTTGGGATGAACATACACACACATACATACATATATAATACATACATACATATATACACACACCAAAACATACATATATAAAATAGATAACCAAAAATGACCTACTGTATAGCACAGGGAACTCTACTCAATATTCTGTGATTATTTATATGAGAAAAGAATCTAAAAAAGAATGAATATATGTATATGTATAACTGAATCACTATGATGTACACCTGAAACTAACACAACATTGTAAATCAACTATACTCCAATTAAAAAAAGTAAAATTAAACTTAAGGAAAAGAAATTTGACCTGCTTTAAGGTTATATACTTTTGAATATATTTCTTGCATCTCTAGGAATACTCAACTTCCTGGTAGGCCAGGCCTGACCAAGACCTTCCGTAAGTACCAGCGTGGCTGACTTGGTTTGTCCCAACTGCACTTTGTTTTATCAGGTGGCTTCCACAGTCAGACTATTTGAGTTCAAGATCCCAACTCAACTACTTGCAGCTGAAATTAGACAAGTAATTTAATTTATAGAGGTGACCTCTATAGAAAAAAGAATGTTCTTCCTAAAATTAACCTTGTCTCTCCCCTTCAGAAGTCCTCAAGAGTTTCCCACTGTTTTAGGGGATGGGAGAATAAAAAATCTTAACTTGACACAATCTAGGCCTTCCTGGCCCCTCTAGCCTGATTTCTGCTTTGCTCTGTTCTCCTGCCCAACAAGCCACCTCTTGGTATCTTAAATACTCCTTTGCGGGCTTCCCTGGTGGCGCAGTGGTTGAGAGTCCGCCTGCCAACGCAGGGGACGCGGGTTCGTGCCCTGATCCGGGAAGATCCCATATGCCGTGGAGCGGCTGGGCCCGTGAGCCATGGCCGCTGGGCCTGAGCGTCCAGAGCCTGTGCTCCGCAACGGGAGAGGCCACAGCATTGAGAAGCCCGCGTATCGCAACAAAAATAAAAATAAATAAAAAATACTCCTTTGCATACACATGTCACCTCTATGCAGAATGCTCCTTTTCCTTCCTTCTTTCCTTATTAACTCCAATTCATTTTCAGATACTAGGATTAGAGTTCTCCTAGGAAGCTTTCCTGGTACCCCTCGGTTTAGACTATGCTTTTACATGTTTTCTTTTGCTTTTACTTTCAATGTCTGTTGTATCACTGAAAAACATAATAGACATTACACTATACTTCTGTTTCACAAGAAGTCATCAAGGGAAAATGTGGCTTCTAATGTATCATTAACATAATTTTCCCCAAGAATAGGACAAAATTTAAAGATAAAAAGTCAATGAGTTAGCATGGATTTTCCTTTTAAATATCATCTCTTTACATTTCCTGATTTATCAGAGGAAAAAAGGTCTAGAGAAACTACCTGAAGACCTGATTGTAAAGTCTAGTACTTTTTCACTCTTTTGGTTGTCTGAAGTATTTACAGTCTATATGAGTCATTTGGCATTGGTAAATTGGTCAGGTATTTTTTCCTGTATATATTCCTTTTTTTTTTTTTTTTTTTTTTTGCGGTACGCGGGCCTCTCACTGTTGCAGCCTCTCCCGTTGCGGAGCACAGGCTCCAGACGCGCAGGCTCAGTGGCCATGGCTCATGGGCCCAGCCGCTCTGTGGCATGTGGGATCCTCCTGGACTGGGGCACGAACCCGTGTCCCCTGCATCGGCAGGCGGACTCCCAACCACTGCGCCACCAGGGAAGCCCTATATTTCTTTTTTTGACAACTTTACTGAGATGTAATTTACATACTATAAGATTCACTCATTTAAAGTGTACAATTTAATGGTTTTTAGCATATTTACGAGTTGTGTAACCATCACCGTAATCTAATATGTAATGTTTTCACCACTCCAAAAAGAACCCTTGTGGGCTATATATTTTTTAAGTATATTTTCTTGCATAATCATGTATGTTTCTTACAGAGGACTGATCTCATTTGTAAATATTTATTAATGTTATTGTTCAATTAGCATCTGTACATTAGAGCATAAGCAGCAGAACACAGATTGTTTCTGGGTCAGCCTTGTGTCACTAACACCTAGCAGAGTATTTAGCACACAGTAGAAATTTGATAACAAATTTCAAAAAATTAGATTCATGAACTTCAGCATTATCATCTGTAAGGAGGGATTAAAGAAAAGCATATCGTGCAAGGAGGCTTTGAGGATAAAATAATATAATGCATGTGAGAGCTCCTAGTAAACTGAAATTTCATGTAAATCTTAGCTGTTACTTAGTATCTATTTTTTGTTTGTTTGTTTTTTTGTGTTTTTTTTTAGTATCTATTTTTAATTCAGAGAAAAATCTAGGTTAAAGATACATAGATTTGGGAGCATGAAGGAAAGCAATAAGATGTTACCTGATCTCTCTTCCTTTTCCCAAGAATAGAGGATAATTACATTTACTAGAAATCTTTTTGGTCCTGTGACTACTTCCGGCCAAAGGGATATGACAGAAGTAATAGGCACAGCTTCCAAACCTAGTTCTTAAAATGTTCTCAAGGTATTCAACTCATGCATTCTACCTGTCCACACGGCAAAAGCCAAAGGACCCAGAGGTGGCAGTCACATGGAAGAATCTTGGATCCTTCTCTTTGAGGAAAAGCTAGGAAAGCCATCCAATCTGTAATAAGCCCTGGCATGAGCAAGAATTCAACGCTTTTGTGAGCAAAATCACTGAGATTTCAGGATCGTTCATTATGTGACTTCATACAGAACTCAGTAGTTTCAAGCAGGGTGCTGCCTCAATAAAAAGTTGAAAAATAATTGGCATCGGTTAAGCACTAAGACATAGGCATCAAGGAAGCTAACACAGAAGGCTGGAGGAATAGCACTCCAGATTATGCCGTTGCAAAGAATTTGGTTTAATTCTTGCCTGTAGTTATTTGAGGGACAGATCACATGCCTAGTCAACCAGCAGCTCTAAGAGAGAAGCTTGGAAAGCGGAACATTAGTAGTGTATATGGGCTACCTTCGGCTGCCTTTGGCAAGATAGTACAAGCTAGGAGCTCACAGGAGAATTAAATACTTTGCAGGCAGAAATGAGAGAGAATAGAGAAAGTCCAGAAATTTGAAGTCTTTTCAGAGTTGAAAAATGTACAGATTCTAGATGCCCAAAATTAATATAGGAAATTTTTAAATGCTTTGAAATGCAAAGTCTCAGAAAAACTCTTCAGTTAGATGAAATGACTCGGGGCAATGATCAATCCTGATTCAATCAACGCAATTCAAACCTGATAGTTTTAAGTTACCTCTTAAGAGAAAGAAGAGAAGGTTAAAAAACAAAGCAGTAAAACAGACCTGAGAACTATGTCTAGGAAAAGATTTAGGTTGTAGTTACAGGACATGGAAATGACTGGGAAGCATAGAAATTAGAAGCTATGAAACTGTTGAAAGAATCATGTTGCCAAAGAAATCACAAACTCATTCAAAAAGTCTTCTGACTTTAAGACTTGAAGCAACCTTTGGGACCCTAACCAGTCACAGGCAGGAGACAAGTCTCAAAGCCCCTAGGAATGGTCTGTTCTCCAACACTCACTTCAGAGGTCCCTGGAGAGACTGCTGCACAAACATCCAACATAATACCTCCAAGGGTGAAGCCACAAACAATGGACTACAAAGGACAAAGGAGTTCCTTCACCAAAGAGTAAAATCAGAGCCTAAAATGGAACTTTCTTCACCTACGTAGGCTAAGAAGGCTTCACAATATCTGTCCTGAAAATCTCCCATAATCTATAATGTTGGAAGTGAAGGAGCCTCACGTTGGTGCAGCCACATGATAGAAGGAGCTTGAATCCCTAAATTACTCTTTTGACGAGAGGAACCCAGCCCACACTGGATTGTGATGTGGTGAAGAAATAAACTTCTGTTGTGTTAAATCACTGAGGTTGGGGATTGTGTGTTAGCTGTAAGTACGAATAATTAACCTGAGTTATGCAGGAAACATGGCTTTATATGTGATCCTGAAGTTAGGAGGGTGATAAGAAGACCCAGAAGAGACACACAAAACAGACGTTTTTCCATTTCAGTGGAAGTATTCAGTAGAAAATGAGGAAGGCAATATAGCAGCTGAAAATGACTCTTGTATATAAGTGTGTGTTAAGGTAAGAAACATGAGTTTTAGCATCTTCATAGGCATTAAATGCCAGGATAAGAGTTAAGGTTTTTAACCTATAAGTCACTTTCCCAAACAGGATTTCTTGGACGACCAGTGAAACATAGTTCCATGTGAATGCAGCCGAGTGTAGGCTTCTCAGGGTCTTTAATACACTAATGTACATCATTAACCCCCAGCCCATCACCAACACCCAACTACCCGCCACTACCCTACACCCTCACAGGCTTCTAGGTTCACAGAAAGTTATATAAGGCTTTTTTTTTTTTTTAATCCAAGTCTAGTTGATTTACCATGTTGTGCCCATCTCTGCTGTACAACAGAGTGACTCAGTTATACATATGTAGATGTTCTTTTCTTTGTACTCTTTTCCATTATGGTTTGTCACAGGGTATTGAGTATAGTTCCCTGTGCTCTTCAGTAGGACCTTGTTGTTTACCCATTCTAAATGTAATAGTTTGCATCTACCAACCCCAAACTCCCAGTCCATCCCTCTCCCTCCCCCCTCCCCCTTGGCAACCACAAGTCAGTTCTCTATGTCTGTGAGTCTGTTTTGTAGATAGGTTCATTTTTGCCGTATTTTAGATTCCACACATAAGTGATATCATATGGTATTTGTCTTTCTCTTTCAGACTTACTTCACTTAGTATGATGGAATACTACTCAGCCATAAAAAAGGAATGAAATAATGCCATTTGCAGCGACAAGGATGCAACTAGAGATTATCATACTAAGTGAAGTTAGACTTTTGTTTTGGACAAGGAAAATATCCTTTTCCAAGTATATATACATTTCCAAAATCTCATATATACCAGCATTCCTTGGAAAACAGCATGGAAAGCATCTTTATAGGCCGTAAAGTTGTGTTGATTGCCACCATTACCAGAGAAGGAAGATAAAGCTGAATAGGTATGAGGAGTGTTATGAAGATAAAAAGCCTGACATTCATTCTGCCTCTTCTTCTCTCAGTACCGCACCTTATTATCAGTGGGGGCTTTGAGGCATGCTCTAAGGGGAAAACACTGCCTCTTCGCTGAACTGCAGCAATTACAGTTAGGGATGATGATCCAAAACAATAAATAAAAAGCTTCCCAGCCTCCATCTAAGTGGCGATACCCCCAAGCCACAAGTGGAGTAAGAACGGCACAGCTAGGTGTCATGCGTCACCATACATATTCTCAAATGTTACAGCCTTTAAAACCAACACAGGTGCTCGAAATGATCACTTTTGCTCAAAGTCCTGGAAACAGGAGACTGGCTTTCAAGAATCAATTGCTCAGAGGGGGAAAAATAGCAGATTAAAATTTTATGCTATAATTTTACAATTGATTGTTAGTGTCGCCGAGGGTATAGCACAAAGCTATTTTCCAACCACTGGAAGAAAGATGTGTCTTGATAGAGGGTATTGTTAGCATAATAAGTGATCGTACAGTTATACATAGATTTTGTTTCGCTCTCTTCCAGCTGTGAATATGATTGTGTTCATGTGCTTGGGAAATTTGCATATAATGTGTGCTATTTGTATCTTAGCCAAATTCAAGTTCAAACTGCTCACTGAAATGGGACTGAAGCCCGCTAAGATAAATGTACTCATCTTCCATTTCTTTTTTTTTTTTTTTTTTTTTTTTGCGGTACGCGGGCCTCTCACTGTTGTGGCCTCTCCCGTTGCGGAGCACAGGCTCCGGACGTGCAGGCTCAGTGGCCATTGCTCACGGGCCCAGCCGCTCCGCGGCATGCGGGATCTTACCAGGCCGGTGCACGAACCCGCATCCCCTGCATTGGCAGGTGGACTCTCAACTGCTGCGCCACCAGGGAAGCCCCATCTTCCATTTCTTAAGGCCCCAATCCAGGTGAACGTCCTCCCTTCCTCCTGAACTTGCCCAACTGGCAAATTTGCCAAGAATTATCAAATTCTCACTGCTAGGAAAGCCAACAATAGGATGAAGCATCCAAAATTGGGGTCTGAGGTCCAGAAGCAAAGAGAAGACAGTGCCATCAACTTTTTTCTACTTTCTAATATATTCCAGGTTGAATCAGTTTAAAAAAAAAAAAGAAACCTCAGTTGTGAAAATTTGTAAAATGTCAGCGCTAGAGTCTTATCTCCTTTTTTAATGTAAATATAATTCACATACTGTAACATTCACACTTTTAATGTATGCAATCCAGTTCTTTTTAGTATATTCAGAACATTTTTATCTCCCTAAAAAGCAAGTCCGTACTCATTATAGTCACTTCTCATTCTCTCCTCCCTCCAGACCGTTGCAAGAATCTATTTCCTGTCTATATGAATTGGCCTTTCTGGATATTTCATAGAAATGGTGTCACACATTATGTGTCTTTTTGTGCCTGGCTTCCCTCAGTAGCCTCACTTTTTGGAGGAGGTAGCTGGGCCTGTGCTGGGGAAACAAATTGCCCAAATCACGTGGATTTTCTGGATATATCCAGAACTAGAATGTTATGAGGCCTCTGTTTAGCAGCATAACAGTTAAGCACTTGCTGGGAGCCCCAGTATCAAGGGGGCTTTCAACCTCATTGGAAATGTCACCAAATATAATCGTATTTATTATAACTATTTTCTGAGAATACTATACAAGGTTGGGGAAACAAAACAAACAAACAAAAACTTTGGTAAGCTTCATGGGGTATAAGAGGAGTTGTGAACTCACTTTATAAGATGTTCAAATCACAAAAGTTGGTGTCTAAACCTCCCTGTACGTATGGATTTGGTGAAACACAAGACATTTGGGTTGTTGAGTGGCTACATATGGTTGAGGCTGAGTCCCTCAAATTCAACTTTGAACAAATATGTAACAAATGTATTTTTGAAGGAGTGCCAGAGTATTAGCCGGCCCATGTTCTCTGAATGTCCACCCACCCCTCAAGTCACCACCTGGCTCCCACACCCAGGCCTCCTCAGCTGATATTTGTACAATATTGATGTGTCCTTTGGTGGAAACGCACTTCTCCTGGAATATTCGCCCGTGACCTCAGAGCATGTAGTGATCTCACCCTCTTGTCCCTTATCATTCTACCTCCTTTACAGACTGACAAGCTTTCTTACTTCCCTCAGTTCTTTCTCCATCACAGTGAACCCACAATCTCCATTCTATTGTAGCTCGCATTGGGTTTCAAGTCTACCCACTCAAACAGCCTATCTTCCTAAAGTCACAGAGCACCAACCTCATCCTCTGTCCCCCAGTTCAGTATCCACCCAGGGCCCAGTTTATACCTTTAGAACTTTGCAGGGATACTCTGGAATGGATTCCATTTTCTAACTATGATGACCTTCCATCTATATAATCCCTTCAGGAACTTCAGGACTCCAATCTGCCTCTTGCATCCAAATTCTAGAGACCTTGAGATCTCAGCACCTTTAATAAGCCAAGGTGCTTCCTTAGAGCACATCTCTAGTCAGGGATTATTTCCTACATTTGAAAGTTCTGTGCTCAGTAGCCACAAGAACATGAAAATGACAGTGTAGTGCAGTGCTCTGGAGGTGAATGTCCAGGATTTGTAGCCCAGGCCAGACTATTTAGGAACTGTATGACCTTAGCTAAGAGTCTTAACTTCTCTGGGCTTCAGTTTGTTCATCTTTAAAACAGTCATAGGGGCTTCCCAGGTGGCGCAGCGGTTGAGAGTCTGCCTGCCGATGCAGGGGACACGGGTTCGTGCCCTGGTCCGGGAGGATCCCACATGCCACGGAGCAGCTGGGCCCATGAGCCATGGCCGCTGAGCCTGCGCGTCCGGAGCCTGTGCTCCGCAATGGGAGAGACCACAACAGTGAGAGGCCCGCGTACCGCCAAAAAAAACCAGGCATAATAGTAGTTCATATCTTATAAAGCTGTTCAGAAGATTAAATGACTTTATGTATATTAAGTACTTAAGTACTTGTAACATAGAAATTGTATAAAAATAATAACCACTGTTTTATTTCCTCTGTATACAAGTAGCCCACATGCAACATTTATACCAGAAATGCAGGAGTTTTTTTATTTGTTTGTTTTCTAGAACATCTTAAATTATCAACTAGGAGAAAAAATACTAGATTGGGAAATAGGAGGTCTAGAATCTAGTTCTTACTCTGCCACTAAATTCTTATTGAATACAGTGAATTTTCTTATGGAGGTTAAAGATTTTCTTAGATCCATGGCTACTATATATTTTTGAATGCCATCTTTACAGAGAGTGACGATATAAAAGTCTAAGTGATCACAGAAGCCAAATCAGTGGTTTTCTAATGAATGAGATGCCCATGAATGATTCTGATCCTTAAAGTTGATTAATTCTTTAGCTCAGCTGCACGCATTCATTTTTCTGAGTTGTTTTTACTCTTAAAAAATCCATACAGCATGTCACTAAATGGTGACAACGATCAGGATATTAGAAAAGCTGGCTAGAGGAGGACTGTGTTAACCCACCCTCTGATTTTGCTACTTAAGCCTTTCTTAGTGTCTCTGACTGGACTCTTCTCCATTAAGCTCCCTCTAAAGAGGTTATTTCACTCCAACCTGCCTTCCAAGTAATATGACCTGGTGGTATAGGAAAGGCATGAACGGTCTTGCAGTCTATCTAGAAAATGCAATGCATTCTCCAACTTCGCTTCCTTTATTTTCCCATAGACCCTGTGGCTATCCTAATTTTAATTATTAACTTAATCTGTCCCCACTCTTCTGTGCCCAGACTGGGTGTTCTGACAGAAAGGACCGGGTTTGGAGATCTTTAAATTGTCAGTACTCAGTATTTAACCAGTGCATTAAAAAGTGTTTGCCTTCTTTCAGTACATATGGTGAGTCAAGTCACATGCCTCTTCACTCAAGCTATGATTTGGTCCTTTTTTACATATTGCTGCCTCTGCCTGGAATGACTCCCCCTTCCTGTGCACTTAAGGAGTCATGCTTTACAATGCAGCTCAGACATGGCTTCCTCTGAAGTGCTGTCCTTGAGCCCCTCATACTTTCCTTTCTCTGCACCACAAAAGTATACTTTCTTACAGAAGTCAAAGGTTTCTTCTAGGGCCTTGTCTATATTCTTTGAAAGGATCATACTGAATTTTTTACCTTTAAATAATGTATTTACAACTCTTGCTTGCTCATAAGACGAGAGCTGCTCGAAAAAATGAAAGTGTCTGTTTAATCAGCCTTCTCACAACCTAGCACAGAGCCTGGCACATAACAGGCAATATTTGTTGATTACAGCTGCACTGAACTGATTTGAATTGAATTGACTTCAGATGCATAAAGGAAATTCATCTCACTTTGAAAGGTTTATAGTATAATTGATATAGCCAATTGAAATGGGTGAATTACAAAAGGTATATAGTTAACTTTTACTTTAGGGAGTTTTAAAGATGATTTTTACCATTTTAAGAGAATTTTTTATTATTGGAAGTTTTCTCTTCCTGGTGTTTCCTTCCTCTCGGCACAAGAGAGGAAGGAAACAATCTTTCATTGTCCCCAGAAAGAAGAGGGGAGAAAGAAAAGTAGTCAATAGTCAACTTTAAAGCCCAAAGGACTACAAAAGTCTTGCAAACAGTTTTTCTCGTATGAGAAAAAGATTTCCAAATTCAAGTATCTCCCTTTATACAGCAAAATAAATCTAGGAGGTTTGTCCATGAAGTATCACCATAAACTATGGGTAGAAAGAACTCAGCATATGGCCAAGAAGAGACCTCTTGAGAGAAAAATAATCTTAATAGCGGAGTTGAGCTTTGAATCTACAGAGTATTTGTACAAATAAGAGTAAAGCAACAGAACAGGAAAGACTGTTTTAAATGAGAAGGGAATGGTAGGTTTCCTTCTGTCATCCACAGAAATGGGGACCCAGAATAAGACAGAACGTGTTTTAGAGAATAAAGTGGATTTTTAATTTATTTTTACATTTTGTGTAAGGTTGAATGTTGGCTGCACTGTACACAACAGTTTTTGAGAAGGAAGGATTGCCCAGACCAGATGGGAGGTCTCTACAGCCCTGCTCTCTAACCTTTGTGTGAAAACCACAGTTGAACAGTCAAAAAAGCTTCATGAAGGACCCAGGAATACATTGGCAGCACAGACAATAAAAAGTCTAGAGTTTGGACTGTTGAGATACCAATGAAATCTGACAAAACCCTACTGTAATACAATAAGACCTATAGGGAACTGACATTAAAATTTGGGTGAGGAATTGATTACCCAAGATGCTATATAAACAGTTAAGACCACCTTGGCAATCAGCTGCTGTTGGAAATCAGTCCTCCCCAACAGAGGTATTCAATAAATGTTAGGGTCCTGACTATTTATGGCCTCTCTTTTTACCTTTGCTTCCCAAATAGCTTGAGGAAGTCAAGGCAAGTAAACAAGGATTTTCTCAAGAATCTGCAAAATAGGAATGTTTCGGTTAATTGAGTGTTCCAGTGAACGTATATCACCTGTAAGGCTTATTGGTTATCCAGGAATTAAAGATGCTCTGTATTAGTCAGGGTTCTCCAGAGAAACAGAACCAATAAAGAGATTTACTATAAGGAATTGGCTCACACAGTGATGGAGTCTCAGAAGTCCCACAATCTGCCATCCGCAAACTGGAGACCCAGGAAAGCCCGTGGGGTAGCTCCAGTCCACGTCTGAAGGCCTGAGAATTAGGAGAACTGATGCCGTAAGTTGCAGTCTGAATCCAAAAGCCTGAGAACCGGTAGAATCTATAGCATAAATTCCAGCTGAAGGGAAAGAGAAGACCAGTGTTTCAGCTCAGCAGTCAGAGAGAGAATTCTGCCTTACTCGTATTCCTTTTTGCTCTATTTAGGCTCTCAGCAGATTGAATGACGTCCAACCACATTGGGGAGGGCAGTCTGATTTATCCAGGCTACCAATTCAAATGCTAATCTCTTCTGGGAACACCATCACAGACACACCTAGAAATAATGTTTAGCCATATATAGGCACCCTTTGGCCCAGTTATGTTGACACATAAAATTAACCATCACATACTATATGCTAATTCTTTGAAAATGATTAACCCTGTGGACCTAAGTATGGGAAAGGATGGCAGGTGGCTGTCTCCATGTCTCTCTAGGTCTAATTCTTTATGGTCGCTGCAAGTAGACCAGCCTCCAGAAGGGAGTGTTTTTCTCCAGCGTCACCTGATAGATTAATTCAGGGACAGCTCTCAGTTCCTTCTTGCCAGTGACAGTCTCAGAGTATGCAGGATTTCCTTGCTGTCAGATTGGCATATGCCTTGAGTCTTCTGTAGACGAAACGTCAGCTCTCTATGCCAGCTCAGCACTCATTTCCAAATCATTTGTTTGCTGCCTTTTGCCATGTGAGAGCAAAGGTTTCATCAGCCCAGCACGATTCCCAAGAATGGTGCTTTTTCTCTCCGATAAATGTGTGACTTTGAACCAGAAAAGGGGTCAAGCCTCAGAGTCATGGACCCAAATCACAGTTTTGTCTCTGCCGTTTACTTTGGAACGTAATCCGCCCCATCATTTTTCTCATCTGAAATAGTCGAAGGTAGCCAACATCATCTCTAAAGTTTCCTATGTGCTCTGAAAACCAGTTCAATAGGTGCCTTAATGGTGGTGGTTGCTGTTTTAGGGGAAAAAAATTAGCACACCTATGGTGGTGCTAGAGGAAGAGTAGGAAAAATAAACAAGATGCAAGGGCTTTGCCACTGAGTGTCTTGGAACCTGGTAAGGAAGGTGGATATTTAAACCGTTCACCACAGAATCTGTGGTGAGTGCTAATTAAGGGATATATTTGATCTAACCCATTCACACCACCTTATTATCAAACCCAGATGATGGCAAAATAAGCCCTCAAAGTTAGGGATGCTTTTAAGGACACTGATAACTGGTTCCCTTCCAGATGAGATCCATGACCTCTGCTCTAGGGCATTATTACAAGGTTCTAACTCACGGCACTAAACAAATATTCTCTCCAAAAGGCATAAGAACAGGAAAAAGAAAGAAAAGCTCGACTTACAAAGAAGGAAAGAGGGCATCCGTGCCCAAGTTGATGAACTTTTTTGTATTCCTGTTGTCTAACACAGAGCCTGGCACATTACCAATACTCATTCCTTTATTCACTTGTTAAAACTGTACATGTGCCACATATGCTGGGTTCCGGGACACAATTGTGAATAAAACATGCAAGGTCAGTGAGCTTATATTAAAATGAGAATGGGTAGATGATAAACTAGTAAATAAGCAGAGAATCAAATATTTTGATACATCTTATGAAAGAAAGAAATGGTGATGTGATAAAGAGTATGGGAAAGTATGTGCGTGAGATAGGGTGGTCTAGGACAGTCTCTGTGTGAGATCCGAAGCGGGAACAATGTAAAGGCCCTGGTGAAAAATTTCTTGTTGCACAAGAGGGAGCCGGGAGAGCAGACTGCCAGGGTCATCTCTGTTGAAGGGGGAGGATGGTACAAGGTGTGCTTGTAGAGGTGGATAGATGATGCATGTGTTGTCAGGCCGAGTCAGTGTGATTTTCTAATAACATGGCTGTAAAGGAAGAGGAAAAGGGAGGTATCAAGGCTTATGCTTAAATTTAGTTAAAATGAACTGAAAGGAAGGAAGGAAGAAAGGAGAAAGAAGGAAGAGAAATGATTGATTCATCTGAGTGCTGACCTATGTTTCTGCACTAGACACGGGAAAGGTGCATGTTTTTCTGGAGTCTGCAACCTAAAATGTTATGCTGAATTTGATGACGAGTCAAAGTAGGGCAGAAGAGAGAAATACTCCATTAGAATACAGGCTCTGAAAGAAGTGACAGAGCATTTTGATATTGATAGAGGTCTGGATAATTCAGGCCGTTAGTCATTCCTTCTCTTTGATTCCACAGGGATGGAAGGGAAGATTTATCTTGGAAGATGAATAAGATCCTCCAGATGACAAAGTAGAGAAGCACATTTCAGGCAGGGAGAACAGCAGGTACTAGTAAGTGGAGACGTGAACAGCCTGGTACATGAGTGCCAAAGTCTCCAAGCAGTCCAGCAAAACCAGGGAACAGAGTAGAAGAGCAACGTTGAAAGGGGGGATTGGAAAGTCAGGTAGCATCAGATCAAGTAGTGTTTTACATCGAGTGGTGTTTACCAGTAGCTAATGCTTCTGAACCCCCAACGCTGCTGATCTTCTGTCTGTTCCTCAAACGTGACAAAATTCTCTGTGCCCCGAGGCTTTTGCAATAATTTATATCTCTAGTACCCTCTTTCCTGGGCATTCACACAGCTGACTCCTTCCCACCAGCCATCGATTAAATCTCAGCTCAAATATCACCTTCTCGGGGCTTCCCTGGTGGCGCAGTGGTTGAGAGTCCACCTGCCGATGCAGGGGACATGGGTTTGTGCCCCGGTCCGGGAAGATCCCACATGCCGCGGAGCGGCTGGGCCCGTGAGCCATGGCCGCTGAGTGAGCCTGTGCTCCACCACGGGAGAGGCCACAGCAGTGAGAGGCCCGCGTACCGCCAAAAAAAAAAAAAAAAAAAATCACCTTCTCAGAACCAGCACCTCTCCGGGCTCCATCAGAAATTGATTCGCCTCTACTTTCTGATCACTCTGTTTTATGTTCTTCCTTGGTGCTTTCTACTACATGGAATCGTCTTGGCTACGTACATGTTTATTTATCTTCTGCCTTCCTCCACTGAGATAAAAGCTCAACAAGAGATTGAATTTCTTTTCTTTTATTTACTGCTGTATTTCCAACACCTGTACCAGAATAGTAGGTGCCCATATAATATTTGTGAAATGAATAAGTGAGGAATCATTGATTAGGGAGAGGTATGGTCCAACTTGCCCTTTAGGATATCATGTTGTGTGCAGTATGGTAGGACTGCATCTTTCTGAAAGATAAAGTTCTAACGTGAGTATGTGAGATTTAAAAAAACGTATAATCAAAATTACCTTGACAATGGATTAGAAAGGTTCAAGGCCTTTTTGAAGACTGATATTCATCACTCAAGGATAATGGATCCAGTATCTCTAGGGTTTTTTTTTTTTTCTTTCCAGAAAGGACATGTCCCTCTTTCTGTCCTTGGCACCCTATTCAGCCATCTAGAGGATTATTCCAGTACATAGCTACGTTTAGAGGAGTGGTAGGAGAAATAACCTGAACTCCTTATTTATTTTTTCTCTTGTGAAAAATGAATATTGCTGAATTTATATGAGCTTAATGCTCATATAAAACACCACTTCATGGAAGGTGGACGTGCAAGGTCTAAGTTTGGAGGCTGAGAGCCCATTTTAAAATGGAATTTTGTTCTCCCTTGAAATGAAAAAACCTCTCTGTCTCTTTCAATCCTATGATACCTAACTTTATGCACTTGAGATCCTTCTGCAGCAAACTGAAACCTATTTTCATTGGGTTTGAACCCACTTTCTTTATCCCAGGCACAGCTTAAATATCGTTGTAGAAGGTGCCTTGAAATTAAAAGACCAACATGATCTCCAGTGGACTTACTACTTATAATGATCTGGGTGTTTAGAGCTTTCACTTCATAACTCCTCTTGTCTTGTCCCTTCCAACCCCAATGAAGAAGACAATTTTTAGAGGCAACATGAACAAGGGTTAGTGAGGATTCAACAATTTGTCTTATTAAAGTTGAGAAAAAATTAAGTAATCCATTGAAATACTAGTGTCAAATACCAGTCTCTTGATCTCTCTCATAAACACATAGTCAACTTTGGTCTTTCCTTTTTAAGCAACTACGAAAGGGACCATTTTAGATCTCCATTCCAACGAATTTTCCAAACATTGTTGAATAGCCTGGGGTGTGAGATACATTTCTATGCTAAATGAAGGTTAATGTCTAAAATATTTTTTTAAACATCTTTATTGGAGTATAATTGCTTTACAATTGTGTGTTAGTTTCTGCTTTATAACAAAGTGAATCAGCTATACATATACATATATCCCCATATCTCCTCCCTCTTGAGTCTCCCTCCCACCCTCCCTATCCCACCCCTCTAGGTGGTCACAAAGCACCAAGCTGGTCTCCCTGTGCTATGCGGCTGCTTCCCACTAGCTATCTATTTTACATTTGGCAGTGTATATACGTCCATGCCACTCTCTCACTTTGTCCCAGCTTACCCTTCCCCCTCCCCATGTCCTCAAGTCCATTCTCTACATCTGTGTTTTTATTCCCGTCCTGCCCCTAGGTCATCAGAACCATTTTTTTCTTTTTAGATTCCATATATATGTGTTAGCATATGGTATTTGTTTTTCTCTTTCTGACTTACTTCACTCTATATGACAGACTCTAGGTCTATCCACCTCACTACAAATAACTCAATTTCGTTCCTTTTTATGGCCGAGTAATATTCCATTGTATATATGTGCCACATCTTCTTTATCCATGCATCTGTCGATGGACACTCTGGTTGCTTCCGTGTCCTGGCTGTTGTAAATAGTAAAAGACTTTTGAAAACTTCTGTAAATGGCCTCTAGGGAGTGAAGTGTTTTCTGCTTTCACTGGCTTTTTACTGCTACTTCCCTTCTCACTGTGCAATACCCACCCCTCTATTGATTATTCGTGTGCAGTTATACTGGGGATAAATTAAAGATTATGAGAGCTGTAATTTGGTTTAACACCATAGGCTAATAGGTTAAAAAGAGCCTGAATAAACGTTTGGAAGATCCAAGCACTGGCTCGTCTTAGCCTAGAAAGGATTTATTATTACAAATTCCCAGTGATTAATAGGCAGACGTGTCAGATGTCTCAGTTTGCTGTCTTGCACAAAGGGCTGATGGACATATTTGGTCTGTGAAAATGTGAGTATTGATCCAAATACCATCACTTGAATACTGCTTTGAAAATTGCAAAGCATTTCTACTTTTCAGGTGCATAACACTGGGGAGCGTCAACCTACGCTGTGCCAGGTTGAGTGAATACAAAGATGAAAAGAACATAGTAAGCTAAGGTTCCACTTTCCAGCCTGAAATCAGGTAGATCTGCAGCGAATTCTAACCTTCCTGCCTTTGAGCTTTGTAACTATAGGTAAGTTAGCCTTTCACAGCCTCATTTATTTAATATGAAGATCACGGATAATAATAGACAATACTTAACAGAGTTTTGGGGAGGATTTAGGGAGATAGTTTTAACAGAGTGCTTAACATAGTAAGAGGTAACAGTCTAATGTATCAGCTATTTAATTATTTTGAAGAGACATCATAACCAAGAAGGGATGATGATGATGGTTCTCATTTTGCGTGTCCAGAAACAGCGTCAGGAATGCTAAGCAAGTTGGCTAAAGTCACATAAGTCTTGAAACCTTGGGTTCAGGTTCCAAGCTCCAAACTCTATCTTGTTTCCTGGCTCCTAGGGCTAAATGAAGGAATTGGGGCAGGGTGATCTTATGCAAAGGAACATTTCTGTGCCCATAAGAATTTCTACTGCAAAACCTTTTAAAAATGAATCCAACGAGAGAGAGTATCCAACTCTTTTGTTTCCATTTTTGTCCTGGTGTAAAAACAAGTGTGTGTTACAAGCTTGACTTACAAGGATCTCACAGGAGGAGCCCCTTGTACTATTTGAGTTACTAATGGGATAGCAAACAGTGCCTGTAATTTACTTTGTACTTTGATAATGTCTTGGCTCACAGGGTCACACAGCCCTTTCCAAACATTAACTTATTTCTCCCTCCTAACGCTTCTAAGGGATCAGAGAAGGTTAGCACTCCCTTTGTTTCATAGGTGAAAAAACTGAGATCTAAGAAGGTTATGCATCCTACCAAGGTCACCCGGCAAGCCAATAAGCTATCTAATCCCCTGCTGCCTGCTGAAGATACTCCCGGAACCCACACAGGGAAATGTGTGCAGGATGTTTTTCCTCCTGCCCTGGAACTGCCACCAAATGCCATTTGTGTTACTTTTCTATACCTCTCAAGCTGTGCCTCGAACAAACAAAACAAGAAGGTATTGCATCCTGGCTTCTTCAGGACCATGGAGCTAAGAGGCGAACCAAAAGGAGTAAGCCTAAGTGTAAAATATATTTGTTGCAAGCAAATAATACTTATCACATTAAAAGTGGGTGGGAGAGGCTGACCTATTTGTTTTAAAAGTTAGGTGGAGTAGTGTAGGAAAAATGTACACACATGTGAACAAGATTTCAGAACCTCATCTGAATACAGGGAACAGTTAGGTTCATCCACTTAGGAACTGACATTTACTGAGCTCTAGGCACGAGTTTAGGAATTCCCTGGCGGTCCAGTGGTCAGGATTCTGCGATCTCCCTGTAGGGGGCACAGGTTTGATCCCTGATTAGGGAACTAAGATCCTGCAATTTGTGCAGTGCGGCCAAAGAAACCAAAAAAGAAAAAAAAAAAAAAACCATTAAGCTTATTTTTGAGATGGAGAAGTCAGAAAAGCTGAATAGAACACACTTCTTTTACGTCCTTATTTATTTATTTATTTATTTATTTTGCGGCACGCGGGCCTCTCACTGTTGTGGCCTCTCCCGTTGGGGAGCACAGGCTCCGGACGCGCAGGCTCAGCGGCCATGGCTCATGGGCCCAGCCGCTCCACAGCATGTGGGATCTTCCCGGACCGGGGCACGAACCCATGTCCCTTGCATCGGCAGGCGGACTCTCAGCCACTGCGCCACCAGGGAAGCCCTTTTACGTCCTTATTTAAAAGTCCTCTTCCCGCTGAGTCCTTCTCTTCCAGGCCACCTTATCCAAAACCATGGCCTCCTTTCCACTCTTGTCCCTTTCCCTGCTTACCAATTAATTAATTACCAGTTAATTATCTTGTTTATTATTTCTCTCCTTCCTTTAGAATGTCATCTCCATGATGGCAGGAAGCTTTGCCTAATTTGCTCACTGCTGCATCCCTAGTGCCTAGAAGAGAGCCAGTACATAATAGGAGTCAACCAAAAATTATTTAATGAATGTATTCATGTTCCCCTGACAGCTCAGAGTTCTCTTAGTAGCAGGCAATTACAGTTGCAATGTTATATTTACTTTTAATCCCAACTCTTTCTCTCCTTCTCAACTTTCACTCACTGAGTTTAGACATTATGGGTTCCAACTTGGGTTACTTCCTCTTCACAGATCTTTCTGGCTCCACATTTATTTTCCTTAACACAGGGCTGAAAATAGGACTCAACCAATAATTGTTAAATGAATGAATGAATGCATTCACATTCTCATGACAGCTCAGAGCTCTCTTAGTAACATGCGATGACAGCTGCAATTTTACATTTATTTATGTGGTGATCTGATTAAGCTCTATATCACTTTCTAGATCTATGAAAAAAGAACATTTTAGTGTGATCATGAATTATATCCCAGTGCTTAGAATGATGCCTGGCAGAAAGTAGTTCTCAACAAGTATTTTCTAAAGGAATAAAGAGACACAGCTGTATGATAGAATTCAAAGAGTGGAAATGTGACATAGCAAAGACTTGGAACCCTTCTTTGTGTATTCAGTAACTACTTACTAAGCAATAGACATTATTTCTGCCTTCAGTGGGGCTTACTACCAAGTGGGCTCTTCTCATACCAAATCTCAAACTAGGTCTTTGCTGCAAATCCAACATTTAAATAAAAAGCAGTTTCATTTATGTTTTAATATTTAACTCATAAGTAAGAAACTTAAATATCTGGCAACTTCACCTGTCTGGAATGCAGGTAAAAGGCAGAAAGTACGCCAGGAAAGCCTCTTTCCAGTTAAAAGAGGTTACAGAGTTTGACAACATAAAAGTTTCTTAAATCATGCTGCACATTCCATCTACTTTTAAATATCACAGAGCCACCTGTCATCTCAGGAGTGTCCCTCTTTAAAGTACTTGTCTCAGTTTATCTATCACTAATCTCTATAGATTCTATAGTCAAATATCTTTTAATTCCAACTGTTCCTCTCCATCCCCGATTCCGCTGACCTAGTTTAGACATTATGGCTTCCACTTCGGTTACTCATTCTTAACTGGTCTCACTATCTCCACTTTCCTTTTCTCTAACACAGGACTGGAAATCAAAATAAATAGAAGAGACAAAGTAGATGCCCAAAGCAAGGCTTAGTGTAAGAGAAAGATATTAAACCCAGCCTGGTGGTGGAGCCTTCTATGACCATCTGTGGCCAAACAGAATGGATAAGTCCATCACCATGTGGTTCGCTTCCTAGAGAGCCTACCTCTTGCAAATTTAGCTACTAACTCAATTATGACATCATTCTAGGAGCACTCATACTAAAGCCATCTATTGATTCCAAAACTTTGTTCTTTTAAAGAATGACAAACTCATTTAGTGGCCCTAGCTAGGTCTGTCACTCATCCCTTGACACACATATTGTACTTGCTTGTTAGTATGACCGTCTTCTTACTGGATATGTATTTCTTTAAATATGGGGTGTGCATTATTAGAGGATAACAGTTGCTTTTACACTGTAGTTTACAATACACTATATAACAGTGAAGGGTAAGTGGAGACAGGTCTTCTTTTCTTTCTCTTCAGTCCTCCTAATGGCTTTAAGAAGAAACTAAGTTTTGTGCTAGCATGCTCTTAACAACTTTTATACTTGATAATCTCCTTTATTTATCAAAGAGGCAAGCAAACCCAGGCTTGGAGACCTCAGCACACAAAGTTTCTGGTTTGAAAATTCAAGCATAGGACTGTTTTCATTGCATTTGGTTTAACAATTACCTTCTATTTAGGACAAATGAAACGGATTTTCCATTAAGCTGAGACACAAACTTTTTTTTTCAAATAAAATCTTTTAAGGTCTAGAAGTATATGTAATTAAAGAAAACATTAAGTAATGTGGGGAGCACAAAGATATGACAAAAACACAATGGGCCATTTGAATGACTGAAATTTGGGAAATTTCACTACACTATAAGTTCCTTCTCTTAGAGCAAAGGCCACGTCTTTTCATCTCCCCATTCCCCCAAATTCAGCACAAAGCATCACCTGTGTAAGAAAAGAGGAAAGCTTAGATTCCAAGGTATATCATCGAGATCATACTCTCATGTACATCTCAAATCCTTTACGCCTCTCTTCTTGTACTCACTTGGCAAAACCCCAAAGTTTCATTAAATCAGACTGTCAATTCTATATCTGTACTCTGGGCTGCTGAAATGGCTTGTGAAAAATACACACTATATTAGTGCATCTCACTTCAAAAGTGATTCCATGGGGCCAAATCTAGCTAATAACTTTGTATTTAGCTTTTCAAGTGCTAAAGATATGTTTTATTATCAGACGTACTTAGAAATACATATGCCCTTCATATTGCGGATCCTCACTGAGACTCTCCCTGACCTCACATCTTTAAGAATAGTGTCTTCCATATGATATCGCTTATATGTGGAATCTAAAAATATGGTACAAATGAACTTATTTACAAAACAGAAATAGAGTCACAGATGTAGAAAACAAATTTATGGTTACCAAGGGGGAAGCGGGGGAGGGATGGATAAAATGGAAGATTGGGATTGACATATACACACTACTATATATAAAATAGGTAACTAATAAGGACCTACTGTATAGCACAGGGAACTCTACTCAATACTCTGTAATGACCTATATGGGAAAAGAATCTAAAAAAGAGTGGATATATGTATATATATAACAGATTCACTTTGCTGTACAGCAGAAACTAACACAACATTGTAAATCAACTATATTCCATTAATTAAGAAAAACAAAAAATGATTAAAAAAAGAATAATATCTCCCACAGCTGTCCTAGCACAATCTATCCTTTCTCTACTTTTAGCCATAGCAATTATTATATATCTATGTATATATATTTAAATATAATAATAAAGGGTAATGTGTATACCCTTACAAAGCATATGTATATGAATATACATCTGTATATGTAAGCATCTGTATATGTATACATATGTACATATATACAGGTAAACACAGTTACCTATGTATAGAATGCTTACATTCTAGTTGGGATGATGCAGACAATAAAGTATATACATAAGTATATATTGAACAATTATATACTCATTGTATAAGTATATGCTCATAATAAATATACTTTTTTGTTTATTGTCCACATCTTCCCAACTACATTGTAAGTGTCATGAGAACAGGGATTTTGCCTACTTGCTTCACTGCTGTATTCCCTGCACCTAGATCAGTGTCTGGCACAAAATAGACTCTCAATACTTATTTCAATAAGTATTGAAATAAGTGTTCAAATAATACTTTGAATAAGTATTCAAATTATTCTCAATACTTAGAGAAAAGGGAGGAAGGAAGCAAGGTCAAACCTATGATACATTTTTACATCTGTATTACATATGAAATGCTATTATCTTTCTCTGAGATTTTTCAAATGTAGTCAATACTTACGTAGTGAGTGTCTCAAGTCCTCACCCTGGAGGAAGGAGAAAAGAAACAGACATATGAATGAATAAGATTTATTGTACATCAGATCGCGCTAAGTCTATAGAATGCGATTCCCCCTTTCTCCACCTCTTGCTCCCCATTTGGTGTGACAAAAATGGATTAGAAATAAGTACCAGCTTAAATGGCCATAGACTCTCCCATTGGACTGTTCCCTTTAGTTTTTCAGCAGCCAATGTGCCTAATTCATCTTATCTAGTCAGTTTCTGTTAGCAGTTTAGGGTCCCTGTCAGAGTACTTCACTTTTTTGCCATATGGATAATTTTACAAATGCCTGTCCTCTTCACTAACCTATGAGCTATTTGGGTTTAGCATGTCTGTAGCCCCAACTCTTAGCACATACTTGGCCTGGAGTAGATATTTACTTCTTTTTTCAAAAGAAAATCAATTAAGATTTGATGATCTTATTGTTGCTGTTTGTTTTTTTGTTGTTTTTGTTTGTTTGTTTCTTGCTATTGCAGATGGGATTCAGTAGAATGTTCTTTTCCAGGCAGATGCATTGTCCAAAACAATGTGTAACTGCAAACACAAATGGGACAGTAATCCATAAAAAACAAGCATAAGAATTCCTAACATACAGCAGTCTGAGGCCGGTCAGTGTAGGGCAAATTAACTACCTATGTTGACCCTGAAGTCAGTCTATGGTGTAATTGATGGTGTTAACAAGCATGTTCATATGTGAAGACAAGAATCAGTTTACTTGATGGAGTTGTACATCATGGCTTCATAAGGCCAGGAACTATGCAAGATATATTAGGGGGGAACGCACATCTAATAATAAAATATAACTTTAGCACTTGAAAAAAATGAATCAAAACCATTAACTAGTTTTCGCCCCATAGAATCACTTATTTCTAGAAAACTGGGGGTTTTACTGTAAATTTGGATATTTGAAAACTTGCCAACTATTCAGATTTCTAACTGCCTACTATAATTCTTTAAAAACTAAGAATCTTTGTTTCTCAACTTTAATACTTATGAGAATTCATTGAGTGTTTGGAATTTAAAAAAAAAATCCTTTGCTGAAAGGGTATAGTGGATATCAGGGGAAAATGCAAGTTCTTAGCAGATAGCAAATACTTAGGAAATAGTCTTGCAATACCAGGTATTTACATGACAACATCCATCTCAGTCTGTTTCTCCTCCCTCACTTCCTCCTTATTTCCCTTTTATCCTCCATTACTTGGTCTTTTGCCCCCTAACTGTGTTTACATTTGCATGTCAAGATTTAAGCAGGTTTACTCTCCACTAAATCTTGTCTTGCAAGTTGAAACATTAGTAGAATTCTACACTGTGAGTCTGTTGTCATACTGTTACACTGGAACACTGAGACAGGAACCACTCTGGTATCACTGATTAGCTCTGAGACAGGAAATGATAGAGTCATATGCAGAGCACTGTCCCATCCAACCCATGATTGGATGCTTCTGAACGTTTGATACAACTCACTGATATTGTCTACCCTGAAGTCCAGTTAATTATGAGAATTAGCTTTTAAGATAGCTCAGTGACTATGTTCTAGTTTTCATTGTGGCTATTGCCAGGAGAATTGTCAGACAAGGCTCAGGCCTTTGAGATGCGGATCTGTTTGAAATGCAAAGATGGAGGTTGGAATGAATTCCAGAGGTAATTTGCATAAGCCTGTACTTGCACTCACTTGTTTCACTTCATGATAGTACCTTCAAGAATATTTGAAAATCTGAGGTGAGCTTGAGGTTGGAAGAGCGTGTGCATGTGTGACAAGAGATGAAATTACAAGCAGACAGAGGAAGAGCGGTAGCAGTAGTAATACTACTACTACTACTACTACTAATGTTTATTTATTGGATTCTGAGAATCTGACAGACATAATGCCAAGGGCTCTATATGCATTATCTTATTTAATCCTTCCAACAGCCCTATGAGGCAAGTGCTATTGTCATTCCCATTTTATAGATGATAAAACTGAGGCTTAGATAAGTTATGTAGCTTGCTTATATTTACACATCTATTAACTCACAGAGCCTGAAAATAAACTCATACTTTTCTAGCTCCTGATTCTATGTTCTTAACCGCAATAGACCAGCTCAGTGTCTTTTACCAAACCACCAGTGGGACATCAGAAAATCAGCTGCCCAAAGTAGCATCAGCGACCTCCTCTTAAGTACCACCCTCACCAAAATCTATGGTCCTCTGAGCTGTTACTTCGAGAATAAGACAAATATGAGGAACTGAGTATCTATGTAGTCTTCTTCAGTCAACTTAGAGACCTACCAAATATTAGCGTTGTTTCCACTTGCTCCTTGATAGAATGGGTAGAGAGTTCATGACAGTCAGAGTGCCATTAGGCGTAAGAAAACTGGGAGGCTGGATGAGTCACCTGCTCTGGAGGTCTTTGAAAACAAACAAAAAGGCAAACATTTTTTAAAACTTACAGAGTACCTATTTTGTTGGTCACAACTTGACATAGACGGATGATAGGTGATAGATACAGATAGATAGATAGAGGATGGATAGATGCAGATATACAAACACAGCTGTGTGTATGCATGTTTTATGGCAAATTACATACAGACCAGTAATGAAGGCATTGATTCCTGTTCAGATGAGAATGCTGGATCTCAGAGGTTAGGGAACTTGCTTAAGGTTATGGATTTAGTGAATGACAAATCTCATGGCTTTGGGCATGGCATAGAACCTTTCTGAGCTTTAGCTAACCCCTCGGGAAAAATGAGAATAATAACATTTGACACCAGGAGTTGGTGAAATATTGTACATCACACTACCTTTGGGCCTGGCACAAAGCTTCAGCTCATTACACGGATGCTGGAATAAACTGATCCCACTGACCATCCAGTGCCATCTTCCTGTGCAAGGGCCCTGGAGGAGTGAGAGAGCAATGCTCTGCCATCCCTTGTGTAATGCTGGAGCCTCCATGAAAGTGGCGGTGTGCACTATTGGAATGGATTCTCTTTGACACGAGCAGAAGTCAGAATATAGCATGCCACCTTAATTATGCTTTAATTGAAGTACCGTGTACATCACCCCTTGACATAGGCCTTTTGAAGTCCAGGCATCACCACCCTGCCTCACGGGAACGTGTGCCGTTACCACCAGCATAATTGTTGGAGCAACTGACGCATTCCCAGCAGCAGATATTTCAGCAGGTAGTGAAGCTAATTAGAAGATTTTGATCTTGCTGACTTACAGTAAAAAGCAGGATATCAGGGGATATGAATACAGAGACAATCAAGTCATATTAAAGTCTATGATGAAAGCTCCCTTTAATATAAGGGACGAAAAGGCAGTAAAAACAAAGCTATTTTCAATTTGAAGAGGAAAAAATGCTATCCTTTGATCCCTGACATAATATGACAAGGAAACAAAGCACTCAGACAAATCATCTTGTATGGTAATTTTCTTTCTCATTTGAAATTTTGGATGTGACGACCAAATTGCCGCTGCTTTAAAAAGTTCGTTCACTTTGTTCATTTTACAAATGTTTACCAAATGCCTAACACATGCCAAGCACTATGTTAGATTCATGGACCTTTGCACTCAACTGGTCACCGTGTACTGGGGGCGATGGAAACATTTTTTTCAGATAATTACAGTGGGTTAGTCATCAAGAAAAGTAAGCAAGAGTACCTTTGAAACAAGAAAGGGAAGCATTATAATAGACTTGTTGGGGGAAGGGTAGATGCACGATGAGGTCAGAGGTGGCTTCCTGGAGGAGGAGGCATTTGATCAGAGGATTAAATAGGATTCAGATGTGTTAATAGGGAAAAGCTGTTTTCTCCAGGGCAAAGATGTATGGAAAGGGCACAGAAGCATAAGAAAGCTCAGGGAACAGTATGAAGATCAATTCACCACCATCTTGGGGTAGGTGGTATAGGGTTGTGAGAAATGAGGATAAATGGGGCCAGAACAGTGATGTGTGTTCTGCAGAGGGGTTTGCTCTTGAGCCTAAGAGAAATGCAAAATAGTTGAGTGGATGTTTAGAATCAACTTTATATCTTTAAAGATCGCCAGATTGGCTGATGAATTGAATTGGAAAAGGATGACTCTGAAAGCAGGGAGATCAGCTAGGAAGCTGTTGTAACCACCAGGAGAGAATTCCTAAGGGTTCGGACTAAGGTAATGGCAGGAACAGTGGAAATGGAAGAGGGAGCTGGAGAAAAATCTTTCGTAGAGGCTGAATTCAGAGTAGGATTAACTAAGACCTAAGACTAAAGTTTAAAACCAAATAGAGGCTCATATTTAGTGGAAATGGTAAAAAAAAAAAAAAAAAAAAAAAAAGACCACCTTAGCTTAATACATGGGATGTATGTGTTCTTGAAAACAATACTCTATGGAAATTAGATTCTCATAAAGTAAATCACATTTGAATATGTCAGAAGAGCTTGTTATTTAAAATACTCCTATCCTGACTGATTATAGATAATAACCGTCTAACATATGTGCTTACTTAACTTGAATTTCCATATTTGGGGTTAGCTCAAAGCATGTTTTGTACCCTTTTGCCACCCACCAATTCAATTTTATTTGGTCAAATGATATACTTTAGTATATAATAATGTATAGATATTTCTCACCCACAATAATAGTACTTATCCTCATTGCATCAGTTTCAGCAATGTTTTGGTTAATTTTAGTTGTTTACCTATAACCTCAAGTTAATATGAAGATTCATTTACTATAAAAATGTCATTTTGTGAATGGCATGAAAAATGTTTTGTTTAATTTTATTGAAGTATAGTTGATTTACAATGTGTTCATTTCTGCTGTACAGCAAAGTGACTCAGTTATACAAATATATATATTCTTTTTCATATTCTTTCATGAAGAGTGTTTTTGATGGACTTATGGATGGATGCACACATAAATAAGAAAATAGTGATGAGTAGATAGATAGGGAGATGAAGAATTTATACAGAGGCTCAGAAAGGCTAAATAACTGAGCCACAGAAAATGTTCACAAATGCATCAGAATTCCAGTCACCTAATAGACAAGTTCATGGTACTTACCCATGTAATACTGATAATAGATTTTAGATAGATAAATGCTAAAATAATTTTATACTTCTAGAGCAAAGCAAGATAAAAGCAAAAGAAAAGTTAAATGAAAAGAATGACAGTTCCATCAATATTCCACAAAAAAAGCTACTTGCAAAATATAAAGAGAAAAGGGCTTTGCATCAAAAACATTGAAGAAGCAATCACCAGGTACTGAGCATACCTTGTCCCAGTTAATCTTCACAATTAACCTACCTGTAGGTATTATGATGTCCCCTTTGCAAATGAGAAAATTGAAACTCAGAGAAGTTAAATGACTTCCCCAGCATCATGCATTTCTAAAAGTTGAAGGAGGAGGGCAAACCTAAGTCCTCATAGCTCCTGTGGCCACTTCTAAACACCTCCCAGTGAAGCTGAGCTTCTGAAAACGGGCTGTTGGGTCTCTGATGTTGAAGACTCTCCATGAATGCTTTCTGTTTGCCTTGATGGAATTGTTTCTGAACTGCTCTCCAGGAGGTAGTCAAGTGTGTTACTGGACTAGTTCTTGTTTAACACTCTGTAGATTATAAATAATTTTCTCCTAATAATTCCAAAGGCAATGTTTTGAAGAACTCAGAGCTATGTGTGGACGTTTGCTGAAATCTCTCAGTTGCTTAATCATGTTCTCATGAATGAATACAAAGCATGGTAGGTCAAATCAGTGGTCCATTCCACCCAGTATATGGCACTAATGCTGACAGGAGAGAATCATTTGTCGTTTGTGTTCCATAATGTCGACTTCAAAGGACTCGGCAAGTACCCAAGCAGGTCAAGTTTGTCCCAATTACGGATTGTAACTCAACCATTCGTCATTTTAGCACAATCCTTTTAGAATGAATTGGTATAGATTTGTGCAGATTTTATTCACTTATGCATCTGTTAGCTCAAAAACACTTATTGAGTGCCCTTTGTGTGCCAGTTTCCAAGATCTAGAAATGACTAAGACCTATTGCCCCTCAAAAGCTCAGGTAAATAGGCAACTGTTATATAATTATAGATTATGATGGAGAATAGCAGATAACAATACACAATAACAGTACGGGGGTTGTATTTCACTCTTGGGGGTGGGTTTCTTCAGGAAGCATGACCCCTTTATCCCAGGCTCCAGAACAAATACACAGAAAGCAGATATGAACTGAATTCACCTCTTGGAGCCAAGCCCAGTAGATCCATTAGACTAAAGCAGACCCACTCTACCAAGCCCAGCCTCCATCAGCCAAATGGTAGTAGCCAAATCCCATGACTGACTGTGAAAACAAATGCTTGTTGTTCAGAAGCCTTTTGTTTGTGTTGGTTTTCTTTTGTGTAACATCATTGCAACAATAGTCAACAAATATGTGGTCCCAGCACATGAAAGATGCTCAATAAATGTAGATAGAACTGTTCTTACTCGTCTCCTAACATCAAGGATCCATTAAGGGGCTTCCCTGGTGGCGCAGTGGTTGAGAGTCCACCTGCCGGTGCAGGGGACACGGGTTCGTGCCCCGGTCCGGGAAGATCCCCACATGCCGCGGAGCGGCTGGGCCCGTGAGCCATGACCCCTGAGCCTGCACGTCCGGAGCCTGTGCTCTGCAACGGGAGAGGCCACAACAGTGAGAGGCCCGCGTACCGCCAAAAAAAAAAAAAAACAAAAAAAAAATGTACCATTAAAAATGGAATGTACATTTAAGTGAGTCTGTGTCTACACCATACTAAACAAACTATTCCATTACCAGAGGGTGTCTTCCTCCACATTACAGGAGAGGAAACCTAGGCAAACAGATTCACCATGGGGCCTAAAATCCACTTAAATATATAAGACATACAGGGTCAAATGCCATCTGTCAAAACCTGCCTAACATGCAGTGGTAGCTCAATAAACATTGCAGTTTTACCTCAAAGGAGAATCAGAAGTGAGCAGATGGAAAGGGATGGCTGGGCTCCTGCTTAGACCCAAGTGATCTTTCCTTTGAGGCAGGTCTAAATGCCAGGCTTGAGAATGTAGGTAAAAAGAGAACCAAATAATTCTTAGGAGAACCTTCATGACTACTTCTGAGGCAGGTAACTAACTTAGTTTCTTTGTTAATGGAAGCTGTTCTGTGCCCAGAAAAGGGAGGAAAACAATTCTCTCTAAGAGATAAAAATAGCCTAGTGTAAATCGTTGGGCTTTTCTTTACTTTTAATAAAGGGAGGAACTCAAAGTTATTAGAAGCAAACTTTACCAAAGTTGAACTTTGAAATTTCATTTATAGAGTCCACATGAGATGGGCTGGTATTTCAGCATCTTGGCCTTTACCTGTGTTATCACTCTACAGACTAAAAAAAGGACATGTGGGGACATTTGCACTTTTCATTCATGCTGCAGGTATGTGCCTATCACTAATTTTGTGGCAGCAAAACACTTAAAACATGGCCCAGGTTGTAAGGAAAAGAGGAAAAGAAATTAACATTCACTGACAGCCAACTATAACATTTCTTTTCTATTCCTTAGGTTAGGATTTTAGGTTGGCTTTCCTGGAGACAGACTCAGCAGCAGAGGTTTGCAAGCAAGAGGTTTATTGGGAAGTACATATGGGAACCACGCATATAAGGAAGAGATTGAATGGAGTGGGACTCGACAGAAGAGATTGATGCAGTCACAATAGAGGCCTCAATTGATTCTACAAGGAGCTCTGAAATTGTCCCAGATTGAGGCAAGAGGCTGGGATATATCCAGATAACTACACGAATAGAATTCTTTTGTTTATTCCTCATTATACGTAATCAGGTAGGAAGAATGAATTCACTGATCTACTTTATTTGCTCATTCATGCATTGATTGATTCATTCATTCATTCACAAACTCTATTATGTACCTGAAATGACTCTAGGTTGTGTGTGTATAAACTCTGAATATTGATTAAATGTACTTTGTGCCCTTTGAGAACTTTACAGTCCAACCTTGTGAATGGCTAAGTAAATTATATATAGAGACTTAAATTAAAACAAGGAAATACCTAATCTGTAAAGAACTTTTCCCTCAAGCCTACAGGAAGTCCCTCAGAGACAAGAAGACACTAGTATGAGGACCCAAGTATTCCCTTCCCTGTTGAAAACCACTTTGTGGGTAAGAGCTAATTAAAGGCTGTACTAGTCTGTCTCATCTCTTCTGTTTGAAGGATTTGGCTCTGCACAGAGGCCAAAGTCTGGCTTGGATTGCTTCTGAATTTGCCCTTGCATCAACTGTAATCTCTACACTCTTTTCTCTGCCACAGGAAAAAAAAATGTTCTTACTATCAATAATAACCCCTTAAATGAAGTGATTCTAAAACAAGTAGATTGGAAAATAAAGACTGAGCTAAATAAAAATGTCATAATAGGTAAGAAGTACTGCCAGTATTTTAACACTGGGACCCTTAGCCCACAATCCATCATTATTTTGGGCTTAAAGTAGACAATGTAATTAGCATGTGACACCATTTGCTGAGACCTCTATGCACATGAAAAAGCACAGTTCTGGCTTCAGAGCATCCTGGTCAGGAGAGCAATATGAAACAAGTGTCAACAACTAGTATCTTAATAAAGACAAGGTGTGAGGTTTCTCTGAGGTTCCTTTTTAAAGTCAATCAATTTGAAGCAGATATAAAGCACAAACAGCATGTTGACCTCTGAATCCATCGTGTTTCAAGAGGAAAACTGTGGGAGTCTACTGCTACTTACACTGTACTTCTCTGTAGGATGAGAAAAAAAAGAGTAAGAATGACTCAGTGATAGAAAACATGGAGATGACATTTAAAGAGTATCAAACTGAGGTTGAATTATACTAATCTAATTTCTTAGAAGCACCCAAATCAACAAGCTTCATTACTAAAAGAGAGTAAAAAGACAAAACACTCTGTAAACTAAGAAGAATAGTTCACTCATAAGCTCAATCATTCATTCGTCCATTCAACGATATGCATTGAGCACCTACTAGGTGCCGGACAGAGGATAAGGTGGTACATACAAGAAAAAAGTTTTCTTTTTAACTCATATTCAAGTGGAGACAAAAGATAATTATCAAGTATAAGAATAAATAAATGATACAAATATAATACTGAAGACTGATAAGGGTTATGAAAAATATTAAAGCACAGTCATGGTATAGAGAATAATGACAAGGTCAAGGATTTCAGATAGAGTAGGAGACAGTGCTTCTCTTAAGAGGTGTCATTTGAGGAACAATTTGAAGGAAAAGAGGGAGCCTTCTAGGGGAATCTACAGGGAGAAGCATCGTCCAAGAAGAGGAAACAGCCATTCAAAAGGCCCTGAGGTGGAAACCAATCTGGTCTAAATGAGGAAATTCTGGCAAACCAGCTCATGGTCTCGTCACAAAGCTATGTGCCCTGGTACATGGTCTCCCAGAGGAAGGGTTACCTGTTCCCAAGCTACCCAAAGGCACCAGATGCAGCCGTGGGAGGGCCTTGAGTTTAATGAGCAAGTGGGAGAATGACAGGAGATGTAGCTGGCATAGCCAAACCATGATGTCATCAGAAAAGTAATGCACCTAAAGTCAGACGTCCTGGTTTCTGAGTCAGGTGTGCCACTCATGATGGCGTGATTCGGGGCCAGTGCCTGCTCTACACAGAGCCTCAACATCTTCTCTGCAAAACAAGGAAGCTGAACTTGATGCTCCATAAGGTCCTTTCCCCCACACTCTTCATGACTCTGTGGCCCTACTGTTTAAACTGGGTGCCTTAGAACTTAAGGCCTTGGAGATGCCGGTGGCAAGTCCCATCATGCGATGTTTGGACTTGTTTGTTTAAGCTAAAGTAATTAAATCAATTATCTTTTACATAATAGCCACCAAGCGATTTTTGAGTGAGATGAGTAAGGGAATTTGGAGACCAGACATGATGGAGAAAGGAGATAGAGAGAGGGTGTGGGTCTTCTGCCATGGGTGAAGAACATCGGGCCTCATTTGCACCAGGCGGTGGCTGACGATGTGAGTTTTCTACATTTTAAATACGGAGCTTATTGTCCTTAGGAACCAATTAATAGATTGTCAGGAATTTTTAAATAAGGCAGATAATTGGATAAGATGCGGTCAGTCCACTGAATGAGGAACGTATCTACATTTTCAGAGTACTACAGAAATACACTTGCCTTGAATGTAACCAAGATTAGATGGAAGATATAACCACTTTACAAGTGAGCAATGAGAAACCCCAGGTAGCTATAGGGAAATTGTTTAAAGTTGCTGATTTCCAGCAAAGCCAGGGCTAGAATCTAGGTTTCCTAATTGTAAATCCCTTCTTTTGAGATGTACATAATTGAATGATACTATAAATATATTTAATTTAATATTCAAGACTGATTCCACAGAGTCCTGATTTCTCTTGTACTATTCAGGCTTCTGTTAACGCAAATAGTCTTTTTGTGCTAATTGGCAAAAATAAATAATAAAGCAGACCTATGCCAGGGTACCTGGCTCTGTCAGTAGACCTCAAGTTATACTGCAAGCCCTCTCCGCCAGATCCTGACAGCCCTAGTTTTGCAGTGTACAGACTGCACAACTGTATGTGGCAGCCCTTATACCAAACCACCAACTACTTTTTGGCTATTTGAGGACATGGTTGAGTTTATCTTTTCTGACAAAGTAGCAAGAGGAGAAAATACAATAAGCATTACTTATATTTTCTTTATGCTTTCCAATGTACTGAGCTATTTTATAATATTTTAGTTGATCTAAGGGGTAATATTGTGAGACAGTGAAGACAAAGAAAGGATTTGATTAGTTAGGAAGTGAAGATCCAGAGAGATCATGTGACCTCTCCATGTTTACGCAGTCAGTAACTAGGAAAAATGAATTCTGAGCCTAGAATTTCTGATGCCAGTTACAACTATTTCCCCATATTATTTCAGTAGAGAAACTTAAGGCTGATCTTTTTTTTTTTTTTTTCTGAATCCCTAAAGCCCCTGGACAAGAGTTAAAAGTATGAGGTCTTGGAAAAGGAGCTAAAATGTGAGCTGCAAAAGAGTTCTGCTATAATCTATGGCTTTCATTTTTCTGAGAATCTTTGTGTTCTATTAGGTTGAGCCACTGAGTTGTTCTCACACAGTGACTAATGCTACATGCAGGGGAAGTGGATTAGAACTAGCTGCACACTCATTCATGTCTACTTGGGGCTTGGATCTATGCAGAGAAAATGGCCATGTTACTTATGAAACACATACATGTAACTGAAAAACAAAAATAATTATGTTAATTAAAAGAATTGCTCAGATTTTGGATTGCAGTAAAAGAGATTTAAAATTATAATAATTTCACCAAAATAAACTGTTATATTTAAGGAAAAAAACTCCCTCACAATCTCTAGGACGTTTATAATGCCACATAATGATTGACTGAGTCACCCTGTTCACTATTGAGCCCTTTGTGTTGGTGTTCTGCGGAGGACCAGAAACATGAAGTTGAGCTTCTGAAGGAAGGGCTGTGCATCGTAACACTGAAAATGTGGAGAGGGCACTGGTTAAATGGAGAATCGCTGAGTGAAGATTCAACTTGTGACAGAGGTTGCTTACGTCAGCAAAAAATCTTGTCTAATTTCTGTTCAGTTATGTTTGGAAGGGTTCACGTTCGGGTGCGTCTAAACAAGTTGTAGCCAAACTGCAAGTCTTAGTAAATATGTTGGCCCAATTGGAACAGCCTTAATTTTGCCACTTACCATTGCTCAGGGCATCTGATCAGGCTCTGAGACCCAAGTCTTAACTAGTCCTTGCCGTAGATCCCTCGATGTGCATTTACTTCTTTCTTCAACATTGTCCCTATGGAACAGATATTTAGAACCGCCCCCCACAACCCCAAGCTTCCTGGGCCTACCTTCCCTCCAAACCCAGATATCATGTTCTCCTTAGCTCTGCACCTCATAAACAGAGGCCAGCCCTGCCCTGGCATGCTTAGCCCTGCCTTCTGAGTGCCCGACCCAGGCCATGACTGTGGGATCTTCACTGGCCACGAAGGGAAATTTGGATGAAAACACTGTGGTTATTTGGAGAAAGTCTGAGAATCTTTGAAAAAAGAAAATGAGTTAGAAGAGCTACAGGCTTCTTCTGGAGGCAAACCCAGATATTAAAAGATGAAACACTTTAAATTAAACTGTAAGAAACATCTAACAGAACTTCTATTAACTAGAGTCATTTTGGAAAGAATATTTCCTCTCTGTTCAACTAAAGCATTGAAAAATCACTCCACATATGACTAAGGCATAGGTTTTACTATCAGTGTGAGGACACAAATCAGTGTGACTTGAGCAACTGTATGTTCTCTTTGTCCCTTGGTGGAGGATTAGTGGTAACATCTCTTGAAGAAAGGGTAGGCCTCCCTTGATCTTACACAAGCTCTAGGGACAAAGTCTACATGATGTCTCCAAATGAATTGAGTTGACATATTTTAATAAGATTATAGTAACACTTTAACTGTTTTTGACAATATTTAAGAGAGATGATAAATCCAAATGGATAATGAGAGATTGTTTTCTTTTAAATTGAATTTGAAGCTTATATACTTCATGTTATGTTGATAAAGTTTTTTGTTGTAAAGAAAGTCCTAAAAAAGGCACCCTTACTATAGGTAATCACACCTGTGGTTAGGGTCTAGTATATCAGAATGTGCGTCCAAGCCACCCATTGCAGTCCACTGGCTTCTTACTTTTATGGCAAGCAATTCTCAAAAATTTTTGATAATTGATCTGCCAATATAGATACATCAGTTGCAGGCCACTAGCTTTGACTGGTAGGTTTATCATCTTAATGACAGTCCATCAACTAAAATGAGATACTCAGCTGCAAAGCAACAACATTCCCAGGATCAAACCACATCGTTTGGGAAGTAGATAGCCATAGCATGTGTGTGGACACAGAATGGGTTTCCGTATTCGTTCCATTGATGGTACTATTGTATTTCTGAAGGAATAAACCAGGTCATCACAGTTTTGTAAAGCAAATGCACGGTGTACGCATGTATATTTAACCTAGCGTAGTATCTGAAGGAACAAGTCTAGAATCAGACTACCTGGGCGCAAAACTGGTCTTGCCACTTCTGAACTGAGTGATACTGGGCAAAGTGTGCTGAAAGATTTTGTTTTCCCATCTGTAAAATGAGAGCCAGAACTTGTCATAGGCTTTTTACAGTGATTAAAGAAGATTCTACCTGTAAAGTTCCTGGCTCGGTTTCTGTCATTCAAGAATATTAGCTAGTTTAACTTAGCGGAATGAAGATCTACATGTTAAAGTGACTCGAGAAAATTGGCAAGAATGCTATCCTACTGAATAACACCCAAAGTGCTGATGTATAAGACACATGCTGGAGAGAATTGAGAGGAGAAGGAAAAAGCCCTCGTTTTATAATCAGAAGACCTGAATTGGAATTTTTCCCTGTGCGATCTTGAGCAGGTTGTCTATTCTCTCTCTGCCTCTCTAAAACGGCGAGGATGCCCACCTCAGACTGTTGTAATAGAGACTAATGAAAACACGTATGCACATTAACTCACACGGTGCCTCTAAGGAAAAAAGAAGGTGCTAAATAAATATCAACGTTCTCCCCACCTTCTTTTCTCTTCCTCAGACTTTGATGTCATACTTCATAATTTGTCTAAATTGGAGACTTGAGCAATGACATTTCTCAGTTATGTTTTAGGTGAAGACCATTTGTCCCTAAAATCAATTCATGAGTCCCTATTTTACATGCTTAGACTTTTGCATAGATTGGACAGATTTTCATCACAAAGTAGCTTCACCCTGCATCAGTGGAGGAGACTGTCTTTCAAACTTGGTTCAGCTTCATGGTCAGGTGCATTTCATATATCTAACATGGCTCTTTGTTGATTGGAATGACACCGAATCTCACATTTCACCTTCATGGCCTGAAAATCAAGAGTCTGAGATAGTTTGTGAATCTGACTCATCTCCTCCGGACTCCAGACCTGTCTGGAAAAATATCGCCCCCTTTTTATTGGAAATGCCTGAAGGTGTAAGTTGTTATTAAGTTTCTCACCCATTGGATCCATCTTCTCCTCCTGATTCAGACTGTTCTCAGGAAGCTAACTGACAATTTCTAGTCAAATTCAGCATACCAATCAGAGACTTTATTTTACCCACTGTTTTGCTAGATTTTAATAAGTTATGGTGGTGACTAATGTGTTCCAGTTTCAGGCTAGGACAAGATAAACCTTCCCAGAAAGCTGGTTCACTTTTTTGCAAAGACAGAATTGTACTGTGCTGTTGAAAGATCAGTTAGGGATTTCCATTCTGGTCGGAAGTCTGGTAAACGTATGCTAATTTTCAAATACAGAGTTGACTTGGACTTCCCTAGTATAAGGAGATTCTGTATAGAAAGAAGTCAATGGATGCAACCAATTCCTTGCTGGCTGAAAAAATAGCGCATTCACTTATTTTAAAAAGTGAAAGAGAGCCGGAAGTCAAACTTCCTTTTAAACTTGAACCTGTGAGGCCACAAGAGCTTCCTTAACAAAATGTTTTTTTTTTTCCAATTGCACAGCGTAAAATAAATGCTCGGCATCCTGACCAGACCCAACATTAATGTTGTAATGGAGTGTCATAATGTTTCTATTCAGTATTCAGAAAGTAATTTGCATCTCCCAGGAAAGTATTTGAATAGCTTTTCTAGCACTCCAGTTCCGGGATGATTTTCCTCAAGGAAGTTCAATGCAAAAGTCTGGCTTTCAGTCTACCTTACTAATCTAGCTTTACAATAGGACTGAAAGCATCCAAGGACATGTACTGAGTTACTTAAGCATTTCTCCTGCATAAGCCTGCTGCAAAGAATTAGACGGTAAAGGGTGGTCTGTGATCTCAGTGTGTGTGCTATTGCATGCATTGCAAAGCCTGCCACAGGCGTCTTCACTGTGATGGGAAGTGCCTTTTGTTTGTTCCTTTTTTATTTTGATTCCCTCTGTGCAGTGATTCAGATTCAGATTTAGCTAATGTTTGTAGGCTTTTACTGCGTGCAAAACACTGTGATTGGTACTTTACCTGTTACCTCATTTAATCCTTGCAACGATTGTTGGGGCAAGTGTTACTATTCCCATGAGTTTCAGAAGTTAAAAGGACTTGTCCAAGCTCACTCCGCTCTAAGTGGCTAGAGCAGTAACCTAGAAAATGACAGAGCCAGAATTTGAACCCAAGTCTTCCCAAGTTTGGCATTAGTTATACTTTGCCACATCTCTGTTCAATAAAACACACTCCTATTGTAGAAAGAAACCAAAAACAACCCAAAAGTTCTATAATTAAGGAAATTTGAAGAGCATAGGATAAAGCAAAGTTAACTGGTTTCTTAGATATAAAATTTTCTTAGTACCAAGAACGAGATTTTTGTATTACCCAAGAAGAGCCTATGGTTGAATTATGACCTGAACATTTTACCAGTCTAACCCTTTCTAGAAAGAGCCACTCATAGGACTCAACACTTGCTGGAAAATGTTGTATGACAGCTTTATGAGCCTAGCATTGTGTGCTAATTTCTGAGCTTTTAATAATATCTGCAAGAACGGCAGACTCCTTTTGGTTCATCACCTGACCTGCTGTTCAAGTCATTAAAGATATAGCTGGGAAAAACGTGACCCATAACATGAAGCCATTAAGAGCCCCCAGAGTATAGATCCTGCTGAGTTTACTTCAAGCACTGCTGCTTATCCAAAAGCATTATTAGAATCCTTTACCTAAAATCATGAATTTGGAAAATACCTAATGTAGTGAGCTACAGTTTATATCTTCTAAGACCATTGGTTCCAAGAGCCACAAAGGGACTTTTTATGCTCCATTTTGTGATTCTCTGCTAGAACTTTATAGGAATCAAAATTCTGGGAAATAATAAGCTCCTGTCCTCATGAGGACAAAAGATCACAAGGATCTTCTCTTTTAAAATGTGTGTCTGAAGAAGAAATTCTTTATGAGCTCATTTGCTCCCAAATCAGCTAAGAAGGAATCAAAAGAAGGGAGATTGCGGAAGATGCAGTTTCCAAAGTTGAAATCAGGATAAAATCCATTGAACTCCCTGAATCCTAGATGTCCTGCACATACTACATCCCACATCCCACATTTTGGGCTGGTTAATGTGTATTTGCAGGGATGATGGGAACTGGAAGTGATGGGGGAGGGGTAATCCTTTCATCCGTTAACCGTTGTTAACAGCTAATGACAATGTGAGACAAAGCAGGGGAAGAATGACTAATTCCCTCCCTCTAGGTTATTGTACTCTCTGAAGATGTCACTGCAGCTGCACTTGTTTGCTGTGTGTGAATGTGGCTAGAATTCTTGGTATCTCACACTCTCAGCCTCTTTCCTTCTGTCAATCCCCTCAACACCCAGCGTGCTCTATTTAGGATCACATCCCCCCTTTACACTAGGGAATGTGGCCACCACTGCTATGAGCTGACTGCCAAACGCAAGGTTTTTGTCTTTGATCGTATTTCAAGTTTTGGGAAATATAGATACACATACACACACAGAGAGCCATATGCAAATACATTCCAAGATGTATGTCTTAACATGTGTTAACATGACACATGTTCATCTGTGTTGATACCTAGCTTTATGATGCCATTTATCCATCATCCTGAGTGAACTGGGATGTTGGTATAGAACAATAGAATTGTCCTGGCCCTATTTTACAGCTAGACATTTGAGCTTTGGCAAGACACTTAAACTTCTCCAGGAGGCCAATTCTTCATTTGGACAGTGGGGCTGATAAAAACTACCTTACTATGTGATTGTAATAGTTTTAATTATGCATTAAAAATATTATGCAAATAGTGGCAAACAATAAAATTTTACTATCTTATTCATTCACTGATTTTACAAAAATATATTATGACTCTACTATGAGAGAACACTAGGCAAGGTCTAGGGGCCCAAGAGTAAATAAAGTCATGTCTATCCACAAGGATTTCCTATCTATGATAGAAGTGCTTAATGCAACAATATTTACTTGACCTTTTAGTAACATTTAATCACACCCTCCTTATTGAAACTCATTTCTCTTATGTTCTAAGAAACTACAGTATAGGAATTCCTTCTCTTTTTCACCTCTTCCTTCTCAATTGCTTTGGCCAACTAAGTCCTTTTACACAATTTCTAAATGTTAGAGTTTTTAAGGAATTGATCTCAAGCCAGTGCTTGATCTATAATCTCTCCTACACAACTTTATCGCTTGGCTTTAAATTTCATCTCTATGTCAAGGCCTCTAAGATTTATATCTCTAGCCTGAAGTGTGATTTCTTATATTCACAATTGTTATAACAACCAACAGGCTTTCAGACGAAACATGTCCATGTTGGAAATCTCGACCTGCCCTTGTAAATCTGTTACTACCCTTGTACTTCTTATGTTGGTAAATGTTAGCCTCCATTCATCCAGCTGAACTGGCCAAAGACCTGGCCATCATTAGCTTTACTTTCCTCCACACATCATTCCAAAGCCTATCCTGAATCTCCCCATCCTGACTGCCCCCATCCTAGTGCAAGCCGCCAACATCACTTGCCTGAACTTTAGCACTGACCTTCTAACTAACTTCCCAGAATCATCTTTCTCAAACAAAAATGTGCTATCTTGCTGAAAATCTTTCAATAGCTTCCCGTTGTATTTGGCAAACACACACACGCAGGCATACACACTCAAATCTTTAACATAGTGCACCAGGCTCGGATGACTTGGCTTCTTCCTCGCTTACTAGTCCCATCAGAGGTCACCTCTGTGCTGCCATCCAATCACGTCAACCTCCTTTTGGGTCCTCAGGATCTTTTATTTGCCCCGATCTGTCTTGAAGCGTCGCCCCATCCACTTCATCTTCACTTAGCTGGGGCTCACGCTTCCAAATTTAGCTTGAGGCCACTTCTTCAGAAGAGACTGCTCTAACTCAACACTTAACATAGATCCCTCTGTTATCCTTTCTCATGGGAACCTGTATTTTACCTTCATGGTATATAATGATTTTATATTTCTATTTATTTGCTTAATGTTTCTTTCCCTCACTTGAGAATCAAACCCATGAGGGAAGAAACTGGACTGTTTACATTCCTGAACACCCAGCCCCTAGTTCAGTGCCTGGTAAATAGCAGACTTTTAGAATGTATTTATAGAATTAATTTAAAAAAGAATGATAAATATTTTATGACCACCCAGGGTATTGAAGCCTGACCCAGTCAACCACAGTTTTTAATTGAAATATTTTTGATAATAATTTTTATTAATCATTTACCTGGCTTCTTTCATTGAAGTAATGAAACATAATCTCATTGCTCTCTTGATTACTTAGGTAACCAACAAACAAAGGATTAAAAAAATTAATGTAGACGAGACATATTTAAGGTCAAAAGTCAACTGCCCAAGTTATAGAAACCTGGCTTTGTAACTGTTAATGAGAACATAACACAGAGGCTTTAGTTTGACTAAAAATTCAAAAACAGCCAACAGTGGAATATGGCTGACAAAATGTTAATACAGACACTACCTTTGTAGAACTACAGATGTTAAATAAGACCAGTGAAAGTTCAGCTCTGTTCTAGACCTAAAATTTCTATCTATTTCAGGACACCAGCATTGAAGAGGCACCTACAAAAGCCGCAGGGTATCAGAGGAAAGGGCTAACCGCTGAGAGGCCATTTTATTGTCCTGGTGAGTTTTCTCAACCTTCTGATGTTGGCATTCTTTGGGAGTCTTGCCCCTTGTCATTGGATAATCATAGCCTCATATGCAAAATTCTCCACTCTCATTGTCCCAGTGACTTACACTCAACCACTGATTTCCCAAGCCTAAATTGCTCTCCCAGACCTCTCCCTGAGCTTCAGGTGTTCCAACGTCTGCTGGATACCTCACTCTGGTTATATTGTAGGTATCCAAACTTAAACCAGAAGCTCTCCCTAATGTGATACAATGTTCCATTTATAGCAGCGCCCTCCAGCCACCCCCAAATCAGAAACCTAAGAGGTATCTTAGCCTCTTCTTCCTCAGTTTCCAAACATGCTGAAGTGATGTTACCCATCACGGACACACATCAAGATGTGAATGTTCCACTGTTCTCCAGGAACAGTCCAGAAACCATTCATGCACTGGATGGGGGATTAAGTGTCTCAGTCGGCTGTGGCTGCTATAACAAAATATCACTACATGAGTTGCTCAAACAACACACATCAATTTCTCAAGGTTCTGGCAGCCGGGAAGTCCAAGATCAGGGTTGGGGAGAGCCCTCTTCCTGGTTTGCAGATGGCTGCTTTCCTGCTGAATCTTCACAGTCATCTCTCTTTCTCTTCCTGAAGGACATTCATCCCTTAATGGGGGGCCTTACCTTCCTGATCTAATCTCTGCCTAAACATTCAGTCCCTAACCCTGGGCTAGAGCATACTATGATGATATAGTTAGCTGAAACTGTGGTTCTGTCAAACTTTGTGAGTCTGTCCATGTAGTATCAATACATGGTTACAGTGAGCTCTTATTTAAAATGTTTATGTCTGACTTTATAATTGTTGCCTTCTTCCCACTGCTTTTGAGAGTACGTGTCTCTAACATCACTTTCTCTTCCTCACCTACCATTTGCTGAGACATAGGAAAGCAGATAATTCAGTTGCCTGAATTTTCTAGAAAAGAACAAGTAATTAGAATGTAAATGAGGCTTTCTGGGTTCTCCCATGGATGTATAGTACAGCTTTAAAAAATTAATTTAATAGTATTCATTTTAACCTGCCTAATTATGGTTTCTAGCACACCAAGTTACTTCTCATCATGCCTTTGCTTATGCTGTTTGCTCCACCTGTAATCTCCTCACTGCCATCACTAATTCTCTTTCCCACACATCCTTTAAATCTCATCCAAGGCCATTTTCTCCAAGGATGTCTTCTCGAACTGTCCAGGCTGGGCTGAGCCCCCCTCATTTGTGTCTGTCCAGGTCCCTGGGCCTGCCACCATCATGACATATGTTGCTCTGTGTTATAATGGTTTGCACAACCTGAATGACTCCATTAACATAGAATTAAAATGCCATGAATAACTGTTCCAATTTCTAGAGAAATTCCAGGCCTTCCCAATATTTTCAACGATACTGAGAAGGTCGGGGGAGGGTATTACATCTACTTGTCTCAGCTCACCCTGAACATCTTTTCCTTGGATTCTCAATTCCCAAACATCATACAACCTTACATAGTTGCTGTCCTCACCAAACTGCTTTCCTTCACAGAGATGCTTAATATATTAAAGTCTCAGTATTCTCATCTGTAAAAGGAGCAAAATGGGACCTTTCTCTTGGTGTCATGAAACCTAAATGAGTTACTACATATAAAGATCTTAGCACAGTGCCTGGAACTTAGCAAAACTCAATAAATGTAGGTTGTCGTTTGTGTTTTTGTTATTATTGACATAATGAGCAGGCAGAAGTTTTAAAATCATAGTTTATTCAGTTCAACTCAGGTCAAAATTTTAGTCTAGAATCACGACTTTTCATATAAGCAGAAAATGTGTTTTCTCCTAATGCAAAGCAAACTCCAGAGGCTGATTCTTTTCCTTCTTCTTCCTTTCCTCAACCAACCTCCCCATCTTTTTATCCCTTTTCTTCCTCCCCCTTATTTTTTCCCATCCGCCTGCTGTTCTTTTTTTGTGGGGGGGTACGCGGGCCTTTCACTGTTGTGGCCTCTCCCGTGGCGGAGCACAGGCTCCGGACGCGCAGGCTCAGCGGCCATGGCTCACGGGCCCAGCCGCTCCACTGCATGTGGGATCCTCCCGGACCGGGGCACGAACCCGCGTCCCCTGCATCGGCAGGTGGACCCCCAACCACTGCGCCACCAGGGAAGCCCCCCCCTCCCACCCCGCTCTTCTTTTATTTCTCCTCCGCCTACTTCTTATTGCAGAGTGTCGTGGCTTGTCTTTTCTGCTAGAATTTAAACTCCTTGAGGGTACCAGTTATGATTTATTCAATAGTAAGATCATAGACTGTCACACAGTAGGTCTTCATTAAATCATCAATTACTGAAACAAGAAGCTTTTTCTAGGCTGACTTTCATTTTCCTACGTATGTCCTGGATAGTACAATGACTTGGAAAGTAGTCTCCAGATACATATTCCTTTGTCCTTACCTATCTGTGTGTGTGTGCGTGCATGTGTGTGTTCATATGATATAAGTAGCAACAATAGCTAGCATTATTAGGGAAACTTTATGTACTTATTTCATTTAAATATTACAGAACTCAATAAGATACGAATTATCATAATCTGCATTTTACAGATGAGAAAACTGAGGCTCAGAAGGCTTAAGTAATTTGCTTAATTTTAAAATAATCATTAAGTACTGCAGTGAGGAATTAAACCAAGGCAGTGCAACTCTGAAGCCTGTGATTTAACTATTACGCTGTACAAACAAGTATATATACTAGTTTTATCACAGGGAATGGCTACTAAAGAAAGCTGCAAATGTCTATTAATGTTACTAAGAAAACTACTGGAAAGATCTTTTAGCCCATATCTCTTACAGAACAAGTTATTTTAAAAGCTATAATTAAAATTTAACATCTTCTCTAGGAAATTAATCATTGCTCTTAATCATTCTCTAAAAAATAACCAGTGAATTAAACTCCATTAGCAAGCTCCAAGAAAAGAAGAAAATTTCTCCAAAATATCAATCTGTCATCTTTTTGCTTAGACACGTGAATCTGCTCTGACATTGATTAGCAAAGGAGACAGACAAAGCTAACTGCAAATCTTCGTACACCCGTTCATTTACTGGAGCAGCAGCTGTATTCTAGCCTTTTGCTGATTGGGTGGGACCAGCTAATGAATCAGCTTCTAACATCTGAATGGTAGTAAGCAAATGATACAGTGGGTAGGCAATTTCTGGTAATGCACTTTGGAAATTAATTAAAGTAAGAGGTCAAAGACAAGAGAAGATGAATAGAAGCATAAAAATGCAAAAAGTAGGTCAGGTTCTTGACTTTGATAACGCACACACCCTGTGGACTTTAATAGGTCCATTGAGGAAAAAAAAAGTCTTGAAATTTCCTTGGTAAAAAGTCAGCATAATGAAAGAAGCTTGACAGAGATTTAGTGAATTACAGAAATAAAGAAAAGAACTGATGCAATTTTTGCCGCCAGACCTATCTCTGGGGAGTATGTATCTTTTAAAAAGACTGAAATGCACCTTAAAGACCATCTACTCCAACAACCCCACATCCTTTATTTATCCAAGATTCAAGATGCACTAAAGGGTCTCACACTGGAATCTCAGCTCTACCATGGGCTGCCGTGGAGCTTGTATAAATAATTTCCCTGAGCCTCCTGGTCATGTAAGGATTATGTGGGATATAAAAGATATACATAAACATCTTGGTTGTGTTAATTCCTTGATCACAATGGGTGAATAAACTAAGACCCCTATAGAAACACCCTCTCGTCTCTTTGCCTTCTAAAATTTACATTTTCTTCTAGTCACAGATCACATCTAAAGAAAGTCTTTCCACAAAAGGCCACTGCTATTCTCTTCCTAGCCTTACCTTTTCTCTCCAGCTAACAACTATCCCCTTGATTAAGTGCTCAACCAATATCTTCCAGCCCCTCCACTCTACTGAAATAACTCTCTTCAACTTCGAAAAACAAGGCTGCCATTTCAAGCCTAAAACACTTGAAGGGTTTCCCACTGAATTTATAAGAAAGTCATAGCTTACACTTCCAGCATTATCTGTCTCTTCTTTTAGCCCTTCGGTCACAGTGGGCTTTCCCACACTGAAATATACCAGATTCCCTCCAACCTCAGGGCCTTTGCACATGCTGTTTCTGTTGCTGTTCAGTTGCTTGTTCTGTTGCACATGCTGTTCTGTTGCCTACTCTCTTTCCATCCTCACCTAGTCAATTCCTATAATCTCTCAGTTCCCAAATCTGTTTCTTCTATGTTCTCACAGGCAACACATACCTCTGCTTTGCAATACTTCTCATGATCATCACTCAATACTTAAGCACAGTGCTTTGATTAATGGCTCTCCCATTAGACAATGTAATCTATGAAGGTGGGAATTCTCTGTGTCTGCTCATCATGGTAGGTATTAAAGCTACTCACTGATATTAGGACTCTCCACCTTCCAGGCACAAGATAGGGTTGCACTTCCTGCCCTCTATGAGTTAGACGAGGCTATGTGACTTGCTTTAGTTAATGACAGGAAAATGGAACTGACAGGCACCATTTCATGTCACACGGACAATGCACATCTTACTGTTTCTTTTCCTTTTGCCAATGATTGGCAGTGCTCCCAATGGTGGCTTCATTAGCCTGGGTCCAGGTGGGCACATAACATAGATCAGAGTCCCAGCTAAGCCCCAGTGGATCTATACAGTATGCAATAAATAAGTCCCATCATTTTAATCCACTTTGTTTTTAGGTTACATGTGTTATAACCTAGCCTGCCCTTACTGCCATGGCATGTGAGCTTAGCGCTTGACACACACCCAGCATATAATTTTTGGATAAAAGAAATGAATGAATGAAATCTCTAATGGGGTCAGGATACAAGTGTGAAGGCAACACAAGGCCATTCTATCTAAAACCATTATTCAAAGATATCTTTCAGAACACTGAAAAATGACTGATTTCATTCAATTTGATACAAAATTATTGAGCACTAAGGTGCAAAGACGAATGAGGTTCAGCCCTGGCAGCTTCAAAGGGGCTCATAACTAGTTGACATATATTAGCATCTGTTATAATCACGTCAGTGTAAGTCAGGTGTAAAGGTAGCCCCAAGCAAAGTATTCATACCTATTACGGAGAGGAGGGCGCAGATTCTGGGATGGTGGTCAAGGAAATAAAACATCACTGATCTGGGTTGTGCAGAATTATGATAGCTTGCCAGGTAAATGCCTGGGGTTGAAAGGGCAGCCCCTTATGATAATTTCCGACTTAGTTGCCTGAGAAACAATCAAAAGTAAAAAACTAATGAGTTTGTTTTGTTTTGGGCCACACCTTGAGACTTGCGGGATCTTAGTTCCCCCACCAGGGGTCGAACCCAGGCCCACAGCAGTGAAAAGGCCGAGTCCTAACCATTGGACTGCCAGGGAATTCCCAAAAACTAATGAGTTTGGAACTTGTGGGCAATGAGTGTCTGCACCTGCCGTGCAGTATGGTCGCCACGTGCCACCTGTGACCACTGAGCACTTGCAATGCAGTTAGTGTAAGTGATAAACTAAAATGTGTTTATTTTTAACTCATTTAAATTTAAAAACTAAGGCAGTGTAAAATATTTTTGCCACTATACAGAACTTTATTGTTTTGGTAGGACTGTATTTCACTTTAGCTGTGCTGTAAGCATTAAATGCATGCCAGATTTCAAAGATTGAGTACAAAATGTAAAATATTCATTAGTAATTGTTTGTATTAATTCTATGTTGAAATGATAACGTTTTGGATATATAGGTTAAAGTAGACTATTAAAATTAATTTCACCTGTTTTTATTTTTTTAAATATAGCTATTAAAAATTTACGTCTCACATATTTCTATTGACGATGCTAGTCTGAACCATCAGAATCACCTTGAAGGTTTATTAAAGAAACAAAAATAGGATCGCACAGAGATATCTGCATTCCCAAGCTCATTGCAGCATTATTCACAGTAGCCAAGATATGAAAACAACCTAAGTGCCAATGGATGAATGGATAAAATAAATGGATTATATATATACATATATATATATATATATATATATATATATATATATAAACACTCTATTATAGGGCGATAGGGAGAGGTTGGCAACATGGTACAAGCTTTCAGCTGTAAAATGATTAATGTTTTCTAACTTCCTTCTAACACTCCCTCTTTTTTCTTTCATTTTTTCCCTTCACCCTCCTATAGAAGGCATATATTTCTCCTTAATATGTCTCATTAGATGAAATGTACCATATAAGTGTTTTTGGTCTAAAAGAGAGGTAACACATTTGCAACACTGCATTTTATGGGTTGTCAAAAGCCTGCCAGGGGAATCTTTGAAATGGAATTTAAAATCGTAAGCTACGTGTTTGCCTATATTCAACAACCATGGTGAGATCCAGAAATGTTTAATCCAAAGAATTCAGAACCAAGCAACAGTTATGAAATGTCCTTCGGAGAAAGGGAAAATACTGTAACGCGGTGGGGTTTCTTGTTCAGCTACTTAAAATTCTAGGTTTTGGGAAAAGTCAGACTCCCAGTAGTGCTTGATTCCACCCATTCGGCTGTTAAACTTCATCCTGGAATTTTTGTTTTCCTTTGCTAAAAATCAGAGCAAGGGGGCAGATTTACAAAGAAAGAAATCCGAGGAACTTCACCATACCTTAATCCATCCCAATGAATCAGCCAGAAATTTTCAGTGTGCACTACCCCCCTCTTTTGTTTCTTTTGTTGTTTTTACCAAATATCTGACTTCATTGAATATCCAAATGTACCTACTTGTCTTTTGGTGGGGGCGGGGCAGAATTAATGGACTTTTTTGGAATTGAGTATTGCTGAACTTGTCTATATCCTTTCACTTCTGAGCAAAGTATAAACTCACCGAGGTCAGGAACAACATCTATATTCTACATTTTGATGGCTTCATTGATGGCTTGTAATGGGCTCCCAATCGATACTAATTGAATGGGTAGATGTAAGGAAGGATGAGTGGCATGGGTGGATGATGAGATATATACGCTTTGGGGCCACTTGTGAAATTGTCTCAGTTATTATGGAATAAGGAGATTTCTGTCTGTTTTTCCTCCTGTCCCACTTTTCTTACGCTTGTACTCACCTTAGATCTGATCCTGCCGGATTCTGGGGTCTCATGCCTACCTGATCACATTTACCATACTTGTCTACACCTAATTGTATATAATTTTATATCAATAGATCTTGGATAAAAGCATCTCTACGTATCCTTCAAGCACTGATTTTTCTGACTTCACTATGTACAAATAACTTGCCTCGGAAGGAGGAACCTATTGTTTATGCCCTACTCTGATTCCAAAACCTGATCCCTGGCAGCCCAACTGTGGCACATTTATGGTCCAGGTGACAAAGGAGAAGATAGACTAAACCAAAGCAAATTCAGTTAATGGGAAGCAATCTCTGATCTGTAGGTTCAGAGATGAATAAGAGGGGACCCTTCTCTTAATAAGGCTCAGAGTTGATTTTTAGAAGATTGTTTTGAAATGACCAAGAAGAGGCCAGAGGTGGAGTGAGTGGGGACATGGAAAGAGAATGGCATGAAATTAAAAAAAAAAAAGACTGCAACAGGATTAGTCTGGTTAGCACCATCTCTCAGGGGAGATTCCATTCCATCATGAAGTGTCACCCTTTCTACAGAGGACCACTTTTCCAAGATGCATGTTGGCCATGATAAGCTCGTGATAAGAGGCAAGAAGAAAAATGACAGCAAAGTGTAGAAAATGTCCCTCTGTTTCTTTGGGGATACGAACAGCAAACCTGTGAGAAAAGGAAGGCAGTTGAGGAGATAAGACATCAGGCTGAAGAGTCTTCGTGATCATACGTCAGCTCCCAGAAGGAGTAATGGTCAGGTCATCATATCAGACTTAATATGTATGTGGGGAGTGCAGGAGGAAAAGCAAAACAGGAAAAATGATTACAGATGAAAAGTTTAATAGATTGCTAATGAAGATTTTTTTTAAGCTCTTGAGTAAAGCTTGAAAATGAAAAAATTTTTTTAAACTCTTTATTTTATGTTGGAGTATAGCCAATTCACAATGTTGTGATAGTTTCAGGTGCACAGCAGAGCGACTCAGCCATACATATCCATGTATCCATTCTCCCCCAGACTCCCCTCCCATCCAGGCTGCCACATAACATTGGGCAGAGTTCCCTGTGCTGTACAGTAGGTCCTTGTTGGTTACCCTTTTTAAATATAGCAGTGTGTACACGTCGGTCCCAAACTCCCTAACTATCCCTTCCCCCCACCCGTGCCCCCGGTAACCATAAGTTCGTTCTCTAAGTCTGTGGGTCTGCAGGGAATAATATAAAAGAGCCAATAAAACCTAAAAATTCTATAGGGGCTGTGTGGCCCAAGATGGAAATTATGCTCCAAGTTTGCCAACAGTGTAGGTCCATTACCATAACCAGGTAAATGGACCTTAGAGGGAAAAAATGGGTGCATTCTTAAGTATAGATCTTTCATAACCAAAGAATGTTGCATACATTATTCATCTCATCCCTCCAAAATCTCCACATGCATGAAGGTTTGCATGACCTAGGTACCCCTACCTCATTTATGTCACCTAGTGCCAGATCAAGCAAGCAACGGATATCGACAATAAAAAACAGGTTGTTGTGAATTGTAAAGGCGATTCAGAAGTATCACAACCCTTCTTCCTTCTCTTTTTTCTTCTTTTCCACTACCTCTTCCCTTTCCTTTCCTTATCTTTTTGGTGGTGTGACAAGGAGCCAAGAAGGTGGCTGGACCTGGAAGCAGAGGAACTGAGGAGGTGATGGCAGGAAACCTAATGAAGAAATACAACCTTAATGGTAAACCTGGAGAACTGGGAAATCAATCTAACTAAGCCAACATCAGTCAGTTTCAGGACTATTCACTGTTATAAACTCTTCAAACAGAAAGTCATCATAAGAAACCACTGGGGACAGAGGTTAATTAAATACATAAATAGAACCTGACTTCTCGGAAAGTCCTAGAGGGAGCCTAAAAATAAAAATTTTCATGTGCATTTTTTTGGTTGTTTGTTTTGTTTTGAGTATTTCAGTACCCCAAACTTTATCTTTTAAAAGCCAACATGAAGACTATAATTTCTTAAAATATTATTCTTTACTCTTTAATAAGCACTGGAGACTCTTCAAATTCTTTCCCAAGTTTTATACAATTTTTGCCAGTTACTCTTCATGCCTGAGGCTCTCCATTCAATTAAACTTGGTAGGTGTGTGTTGAGCAACTGCTATGTACCAAGCTATGTGCTAGGTAACAAGTATATAAAAATGAATGTGACATCATCCCTGTCCTTACAGAGTTCATGGCCCAGCAGGAAGAACAGGGACATACAGAAATAGCAATAGCAAAATGGGAGACGTGTCAGAATTGACTTAGGTACCTTGTACCACAAGAGCACAGAAGAGGAAGCAAGGTAATACCACTTAGAATGCCCTACACAAAAGCCTGTTGCCTGAGCTTGACCCTGAAGAAATAGCAGATCGCCAAGAAAAATAGGGGAAAAAAGTGGAGTCCAGACCCGGATAACAGGATGCACAGAGGGACCTGCAAACGGCGGTGGAAATTTCAAGGACCATCATGAGGCTTCGGCATGCAGGAATGAGCTGGGGGGAGGGTGAGTTTAAGAGCATGAGATGAAATCTGGGAGCTCAGAGACTCTCCCTTGTATTATAAAGGCCACAATATAAAGGAAGGTAAAGAGGCTCAACTGGTCCAACAAAGGCCACTCGAGCAGCGATGTGAAGTGTGAGCCAAAGCAGAGAGACACAGGAGCAGAGACACAAGAGGGAACTGCAAAGGTTTAAGAAGAAAGGACGGGCGCCTGAAGTCGCTTCTATACAAAAACCTCAGGATTCCACCACTCTCCCCAAATGCCCTGGGCACCTCAGTTGAATTTCATACACATTATGCATACATCCTTCCCTCCTCGCCTACTCCCCAGCAAATATGAAGAGGCATAGACAGAGCAGACAGAGCTGAAGCAAGATGGCTTTGGATCCTGAACTGAGAGGACTTGGAAGATGAAGATCTGAGGGTAACAAAGACTCCTGGGTTTGCAAAGCTCTGCATTCTGGGGTTGACTTCTGGTGAGTGAATTGACTTCCTGTGGCTGATTCTAACTCAGTGGGTAGTTGTCAGAACCAGTGCTTATTTCTCTTCTTAGAGAAATGTTTCTGGTGGGACGACTTTCTCGTGAAGCCACTGTGACCAATGACTGAGCAGGCGTGAGAGCCAGGACATTAGCATTGGGCAGCTGGGGGTCTGACCCTACTTCTGCCATGGCTCGCTGTACCATCTCAGGCATACCACCTGAACTGTTTACATCAATCCAGTGTTGTTATTGAAAGGACACATGTACAGCGATTGTAAAGCCCTTAGTCCAACACCTGACATATGGCACACAATAAATGTTGGTAGGTTAATTGACCAACAATTATTATAGTTCCTGATACTTTGTTGTTTATTTAAATTTATTTTTATTGAAGTACAGTTGATTTACTGTGCTGTGCTAGTTTCAGGTGTACAGCAAAGTGATTCAGTTATACATACATATATATCTATTTTTTTCAGATTCTTTTCCCTTATAGGTTATTACAAAATATTGAGTAGAGTTCCTTGTACTATACAGCAGATTCTTGTTGGTTATCCTTTTTTTTTTTTTTTTTTTTGCGGTACACGGGCCTCTCACTGTTGTGGCCTCTCCCATTGCGGAGCACAGGCTCCGGACGCGCAGGCTCAGCAGCCATGGCTCACGGGCCCAGCCGCTCTGCTGCATGTGGGATCTTCCCGGTCCGGGGCACGAACCCGTGTCCCCTGCATCGGCAGGTGGACTCTCAACCACTGCACCACCAGGGAAGCCCTGGTTATCCATTTTATATATAATAGTGTGTATATGTTAATCTCAAGCTCCTAATTTTCTCTTCCCCCCTTTCCCCTTTGGTAACCATAAGTTTGTTTTCCATGGCTGTGGGTCTATTTCTGTTTTGTATATAAGTTCAGTTGTATCGTTTTTTTGATTCCACATATAAGTGATATCATATGGTATTTGTCTTTCTCTGTCTGACGTACTTCATTTAGTATGATAATCTCTAGGTCCATCCATGTTGCTGCAAATAGCATTATTTCATTCTTTTTTATGGCTGAGTAATATTCCATTGCATATATGTACCACATCTGTAACCATTCATCTGTTGATGGACATGTAGGTTGCTCCCATGTCTTGGCTATTGTAAATAAGGCTGCAGTGAACATTGCGGTGCATGTATCCTTTCAAATTATGGTTTTCTCTGGATATATACCCAGGAGTGGGATTGCAGGATCATAGTTCCTGATACTTTTGAAGATGATGAGATACATTTTTTAGTATCTCCAGCACCCATAGCTGAGCCTCTGGTCCCTTGGATCCACAGTAGTACTGAGTGGAATCAGGCAAGGATAATTATCCCCGCTTTTACAAATAAGGAGGCAGGCTCATAGCTCCCGAAGGTTGCACAACAAATACCAAGTAAAATCTTCGGACCAGGTGTTAAGTGCTTTATGATGTATCACCCATCCTGCATTCCTTCTTTACTTCCACAAATATTTATTGAGTTTCCATGATGAGCTAGTTCCTGTGGTGAATATAGTATTCTAGGTCCTAAGGATGGAGGCTTAAATAGTCCAAAATCTTGTCCTTTGTGTTTACCTTCCTCCATTTTAGGACAGAGAAAGTCTTTTATTCAACTCTCTCAGTGGAAACTATCAGAGATCCTGGTACAAAGTAAATGCACACTAAGTGGCCATTAAATGGGATTATTGTTGAATGGATACATCTAATGCAGTGTATCTCATGACATCTGTCCTAAGAGTCATGGGAACTGAGTATAAAGAATGATTTCTACTCTGCAGAACCAGAGGTGTGTATAAGGCAAGAGCCTTCAAGTCCAACAGTCCAGCTGTAAATCCCAGCTCTGTGTGACTCTGGGCAGCTCCCTTCACCTCTCTGAACTTGTGTCTTTATCTGGAAAGCGCAGTCAGTAATACTTGCCTTCAGGACTTCTTTGAGGATGAAAAAGGACAGCGTATTGAAAGCACCTGGCATAACACGCTGGCACAGAGGAGATGCTCAGTCAATGGTGGCAGTTACTACTGAGGCAAGGCTACAGGGAGAGGTGGCATTGACTGGAGCTTTCCAAGCATGGGGGGTACGCAGCTAGGCCATCATCAACCAGAATATGGCTGAAATAACCCACCAGGTTTGGCCACACTCTGTTTGAGCACAGGGTGCTTTCTCAGATAGACAGACCCTTAGGGGCCCTGCCCTTCCCCACTGTCACGGGAGGTAGGACAAAGCCAAGACTTTGCAGAACTACTGAGTCTCACTCTGGGCTGAGTCATGCTGACTCGGACCCAGTACAACTTGTTCCAGGTCATCAAGGTGCAGAGTCTGGCTTTTTGTCTCCTTTGCTACAAAGGCCAGAGTTGCACACATAGGGCGGAAACATAAATACACTCCCCAAGCCTCTATTTGCTCTCAGACTGGCCAGTGTGTCCAGCCCCACTGCCCCCATGCTCCCACGGTCCACATCAAGCCTCAGAGCCCGGAAGCGCATGTGAGTGAAATCTTCAGTGTTTATTGATTCGAAGAGGAGTTTTGAGCTTTCAACCCAGGATTTTTTAGATCATCTGTGGCATTTTTAGTAAGAACTTGGGCAGCTTATTCTCTGCATAGTTTTGACAAGTATGGAAATGTTAATACAATAGCTAAAAAAAGGGACTAAAACCTACAAATCCAATACATAAAAAATGGAAGTAACTTTAATGATCCACAATAGGAAAAAGGTTCAGTAAAATGATGGCGCACCCAGATATCAGAATATATGCAGCCCCTCAGCCGATGTTAGATTTTGTGACATCAGAACATGTCTGAGATATAACATGTCAAAACACAGGTTAGAAAACTTTGCATACAGCATGATTTCGGGTATTAAATACACATGATACCTAAAAGATGACTTCCATATGGGATCACAATACTTATTTTACTTATGTGTATCCACATTTACACGATAAATGCTCATAATCATTTATATTAAAAATGTTTTTAAAATTTAGCAGGTAGCTTAAGCAACTTTCAGTCAACTTTGCCTTTGAAAAGTTATAAGACAGATAAATTCAGTAAGAACCGAGTTAATAAGCACTTATCCCTCATAAAGTTCTAGTTATCTCCATAGACATAAAATGGTTCAAGACTGGTAAACAAATGGTGACTCAAGGATGTCTTAGTTGCCAAATATTTGGAGAACAGTGTTAAATGGAAGAGAAAAAACAGGATTGTGTGTTAGGCTATCAAAGTGTTAATACTAACTCTGCCGCTAAGTGGCTGTCGAACTCGACTCGTTTATTCCCTATTTTTCAGTTTTTCTACTTGCAAAATGAGGGAAAATAGTTCCTTCACTCATTCATTTATTCAAGAAATATTTCTTGAGGGCCTACTCTGGATCAGGTATACTACAGACACTGGGGACAGAGCAGTGGACAAAAACGTGGCTTCTGCAGCGAAACAAACCACACCACAGACGACTAATCCAATCAATATGTAAAATAGAATCAGGTGTTATGAAGAAGTACAAAGCAGGGTAAGGAGAAAGAGAGCAATTGGAAAAGTCGCTGTGGAGGTGATTTGTAAGGAGATAACTAAGTGAAACACAGGAGCAAGTCATGCTGGCACCCAGGAGGGAAGCCTGCCCAGGCAGAGAGAGCAGCACATGCAAAAGCCCTCAGGCAGGAGTGTGGCTGGATCCAGGTAATGGGTGGTGGCAATGAAGTCAGTTCTTTTCCACTGCAGTTTAACCAAATAGAGTGCGCCAGAGAGCCTGTCGGCAAGCTCAAAATGCTCCCAGTGTACTTGAGATTCAAAGTCCAAGGCCTTCACACAGGGAGTGCATTTATAGAAACTTCATCAGCCCCACCATAGGGCTTTGAAGGCCCGCTGTGCAACTATTAGCTGATCCCACTCAACAAACAGTGACGCAGTCACCAGGCATGTTTGTGCCCAAGCAGGTGATGATTTTCTCTGCGCTGACTCCAGTCAAGGACTTTCCGCTTCCAGATTTCAGGCTCCAGGTGACGTCGGGCACAGGGGGTCAGGTGGCGAGTGGAACAGGTCACGCGCCAGGCAGGTGACATGATCTCTACTCAGCTCGCATTTCAAAGAGCCCACTTTTCCGCCCATGTGTCAAACACACAGCTTGAATGCTGCAAGCAGAGGAAGATGATTCATCAATTTCCAAACCCTTGGGAAAGGAGCCTATTGTTTAGATTTTTAAAATATGTTTTGCTAACCCCTACAGAGGCAGCTATAACTCAGGAAGGTAAAACTGGGATGAAGGTGGTAAGGGCAAAACAAAACAAAACAAACAAAAGCAATTACTGTCATCCATAATTATAAGCCTTATCGTGTACTGTGTACTAATAGTTGCATTTCCAAGCAGATACCATTAAACAGTGAAATAACAAGGCAATTTGCATTCATGCTGATTCAGAAGAATTCAAAGTACTTCCACAGACCAAACAAAGGTAACTCAACCTTATTACTTTTTGTCTTTTTAATAGATGGGAAAACTGAGGCAGAGAACATTAATGGATCATGAAAAGAAGTGAGTTTATCCAAACCTTCATAGAAATCACGTTGCCATCAAAGGTAAGAGTGCATTGAGACAATTTGTAGAGATGGGTTAGAGCAGAGACGTGTAGGCTGGGACATTAGGTTAACCTCTCAGGAGTACCATCAGCTTTGACAAGCGATCAAATCACTCGATCTCCCTTTCTATGAAATGGGACTATCCTTCCTGGCATGACATGATTGTTCTGAAGAATAAATGAGAAACCCATGCGCCTACAAAGCAGTAGGTGTGGTTTGTAACACGAATGGATGCTGTCCAGATTCCAAAAAAAAAAAAAGGGCCATTTAAGGAGGAGGAAGAAGTTCTACATTGATCTTGAGTGTCTGGGGTTAAATGTTTTTGGAAAAAGGAACTCTGGGGCCACAAAGCCAGGAGGAAATCCAGTTCGTCTTAAGGAATGATGTCAGAAGTCTAGTTGGATTTCTAGTCTGAGGCAAGAGGAATGATCCTCACACTTTCATTGTCCAGAAGAGCTGTACAGCCAGGAGAGTCTGGAACAGAGTGAGTGGGATAGCATCCAGTCAGCCAACAACTTGGTTCTGGAATGAGTTTGATTTGTGTGAGCGTTTGTTGGCCAGCTTTTACGTGATGCTCACTTTGTGACTCAGAGAAGTCCCTATGACTAAAATGTTCAATTCTGTACTATTACAACTGGCAACGTATGTATCAAAAGTGACATTCACAAGTATCTTTGTTTATTTATGCACATTAAGAAAACACCTATGTAGGGTGAGTATAAATAGCACAGGTGAGCAGGAGTGTTTTTCCATGTTAGTTTCTTTCTTTTTTTTTTTTAAATAGAGGTCAATTGGTATAAAACAAAACAGAAGAGAAGAAAATCATTACACTATAATATAAATCTGAGACAATCTAGTAAGGGCTCTTTGCTTTTAAAACTAAAGAAAGAGAAGCTAAGAGAGAGACGCTTTCCCTAGATCACAAAGCACTTACAGTATTTAGTCAGAACTCTGAGCCAGGTCTTCTGGGATCCTACACAACATAGCTCTTCACAGAGGCACCTGCTTACATGTCCAAGGGTAGGAGGAAGGTCATTTGCGAGTCTTAAGTTCTGACCACCCAAGAGTCTCATCCTTGAGAGAAAGAAATGAAAGGCAATGTGGTTAAGCAAAAGCAACATGGTGTTTGGACTCAGGGACCTGATTTTAAGTCCTTCATCTGTACTTTTTGGTTGTGATCCCAGATATATAAGTCAACTTCTCTGAGCAGCAGTTTCCTCATCTGTTAAATGTGGATAATGAGGCTACTTCACTGGCTTGTTGGAACATCAAACTTAAAGAGAGATTATAGGGAATTCCCTGGTGGTCCAGTGGTTAGGGCTCCACACTTCCACTGCAGGGGGCACAGGTTCGATCCCTGGTCGGGGAACGAAGATCCCACAAGCTGTGCAGCACAGCCAAAATAAATAAATAAATAAAGTATATATTTAAAAAAGAGAGAGAGATTACATATGAAACGTACAGATAAAGAGGAAACCAGAGGAATAAAAGTTCCTGTTCTTCTACTCCGTCTTCTTCATGATGCTATTATTATTATCATTCTAGTTGTCATTCAACGGCAAGTAAATAGCCTCTCATTTCATCTAGGTCTTCATCACACGTACCTGATTTGATTCTCTTTATTGGGTTCTAGGAGGATGAAGACAGTCTTTACATTGGCATTATCTTTCTTAAAGCAACATTCATCTTTCTGAACAACCTGAATGAAAGCAGGAAGCAGGATGGTGAGAGGCTCTGCACCTCTCCCTATTTATCGATTACTAGAAATAATGTAAGGATTCCACACTCTCCCCACCTGCTGCTTGCCAGGGACTGTAATATCCTATGCTATTGCTTTGAATTACTTGTGATAAGGAGGGAGTGTTTGTTAAATATTATCCACTTAGTAACACCCGTATTTGTATAGGGCACCTGTTATCCAAAGGTTTCACTTTACCCTGCAAATATCTCATTATCTAAAAGACACAACCCAGTGCCATCAATAATCAAATCTCTGTCACAGCCTCAATTTCTAAAAGAGACAAGACTCTTGTTGTCCTTCTCAGGCTATCATCCCACTCCTCGGAACACATCGTGTCATAGTCTGAAAGGAGATTTTAATTTTCTGTTGAGATCAGGGAGGCAATGAAGTAGAAAGTACTGGTCTGGGGTCAGTAGATCCATGATTCCACGATGATGATGATAGTGGTTATGACGATGATAACATTCTTGATCACCTACTACGTGGCCTGCAATCCTTACGTCTTCACTGATTTAGTCCTAACCAAAATACTGGTTAGTATATGTTTGACATAGGTAGCCCAAGAACCAATCGACAATGAAATAAATAAAAGAAAATGTCATTTTCTTACCTAAAGCACTTCTGGCAGCAGGATGCTTCCAGGATTGACCACCCCCCCAGCCTTGAGATCCTGCCATCTCCAGCGTCTCAGTTTTTGCTTTTGTATTTTTCTCTTAATGAGCACAGGTGATTATTGTAATTCCAGACATCACATCCTCATGGAACAATGTGCAAAATTAGAAAAGGGGAATAAATGTCGCTTTTTGAGTCCTTATTTAAGAATGAGAAAAATTTCCCAGAAGGCTTTTCTCTGTGTCTCACTGATCTATGACCATTATTGAGTCATTCACAGGCAAAGGGGAAAATACCACACCTGGCTTAAATTGGCCAGCTCTAACCATCTATAGTTGGATCTCTGCCCCCATCACGGTACCTGAACCGCCTCTGTGTTACCCCAGATCCTGCCTCAAGCCTCAATTCCTTGGACCTCACAGTAACGCTAGATTCTGTTGGCTCCCTGTTGTAGAAACGCCGTCTTCCCTCTGTTCTCAGACATTGTCCTTTCCTTTGTTCTTCTCCATTGTTCTATCCCTTGGCCTATTTGCTCTCAATACTGGCCCCTTTCTCTCTTCCTCCCAAATTCCAGTCCACATGCCTGTGCTTCTCTTGTCGTAGAAAAGACTGTTCACAGCAATGACTACGGTTCCGACCTCTGTGTTGGCTTCTGCAAAATTTACACTGCTGCTCTGAGTAGAGGAGATGGGATCATAACCTAGAAGTCTAACTCTACCATCCACGCACTTATCCATTAAGTTCTCTTGCCTGTGGCAATGTCGCTAACTCTAGTACATTCCTTCCATAGTCTCCTAAGGCTGTATTGGTTCCTTGCTCATTCCTGCCACAGAACAGACTCTCAAGCAGCTGACTGTGGAACAGCCTCCTTCTTTGGGTATATCTAGTCCCCTTTTAAATTAAATTTATTAGCTCCTATTAGATAAATAGTTTATATTCTAATTGAATCCATCATCTGTCCTGACCTTGTCTGTTGTTACCATCTTGCAAAACTCTACTCTTTGTATTAATCAAGGCAGAAGTCTCCTTTTGTCCACATAGGTTGGATTTACCATTCTCTCCCTAATTTAAACTTTGTTAGGAGTAAACTTTGTTCACTGGGACTTTTAAAGAATCCTGCACATCCAGGGTTGAAAAAAGGTGTTCCGAATCCATGGAGCACCATCTGCCAGGATTATTCTCGTTGCTTCGGCAACTGCTCTTGGCTTTGCTGTCTCATGGGAGGCATCCAATCAGTCTTCATGGGAAGTAACTTGATGGGTAAAAAGAACACAGGATTTGGATTTACTAAGGTATCCAGCTACTATTACTCAATAAATGAAGCACTTACTAGGTGATAGTTTCCATCACATCACATGTCATGAGGATGAAAAGAAGCAAAAAAGTCTTTAGGATAGTTCCAGGCACCTAGTACGTGAGCCATCGTACGTAAGTCCTGATCTCCACTTCTGGAATAAATGAATGCGTGAATGAACTTGCAAGCTCTTTTCTCCTATGGCATTCTTAAGCTGTGGTTTTCCTCTTGGTACTTTGCACTTGGTACTTTCCTCACAACCTGCCTCTTGGCCTGTGAACTAAATATGATGCCCAGTAAATTCTGCTCTATGTGGATTATGCCAGCTATTGGTTTGGATCCTGCCTACCAGCGCTGCTTTGTGCTTTTCGTTCAACTCTGATTCAGCAAGTTTTTATAAAGTCCCTACCATGTGCCTGGCACTGGACTGGGCTCTCTGTATACAATGGTGGCCAAGATAGACATGGCACCTACATTTTACGTAGGAAAGGAGCAGTAACAATTAAGTGTGAAAATGGATAAACTTGTAAAGTACAGGGTGGTATGGAAGAACATACTCAAAGCAGAGCAAATACATGCATAACACAATATTCCTCTTAACCCACTGGTCTGGGTTAATGACCTTTTTTCCTTGTGTCTAGTTAAATCCTGCTTGTTTTAGGGTGCTGTTGGTTGTAGTTACAAGGACAAATAAAAACTCAAAATGACTTAAATAGCAAAGGACAGTGTTTTTGGTTCATATGATGGAAGTCTAGAGACAACTAATTTTGGGGGAAGCTACGTATAGTGACAAGATAAGACCAAGAATCGCTTTCTCTCCATTTCTCAGCACCAGCTGCTCAGCATTGCCTCTCTCATTGGCAAGCTCTTCCCCTAGTGGTCCCAAAATGATTGCCATTGTCTGCCCAGGATTCCTGCTTCCTAGTTTACAGAAAGCAAGGAGGAATACATTGAATAAAAGTGCTGACTTTGGTATAATGGGATCCCCTTAAGTCCTATAGCTGCTCTATGGGCAGATAGAAGAATTTCTACCTATGCATTTCTATACATAGAATTTAGTACTGAGCCACATGCCCTACCCCTAGACCCAGGGGTGGTTCTTCTAAAATATACAATCTGCCTAAGGGAGGAGAAACCTGATAAGCATTGCGTGCACTCTTCAGATCTATGGTTATTGCCAAACTGCTTTACAAATGGCTTCTGATCTAACTCCAGCCAGCAGCAAACAACAGCTGCCATTTCTCCACATCCTCACAGACACTTGATATTTCCTAAAACTTGTTTATATTAATGTTAAAAAAATGAAGAAGGGAATATAATTGTTGATGGGCCATTCTTGTCCCCTTTTTCATAAGTTGCCAGTTTAAAAAAAAATGCCTATTCTATAAATAGGTTGTTTTTCCTCTCTGTATTTGTTTTTTATACCAACAACATGTTTTGCTAATAATTTTTACCTGTCTGTGTCATTCCATTTCAATGTTGGTCCATTTGTTATGCAGAGGCTTTGAATTTCAAGGTGTTCAAAGTTAATCAATCTTTTCCTTTGTGGTTTGGTCTTTTTGTGCCTTATTTTTAAAATACAAAACTCCTTTTCTACCCAGTACAGTAAAAAGTAACCTCATATTTTCTTTTACAAGTTTTAAAGCGTTGTTGCTCACCTTTAGGCCCTTAGTTCACCTGGCATTTGTTTTTGTGGTTGGTGTGAGGTAAGAACCTAACTTACTTACGTACTTATTTATTGCAATTTGGAGGATCAATTTTTCTAATACTATATATTGGCTGGTCCATTCGTTACTGCTGATTTTTCATGGACTAGTCTCCATTTATGAATGAGTCTAATCCTGGCCTCTGTATTTCATCCATTCATACTACTTTGTGCTTTCTAACTTCCCTTCTTTTTTCTTCTTTTTCCTTCTTCCCTGTCTTCTTTCAACTAGGCGGGATTGTCTTGACTCCTACTTCTATTCATGCTCCACCGACTTAAAAGTTCTCACATCTGTGCAGTTCTTTAGAGATTATCCTTAACATCGTCGCACTTAACTTTGATTTAGCAATGTCAGAGTTTACATTTGCCTATCCCTCCCAAACGACAAGCATTTCTTTAGCACCACTTTTTATCTTTCATGGTATTGATAACTAATATTTTAATTCTGTCCTTTTTGCAACACCTCAATTAGTAATCATCTTTCTGTTTTCTACAGTCAAGCCTCATTTACATTCATCTACATAATTCTCAATTCATTTGCTCATTATTGCTCTTTGCATTCCTCTTATTCATCCTTGTAACACTTTGCAAATATGATTTCACTGGTTTCCAACATCCATTGCTAGTGCCAGTCTAATTGTTGGATATTCATAGGTAACTGTCTTTACTCCCTACTTGCTTTTAAAATCATTCCTCTATGTTTGGTATTCTGTATTTCTCCACTGTGTGTCTAACTGAAGTTTGTAGTTTTTTAATATCCTCAAAATTTAATGTGTTTCTTTTTTCTGAAGATTCAAAGTTTTCTTTAGTTGGGATACTTCTATAAAATATTACTTTCCCCTCTCCTCTTTACTCTCTTTTTTTGGGATAACTTTCTAGATGAATGTTGGACAAACTTATTCTATACTCCATAGAATAGCTCTTGTTTCATATTTTCTATTTCTTTATTTTTGTGGAAGCTCATTTAATGTAATTTCTTCAGATCTATATTCACTAATTCTTTCATCTTTTGTATCTAATTTGCTGTTTAACCCTTCCACTGAATTTTTCCCTACAGCCATAATTGTTCATATTGAGAAGTTCTCTTTGTGTGTATATGCATGGTTGTGTGTGTGTGTTTTATAAAATGCACCTGCCCTTTTGTTCATAGTACACCTTTCTTTCACTTTTGTCATAATTCCTTTTTAACTTATCTTTATTATATTCAATTTTAAAAAATTTTATAGTCCTCAGGTTATTCTATTATATTGAATTCTTGGTATGCTGTCTCCCCAGTGGTTGTGTTTGCTGTCTTGCCCTTGTGATATATCTTTTCTCAAATGGTTTATGATTGGTGTTTGTGAGTTCATCTTCAGTGGTGGTGGATTCTTTCTCAGTTGGGATCTCACAGGCCAAGTTGTGGATGCTTTATACTGTCTTCAAGAGTGACATCCAGTGTGTTTGTGGATCTAGAACTAATTTTTATATCGGTAACTCTGAGATTACTATGCCACATGGGAACTGTAAACTCAGATCCTATAACCTCAAGTGGTATAGCCTTAAGTTTTGATTTCTTACGAGAGACATTTGTTGTACACTCAGGGCCCTGTTAATACAAGTGAAAACCCTTATAGGATCCTATATCTGCAAGATATAAGTTTCACCTCTGTACTGGACTCAGGCTCAAGCTTTGATCTTCCTAATCACATAGGGGACCTTCAAACCTTAACCATCAACCATACAAATCTATTCTGTATCCATTATCCATTCTCACGTTGCCATAATGTCAGCTCAGATATTTCCCACTGTGATAATCTGAGTTTCTTCTTAATTTATAGTATTAAAAATTTATCTTTCTTTTGAGCTTTTGCCTATGTACCTTTTAAAAAGCTTATTTATATATACTTGGTGTGAGGTTATACTGTTTTACTTTGATTTTCATGTTATTAAAAGTTAAGTCTCAAAGTACATCTCTCTTATTTTAATTTAGCTAGCTAGCTATGTCATCCAGGAGGCTGTGAGTTCCTTATGGGCTTGGATTTTAGCTCATTTATTAATTTGGTAATGAACACGAATATTGGTAAGTTCCAACAATCCCACAATTAAGAGTACTAGTAAGTAATAAATATTCTGTGCTCCAGTTTCCTCATCTAAAAATGATGATACCAATCTCACCTCTTAGAAGGGTCATGTAGATGAATTAAAATAATTCATTAAAAAATAAAATACACCAGCACAACGTTGGATGTGTAACAAAAACAAACAGCAAACAAAAGCAGAGGGAAGATATCCTCCATAAATGCTAATTGGTATCACCAGGAAATTTGCTAAATGAGTATGTGAATAAATGAAAGGACCTTAGCAATTTACTCACTGAGGGCTGTGCATCCCAGATTCCAGAAAGTAGAGTTTTCTCGATATGGAAACCACGAATTTTAGTCTATAATCAAGGGCATGTTGGATTCCTCTGGGATCCAGGCCCTAGAGAACATCCAAGTCAAATTGTCTGTCCTAGGGAATCAGGTAACATTTCCGGGCTTCCCTCCACACCTTTGTAGAGTACCAGCTCTCTGCCACCCCACCACTTGTCAGGTGAGCTAAAATTGTGTGGGTAAAAGTGCCCCACCTCCTTTGGGAAATTTGTTACCCTCATGTGATTTACCACTTGCACGTATTCACAATGTCATATTTTCTAACATTAGAAGAGAAAGAACACTGTGGGTTAACAGGTAGAGAAGAGAACTAGAGGTGAAGAGTAAAAGCAGGTTAATACCATTTTAAGAACAAAGATTTCAATGAGGCAGCTCTTCTGGGGAGATCTAAAAAACCACTTCCCATTGCAAATGTGTGGTGCTCAGGTTCTAATCTAAGTGTTACAAGCTCATCAAATATTTCCACCCAGTGGGCTTCAATTCACCCAGGTTAAATTCCCTCAACCGTGCTTTAAAGTTTTCTCTTCTTAAGAGTAGAAGGGAAAATCAGAGTAGTGTCTCATAAAGTGTGTCTTGTTTGGGAAACGGAAATGAGGCTAGGTGACCCGGGCCGGGGGCGGAGGAGGGAGTCAAACCTGTGACTTTCTCCTTTGGGCTTTCCCACAGTGACCCAGGCAGCCATTCTATGGGGCCTACATTCAAAGACGTGAGAAGTGGCCAGAAGGAAGGGGAGGGAACTGGCAATAGGTAGCCTTGAGAAGAGACTGGAAAAAGATGTTATAAATACCCTTTTCTATCTGTACAGTGCTTGAGTAGAGGTAGAGTTTACCTGTGATGCCTCCAAAGCTCAAAGTGTATGCCATCAGTTACTAAGCCATCACTTACTGAACACCTGCTCTGTACCAGGGTCTGTCCTGGTGATGGAAATACCAGTGGAAATTTAGTACAAGTGAATACTATATGCAAGGTGTTTTATTTTTATTATCTCACCTAAGTTTTTCAGTACTGCAAGTAATTTTTGCAGCATTATGTCATGTCCTTGAAAACTATAGTATGTTGCTTCCCAGTTGCTGGAAAGCAGAATTTCACTCAACATAGAAGGCACTGTGATTTAATTGAAATAAACAGGTTTTGTAGCTAGGTAAGCCTGGGTTCATTTCCCAACTCTGCCACTTATTAGCTCTGTTACCATGATCAATTGATTTCAAATTCCCTTAGACTCAATCTGTTCACACATACAATGGGCAATAATAACTACTTTATAGAAGCCTCACAGGATTAAAATGAGGTATATGTACTTAGAGACTATTAGAGGTTAACATTTATTGAACACTTTTCTTGTGCCAGGCATATGCTAAATAATTTATAAACATCTTATTTAGTCCTCACAACACCCCCTCTAAAGTACAAAGAATTTCAATTTCTTTGAAAGAAACTGAGACTTATCAAGATAGTTTTCTGCCCAAAGCCATACAACAAAGAGTCCTGGTTGGCACCCCAAACCCGTCTGTCTTAGTCTGCAACCCATGTTCTTAACCACTGTCCTTCAAAGGATTAGGAAAACCGCTGTCCTTCAAAGGATTAGGAAAACACCATCCTTAATTTCCCACATATTCTGTTTACCTTCTCTGCCACACACAGATACACATATACCTATACACTGTCCCTGAAATTATTCCATCTAAAAATACATTTGGATAAGTAAACCTCAGGTCTTAAAAATGTGACTGTTTCATAGAGGATTAAACTGTACACCAGACTTTTTTTTTTTAATTAGATGGATTTTATCATTAGAGCACAGCACAGTGGAAAAAAGACCCTTTTGAGTCTGCCCGATTTGGGTTTGAAATGACTCTCTCTTATTCACTCACTCCCTGAACTCTCTTCTAAAGAGAGAGGATAAGTTCTTCCTCATAGGACTGTTGAGAGGATTAAACAAGTTTCTGAAGTTGGACATGCCTATCCTCTGGCTGCCACCTAGGAGGGTCTTCAACAAACAGGACTCTCTTTCCTTGAAGAAAGTGAGGTTCAGGAACTGAAGAAAAGAGGGCTTGGTAAAGTGCTGCGGTGAAGTGAAGTGAACAGGCAAGAGACCAATAAACCCTCAACAACAGACCCATATTTGGGCTAACCACACCCAAATTCACAGCAGCCTACAAGCAAGACACACAAAAGTGATAAAAACATAACTTGGCCTCCAGGTGATGGAGAGATTTCTAGAAATCTAAAGTAGCAGGCTCCACAACACAGAGTGGTCTCCCTCACGGGGCACTAGACGCACCTGCCGGGGCCCCTTCCAGCTCTTGGGGATGAGGACGCCACAGGGGCTGTCCCTTAGGCTGAAGGAGAAGCAGGAGGCCCATTTGCTCTCTTAGAGCCTGGGAATCCCAGCCATCCCCCCAGGGGAGGTCACTGGCAGCCTTAGCTGGAGTGATCTGAGTCGGGATGAACCATGATACCGAGTTCCGGTAACACCCACAGAATGTTCTACACTTGTGACTGAACCTGAACTAAATAAACAACCCCAGAACCCTCCTCCAGGAGGATGGCTATGTGCGGTATGGCCTAGTAATCTCCTGACTCAGACAAGTCAAAGAGCCGAGAGGCTAGGCCTTGCAGTTTTCACCACTATTTTAACAATTACACGTTCAGCCCCTATTTCGTGCCAGTCATTGTGTTAGGAGCTCTGTCAAATGGGAATGTTATTAACTGTGTTCTCTGAAGCCCAGGGCCTTCTCGGGACCACGTGGGGTGGGTTATGTAAGGGTGGAGCTGAGTAGGTTTTGCCCGCCTTCTGCTCCCCGGGTCAACCAGAACAGCTTCCCTCTTATCTATTTTATTTTATTGGCCTTCCCCATAATATTTTATTGAAGTGATAAAAGGTTAAAAAAAGTCTGCTTTTTTTTTAAAGCGTGGAAACAGCATCTAGGGCAATGATATGAAGTTATGATGGGCATATCATTTACAGCCAGAGAGAGAGAGAGAGAGAGAGAGAGAGACTCGAGAGAGAGAAAGAAAGTTGATATTTATTGTGTATCAGACATTGTTTTCAATTAATTTTCACATGGCCCTAGAAGTAAGTACTATTATTAGTACTATTTTAGAGAGGATGTTCAGAGAATTTGAGTGAACTTAGTTGAGTCATGTAGCCAATAAACAGTTCAGTAGATCGTCAGTGTAAGAGTGTGTGCCCTTAACTGACACACTATGTTGTCTCCTCAAAATCTCCCTGTGTGACCATATCCACCCCTGCACTTTGCCGTTTTCAGCTACTGCTCAGAAGCTCCCTCCTCAGAGGGGCCTTCCCTGACTACCATATCTCAAATAGCACCCCTCTTGTCAGTCTGATTCTTCTTTTCACTTCTTCATTTTCTTTCTTAGCCCTTATCCCAAATTGATAAATATTGCACATGTATTTATTTATGGTCTTTGGTCTATGGCCCCCAAGAATGTCAGCTTCTTGAGGTCAGGGGTTTTGTAAGCTCCCAGATCATGGTTCATCCCTGACAACTGGATTAGAAAAAGGCCCCGTGGAAATAAGTCAGGGGGTACACGAGTTGAAGAGGAAAACATCTGGAATGTGAAAGGCAAAATGATAGAGGGTCATAAGCCTAGAATATACGGTCAAACAGCTTCAATTTGAATCACATCTTTGCTCTTAGCTGTGTGAATGTAAACAAGTTTTGGTTTCCTCACTGATAGTAGGGTCTCAGTGCCACTGTGAGGATTAAATGAGACAGCATACACTAATAATGCTCTTTATCATTTACTTAATTGAGTTTTTTCCCTAGAGTTGGTCCTGGAAACATAGATAAGCACATAGTAAGTGCTCAATACACACATGATGGATGATGGACTGCCAGACCACAGTTCATGATTAGAGAGGCCATGTTATATTATGGAAAAAGGAATGAAAAAGAACAAGGAGACCAGCCACTAGACCCAATTCTGCAATATAACTAGCTGTGTGCCCTTGAACAAGTTGTCTTGCCTCTTGGGTCCATGTTTTCTCCTGGGTAAAACAAGGTAGTTGGACAGGCTGATGTATAAGTTGCCTTTCATCTCTGAAATCTATGAAATCGAAAACATCCCACCGTTGATCTGGTTTCCCTTGGATTTCTGGTGGCAAATCCTCCTACCCTGATTGTTGTCAGGAAGCTAAAATGAACTATTACATTTTTTTAATTTGCTTCCTGGGTTCCAGTCCAAGTAAAAATTTTTCATGTTACATCAGAGAATAACGGTTGGTGGCTTGGCCAAAGGATACTGATATTTACAATGGGCAATTAATTCACTCTCTTATCTGGGTCCTCTAGGGTCGTTCTGGATTAGTGAGCCTCTTGATTAGGTTAAAGGAATTCCATCACCCCTTGTACTTGCCCTCAATGAGTGAGAAAGGAATGAGGGGTATCAAGGTTGTCTTGGAGACTTCTGTTCCAAGTCCACCTTGGAGAGTTCAGTGGTTTTATTCCTGTTCCATGGGAAGGGTTACTGTTGCTTTTGACACGCTGATTTACTAGACAAGGCTACTGCCAAGGATCTTGCAGGCTTAGAAAGTCATGCTGGCGTCCTGATGTGAAAGTTCTGTGTTCTCAACCATCATTTCCTTAGTCGTCATTTCAAAGTAACTGATATTTGAAAAACAAGGATGTCGTATATAGCACAAGGAACTAGATTCAATATCTTGTAATAACCCAGAGTGGAAAAGAATCCAAAAAAAGATTTTTTTATATATATATATATATATATATATATATATATATATATATATATATATATATATATATATATAAAACCAAATCACTTTGTAGTACAATTGAAATTAATACAATATTGTAAATCAACTCTACTTCAATAAGATGAATAAAAACAAAGTAGCTGATAGTTTACCTTTGTCCTGTATTCAAAAAACTGCATAGCCAAACAAAACAAAACAAAACCAAAAACTATGTAGCCACAATGACTTATAAAAATTCAACAGAGTAATCTTTTTTTGTGTGAATTTGTGTCCTATGGCCAGTGGACCAGCAAACACTTCTCATAAAATATGGATTATCTGAAAATGCATTTTAAGTCTCACCTTTTGTTTGATGTTAAAAACAAAATCAACAATATATAGTAGTTTTTTTGTTTTCCCACAGGGACACAGAAAATCTCTAGCAAAGGAGAAATGACAGTAGTTAGCAGCAACCTGTTTGCATAACTACCAGTAAAGTAAGGCCTGAGCTGCTTCCTGGCTCCATGCAAGCTCAGTAGGAATACACAGGTGGGGAGGTGGAAGGAAAGTAGGGACTCAGAAAACACCTGCTGAGGAGTCAGCTGGACCTAGGTTGAAAACCAGCTATGCCATCTGGACAGCTGTGTAATTTTAGGCAAATGACTTCCTCTTTCTGTGTCTCACTTTCTTCAGGGATAAATAAGAACACCTCCTTCATAAACTTGTCATAAGAATCTGATATAGTAATGCATATAAAGTGCAGGGCAGAGTCCCTGGAACAAAGTAGTAGCTACAATTAGGTATGATTACAAACAAATCATTTCACCTCATTGAGCCTCAATTCCTTTATGTATTAAATAAAGTGGTTAAACTAGATGAATTTCAATTTTTTTCTTCAAGTGCTATATATGATTTATGACTATATTCCATGAAATAGAGAGCGATGGGATAGTTAAGGATTACCACTGGGTATAGGGATGGAGATTCTAAACTCCCACAGTCTGCAGGTGAGGGCAAAGCTGCTCCTGTAGCCTGAGGGCTATCCTCCAGAAGGAAGACAAAGCCCAATAAAGTGGGGAGGAAGTGGGGCAGAGCTTGATGAAACAGTAGAAGGCGCCTAAGGGAATAAGAGTGAAGTACCAGTAATATCCACTAGAGGCAGTCTCATGGATCAACCGTTCAAAACCTAACGTATAGTGTGGCATGTCACTGATATATGTTAAAGTGTGTAGCAGGACCTTATGAATAAGTAAAAGGTGGCTATAGTTATTACATCTCATTGATAATAAGGATAATATGTTAAAAAGCTATCTTTTATTGAGCACCTGCTAAAATATGTATTATCTCATTAATTCCCCATTAAAAACCCTAAAAAGCAGGTAATATTAGTTCATTTTACATATGTAGGGAGATTAAATCTCAAATAGGTTAACTGACTGTTTGAAGCCACCAAAATCACCCATGGTAGATCAAATTATGTTCCATCTGAGTCTAGATTTCATGCCCTTTGCAGTATGTAGTGCTGGCTCTATTCATTAAAATTGCTGTTTAATCTCTATATGACGTTTTTTTTCCTTATTCCATATCGACTTCTCTTTCTATGATCATTCTTCTACCTAATAACAATATAATGCATATTTAAATAAATGTACCCTCTGCTACATTGTGTGCTTTTGTAACTAGGTGATCTATTATTATCTGCTTAAATCTATGTCTTTATTGCATAATTCAGCATTTTAATATTCTCTTTGAAAAGTGTTTTGAGTCACTTCCCTACAAAGGTGCTGTATTAAATTACATTCATTATTCTTGCTAAATGCAGAAGTCATGGTTCAGGTGAACGAGAAAGTAACTCCCATTATCCTCAGCACATTCCAGCACATTCGTTATTGTCTGTGACATTTATCAACACAGCATTTAGACATTTTAAAGAAAGGGAAAATTTCACTTTAAATTCCAAAACATTTCACTAACACAGAGCCAAATTCTGCAGGTGAAAAAGTCACTTCCTTGATACAAGTTACACATGTTGCCTTAACTCTTGGAGCACAACGAGAAGATGTAAAACAACATGCTAAGAATCAAGGTGTGTGAACTATTCAATCTATCTGCTGTGACTTATGTTGCATCATAATTATAAGTATGCTCGTGTTATTCTTAATAACATGTGACTGCCTGTGTGCCAAGGATATAGATGTTGTGTTGACATTTTCCTAGGTCCCTTTTGTGACCTCCTCATGTTATTTATTTCATCCCTGTGCCAATACTGTCTTCTAAGGAACATGCTATCTGTCCATACTGCCTTTCAACTGTCACCCTAGCTGGCATTTACTAATCTCATTTCCTGTATTCGTGGAGAAATCACAGCCTTACTACCTACCCCAACTTTAGTCATTTTAGGTGCTGGGTGAAGAGTCAACATTATCCTAGGCTGGGGTCCTCTGAAGCAGATCCTGAGATGAGGATTCAGATGCAAGTGATTTATGAAAGAAGTACTTCCAGGAGAATCTGGTGGAAAAAAAAAAATGGGGAAGCAGTCCAAGAGGGAGATGTCAGATGAAGTCCTGTGGAAGGGAGCTTCATCCTTATCCTGCTGGAGACCTCTGTAGTGGAGATTCCACCTCAGAGCCCAGAAAGCTGGCTGTTCCTCTACCCTCACCCTTCAGCCATTGGTCTAGGACCACTGGGTATAGGGATGGAGATTCTAAACTCCCACAGTCTGCAGGTGAGGGCAAAGCTGCTCCTGTAGCCTGAGGGCTATCCTCCAGAAGGAAGATAAAGCCCAATAAAGTGGGGAGGAAGTGGGGCAGAGCTTGGTGAAACAGTAGAAGGCATCCAAGGGAATAAGAGTGAAGTACCAATGGTATCCACTAGAGGCAGTCTCATGGATCAACCATCCAAAACCTAACCTCATAATTCCTTGACATCATATTGGTTTTCTAGGGCTGCCATAACAAAGTACCACAAACTGAGCAGCTTAAACAACAGAAATGTATTGCCTCACAATTCTGGAGGCCGGAAGTTCAAAATCCAAGAGTTGGCAGGATTGGTTTCTTCTGAGGGCTGTGAAGGAAGGATCTGTTCCAGGGTTCTTTCCTTGGCTTGTAGATGGCTGGCTTCTCCCTGTGTCTCCTCTGTCTCTCCTCTATGCATGTCTCTTTGTCCAAATTTCCCCTTTTTATATGGACACCAGTCATATTGTATTAGAGGCCCACCCTATTCCAATATGACCTTCTCTTAACTAATTATATCTAATATGTACCATGACCCTAGTTTCAAACAAGACCACATTCTGAGGTACTAGGGAATAGGACTTCAATGTATGAATTTTAACAAGATACCATTCAACCTATAACAGTATTCTTCCATTTCAAAAACTTTATTAAGAAACCCACTTCCATACCCACATTCAAATTCTTACCTCCTGGTACTGTTGTCTGGGACCTTTAACTCTTTACTTTGTTAAAGCTTAAACTTTGGAGATTAAACCTTTGTCAGTTGCTTTGTTTGCAAATATTTTCTTGCATTCTGAAGGTTGTCTTTTCATCTTGTTTATGGTTTCCTGTGCTGTGCAAAAGCTTTTAAGTTTCATTAAGTCCCATTTGTTTATTTTTGTTTTTATTTCCATTTCTCTAGGAGGTGGGTCAAAATGGATCTTGATGTGATTTATGTCATAGAGGGCTCTGCCTATGTTTTCCTCTAAGAGTTTTATAGTGTCTGGCCTTACATTTAGGTCTTTAATCCATTTTGAGTTTATTTTTGTGTATAGTGTTAGGGAGTGTTCTAATTTCATTCTTTTACATGTAGCTGTCCAGTTTTCCCAGCACCACTTATTGAAGAGGCTGTCTTTTCTCCATTGTATATTCTTGCGACCATATGTGCATGGGTTTATCTCTGTTCCATTGATGGATATTTCTCTTTTTGTGCCAGTACCATACTGTCTTGATTACTGCAGCTTTGTAGTATAGTCTGAAGTCAGAGAGCCTGATTCTTCCAGCTCCATTTTTCGTTCTCAAGATTGCTTTGGCTATTTGGGGTCCTTTGTGTTTCCATACAAATTGTGAAATTTTTTGTTCTAGTTCTGTGAAAAATGCCAGTGGTAGTTTGATAACGATTACATTGAATCTGTAGATTGCTTTGGGTAATATAGTCATTTTCACAATGTTGATTCTTCCAATCCAAGAAAATGGTATATCTCTCCATTTGTTTGTATCATCTATAATTTCTTTCATCAGTGTCTTATAGTTTTCTGCATACAGGTCTTTTGTCTCCTTAGTTAGGTTTATTCCTAGGTATTTTATTGTTTTAGTTGCAATGGTAAATGGGAGTGTTTTCTTGATTTCACTTTCAGATTTTGGATCACTAGTGTATAGGAATGCCAGAGATTTCTGTGCATTAATTTTGTATCCTGCTACTTTACCAGATTCATTGATTAGCTCTAGTAGTTTTCTTGTAGTATCTTTAGGATTCTCTGTGTATAATGTCATGTCATCTGCAAACAGTGATAGCTTTACTTCTTCTTTTCCAATTTGGATTCCTTTTATTTCTTTTCTGTCTCTGATTGCTGTGGCTAAAAGTTCCAAAACTATGTTGAATAATAGTGGTGAGAGTGGAAAACCTTGTCTTGTTCCTGATCTTAGAGGAAAAGGTTTCAGTTTTTCACCATTGAGAACAATGTTGGCTGTGGGTTTGTCATATATGGCCTTTATTAGTTGAGGTAAGTTTCCTCTATGCCTACTTTCTGGAGGGTTTTTAACATAAATGGGTGTTGAATTTTGTCAAAAGCTTTTTCTGCATCTATTGAGATGAGCATATGGTTTTTATCCTCAATTTGTTAATATAGTGTATCACATTGATTTGCATACATTGAAGAATCCTTGCATTCCTGGGATAAACCCCACTTGATCGTGGTGTATGATCCTCTTAATGTGGTGTCAGATTCTGTTTGCTAGTATTGTGTTGAGGATTTTTGCATCTATATTCATCAGTGATATTGTCCTGTAGTTTTCTTTTTTTGTGACATCTTTGTCTGATTTTGGTTTCAGGGTGATGGTGGCCTCGTAGAATGAGTTTGGGAGTGTTCCTCCCTCCGCTATATATTGGAAGAGTTTGAGAAGGATAGGTGTTAGCCCTTTTCTAAATGTTTGACAGAATTTGCCTGTGAAGCCATCTGGTCCTGGGCTTTTGTTTGTTGGAAGATTTTTAATCACAGTTTCAATTTCAGTGCCTGTGATTGGTCTGTTTATATTTTCTATTTTTTCCTGGTTCAGTCTCAGAAGGTTGTGTTTTTCTAAGAATTTGTCCATTTCCTCCAGGCTGTCCATTTTTTTGGTGTATAGTTGTTTGTAGTAATCTCTCATGATCCTTCGTATTTCTGTAGAGTCAGTTGTTACTTCTCCTTTTTCATTTCTAATTCCACTGATTTGAGTCTTTTCTGTTTTTTTTCTTGATGAGTCTGGCTAATGGTTTATCAATTTTGTTTATCTTCTCAAAGAACCATCTTTTAGTTTTATTGATCTTTGCTATCATTTCCTTCATTTCTTTTTCATTTATGTCTGATCTGATCTTTATGATTTCTTTCCTTCTGCTAACTTTGGGTTATTTTGTTATTCTTTCTCTAATTGCTTTAGGTGTAAGGTTAGATTGTTTATTTGAGATTTTTCTTGTTTCTTGAGGTAGGATTGTATTGCTATAAACTTCCCTCTTAGAACTGCTTTTGCTGCATCCCATAGGTTTTGGGTCGTGTTTCATTGTCATATGTTTCTAGGTATTTTTTGATTTCCTCTTTGATTTCTTCAGTGATCTCTTGGTTATTTAGTAATGTATTGTTTAGCCTCCATGTGTTTGTATTTTTTTCCCCTGTAATTGATATCTAGTCTTACAGCTTTGTGGTCAGAAAAGATACTTGATAGGATTTCAATTTTCTTAAATTTACCAAGGCTTGATTTGTAACCCAAGGTATGATCTACACTGGAGAATATTCCATGAGCACTTGAGAAGAAAATGCATTCTATTGTGTTTGGATGGAATGTCCTATAAATATCAATTAAGTCCATCTTGTTTAATGCATCATTTAAAACTTGTGTTTCCTTATTTATTTTCATTTTGGATGATCTGTCCATTGGTGAAAGTGGGGTGTTAAAGTCCCCTACTTTGATTGTGTTACTGTCAATTTCCCCTTTTATGGCTGTTAGCATTTGCCTTATGTATTGAGGTGCGCTCCTATGTTGCGTGCATAAATATTTACAATTGTTATATCTTATTCTTGGATCGATCCCTTGATCATTATGTAGTACCCTTCTTTGTCTCTTTTAATAGTCTTTATTTTAAAGTCTATTTTGTCTGATATGAGAATTGCTACTCCAGCTTTCTTTTGATTTCCATTTGCATGGAATATCTTTTTCCATCCCCTCACTTTCAGTCTGTATGTGTCCCTAGGTCTGAGGTGGGTCTCTTGTAGACAGCATATATACAGGTCTTGTTTTTATATCCACTCAGCCAGTCTGTGTCTTTTGGTTGGAGCATTTAATCCATTTACATTTAAGGTAATTATTGATAGGTATGTTCATTTTCTTAATTTTCTTGGGTTTGTTATTGTAGGTCTTTTCCCTCTCTTGTGTTTCCTGCCTAGAGAAGCTCCTTTAGCATTTGTTGTAAAGCTGGTTTTGTGGTGCTGAATTCTCTTAGCTTTTGCTTGTCTGTAAAGTTTTTAATTTCTCCATCAAATCTGACTGAGATCCTTGCTGGGTAGAATAATCTTGGTTGTAGGCTTTTCCCTTTCATCACTTTAAATGTCCAGCCACACCCTTCTAGCTTGCACAGTTTCTGCTGAAAGATCAGCTGTTAATATTATGGGGATTCCCTTGTGTGTTAATTGTTGCTTTTCCTTTGCTGCGTTTAATATTTTTCTTTGTATTTAATTTTTGTTAGTTCGATTAATATGTGTCTTGGCGTGTTTCTCCTTGGATTTATCCTGTATGGGACTCTCTGTGCTTCCTGGACTTGAATGACTATTTCCTTTCCCATATTAAGGAAGTTTTCAACTATAATCTCTTCAACTATTTCCTCAGTCCCTTTCTTTTACTCTTCTTCTGGGACCTCTATAAGTCGAATGTTGGTGTGTTTAATGTTGTCCCAGAGGTCTCTGAGACTGTCCTCAATTCTTTTCATTCTTTTTTATTTATTCTGCTCTGCAGTAGTTATTTCCACTATTTTATCTTCCAGGTCACTTATCCGTTCTTCTGCCTCAGTTATTCTGCTATTGATCCCTTCTAGAGAATTTTTAATTTCATTTATTGCATTGTTCATCATTGTTTGTTTGCTCTTTAGTTCTTCTAGTTCCTTGCTAAACATTTCTTGTATTTTCTCCATTCTATTTCCAAGATTTTGGATCATCTTTACTATCATTACTCTGAATTCTTTTTCAGGTAGACTGCCTATTTCCTCTTCATTTGTTTGATCTGTTGGGTTTTTACCTTGCTCCTTCACCTGCTGTGCGTTTCTCTGTCTTCTCATTTTGCTTAACTTACTGTGTTTGGGGTTTCCTTTCAACAGGCTGCAAGTTTGTCAGTCCCTTTGTTTTTGGTGTCTGCTGCCAGTGGGTAAGGTTGGTTCAGTGGGTTGTAGGCTTCCTGGTGGAGAGGACTGGTACCTGTGTTCTGGTGGATGAGGTTGGATCTTGTCTTTCTGGTGGGCAGGACCACACCTGGTGGTGTGTTTTGGTGTGTCTGTGAACTTATTGTGATTTTAGGCAGCCTGTCTGCTAATGGGTGGGGTTGCGTTCCTGTCTTGCTAGTTGTTTGGTATGAGGTATCCAGCACTGGAGCTTGCTAGTCGCTGAGTGGAGTTGGGTCTTAGCATTGAGATGGAGATCTCTGGGAGAGCTCTCGTCAATTGATATTACGAGGGGCAAGGAGGTCTCTGGTGGACCAATGTCCTGAATTTGGCTCTCCCAACTCAGAGGCTCAGGCCTGACACCTGGCTGAAGCACCAAGACCCTGTCAGCCACACAGCCCAGAGGAAAAGGGAGAAAAGCAAAAAGAAAGAAGGAAAAAATAAATAAAGTTATTAAAATAAAAAATAGGGCTTCCCTGGTGGTGCAGTGGTTGAGAGCCCACCTGCCAGTGCAGGGGATGCGGGTTCGAGCCCTGGTCCAGGAAGTTGCTGTGGAGCAGCTGGGCCCATACGCCACAGCTGCTGAGCCTGTGCTCTGGATCCTGTGAGCTGCAACTACTGAGCCTGTGTGCTACAACTACTGAAGTCCACACTCCTAGAGCTCATGTTCTGCAACAAGGGAAGCCACCACAATGAGAAGCCCATGCACCACTATGAAGAGTGGCCTCCTCTTGCTGCAACTAGAATAAGCCTGCGAGCAGCAACGAAGACCCAGTGTAGCCAAAAATAAATAAATAAATTTATGGAAAAATAAACAAATAAATAATAAAAATAAATTATTAAAATAAAAAAATTAAAAAGTAATTTAAAAGAAAAAGAAGAGAGCAACCAAACCAATAAACAAATCCACCAATGACAACAAGCACTAGGAACTATAGTAAAAGAAAAACGGACACACAGAAGCCTTAGGACAAATGGCAAAAGCAAAGCTATACGGACAAAATCACACACAGAAGCATACACATACACAACCAGAAAAAGAAAAAAATAAATATATATATTAAAAAAAAGGAAGAGAGCAACCAAATCAATAAACAAATCTACCAATGATAATAAGCTTTAAATACTAAACTAAGATAAACATAAAAGTAGATACAAATTAGACACAGAAAGCAAACCCTAAGTCTACAGTTGCTCCCAACGTCCACCTCCTCAATTTGGGATGATTCATTGTCTATTCAGGTATTCCACAGATGCAGGGTACCTCACATTGACTGTGGGGATTTAATCCACCACTCCTGAGGCTGCTGGGAGATTTCCCTTTCTCGTCTTTGTTCGCACAGCTCCTGGGGTTCAGCTTTGGATTTGGCCCCACCTCTGCGTGTAGGTTGCCCTCTGGCATCTCTTCTTCACCCAGACAGGATAGGGTTAAAGGAGCGGCTGGTTAGGGGGCTCTGGGTCACTCAGGCCATGGGGAGGGAGAGGTACAGAGTGTGGGGCGAGGCTGCGGCGGCTGAGGCCAACGTGACGTTGCACCAGCCTGAGGCGTGCCGTGTGTTCTCCCTGGGAAGTTGTCCCTGGATCCCGGGACCCTGGCAGTGGCGGGCTGCACAGGCTCCCTGGAAGGGAGGTGTGGAGAGCGACCTGTGCTCGCACACAGGCTTTTTGGTGGGTGCAGCAGCAGCCTTAGCATTTCATGCCCGTTTCTGGTGTCCACGCTGATAGACGCAGCTTGCACCCGTCTCTGGAGCTCATTTAGGCAGAGCTCTGAATCCCCTCTCCTGGCACACCCCGAAACAATTGTCTCTTGCCTCTTTGGCAGCTGCAGACTTTTCCCCGGACTCCCTCCCGGCCAGCCGTGGTGCACTAGCCCCTTCAGGCTGTGTTCACGCCGCCAACCCCAGTCTTCTCCCTGCGCTCCGACCGAAGCCCGAGCCTCAGCTCCCAGCCCCGCCCGCCCTGGCGGTGAGCAGACAAGCCCCTTGGGCTGGTGAGCGCTGGTCGGCACCGATCCTCTCTGTGCGGGAATCTCTCCGCTTTGCCCTCTGCACCCCTGTTGCTGTGCTCTCCTCTGTGCCTCCGAAGCTCCCCGCCTCTGCCACCCGCAGTCTCCGCCCGCGAAGGGGCTCCTCGTGTGTGGAAACCTTTCCTCCTTCACGGCTCCCTCCCACTGGTGCAGGTCCCATCCCTATTCTTCTGTCTCTGTTTATTCTTTTTTCTTTTGCCCTACCCAGATACGTAGGGAGTTTCTTGCTTTTGGGGAAGTCAGAGGTCTTCTGCCAGCGTTCAGTAGGTGTGCTGTAGGAGTTGTTCCACATGTAGATGTTTTTTTGATGTATTTGTCGGGAAGAAGGTGATCTCCACGTCTTATTCCTCCGCCGTCTTGAAGGTCCTCTTACATTCATCTCTGTATCCACAGTTTTCTTAGCACAATGGCTTGTCCTTGAAAGGAGTCAAGAAATAGTTGTTAAATGAATAAGTGAATGTAGACACAGACTAAATCAGATGCTGAGTAACGGTGCATTCCACCCCATCCAAGGGATTTTATGGACACTGGGAAGTAGATGTAGGAATCCTTTGGAGGCTGCTTTCCTGATTCATTTTTTAAATCGGAGAAAAATATATATTTCGCAGAGGTGCTTTCCTCTAGTGCCCTCAACTGTATAATGTTGATGTGTTTGACCCTTCCTTTAATTACCAGATACCTCCACACATTAGCTCAGAACACCTCTGTGGGAAGCTTATGGGGTGTTCTGGCAGCCACTGTGGATGCCCAGGGCATCTCCGTGGTGTGATCACACCATCTGTGATAGTAGAGGCTCCTGATGGAGGAGAGATCGGTTATTAGTAAGACAAGCTCCCTCCTGGCTAATGAGCAGCTTCTCACACAGCTGAAGCTGCTGAACTTCAACAGTTGCCCTGTAAATTAGCTATTTTTTTCCACCCAATTAGGATATTCCTATTCAAATTACGATAGCAATACATGGATTCACCCCCAATTTTCCATTTTTCTGAAGGACTCAAACACCAATATCTGGATCCCTGTAATCAAGAAAGCAGAGTGTAGCAAAAAGCACATTCATTTTAGAGAGAGAAGTGTGTGAATTCAAAACCAAGCAATGCTAATTAATAGCTTTTAGACCTTGAGCAAGTTCCTGAAAATCTTAGTTACCTCATCTGTGAATTAGGGGTAATAATAACTGACCTTATAGTATTTGGTAATGATTAAAAATTATGCAACCCACATTATAGGTCCTAGCTCTGTGTTTCCCAACAAAAGGACTATTGACATTTGGGGTGGGGAAAACCCCCTTTTGTGCAAGTCTGTTGCATACATTGTAAGACAGTAAACATTTCTGGAAGCTGAGCTCTGAATATTAGTAATACCCCTGGTCACTGAGGCAACTGAAAGCACCCCCTGCTCCCTGCCCCTTCTCCCACCCCAACACACATTGCAAAAACTCCATCATAATAAGAGATGAAACTTATCAAGTTGTACCACAAGCTAGGGAGTGTTCTAAGAACTTTATTTGACTGATCTAATTTATTGCTCATAAAAACTTTATAATGTACTGGGAGATTAAATAAATTGCTAGGTTATATAACTGGAGAGTTGGGAATCTGTGTTTGTAGGTTTGTGAGTTAAAGCCTCTGCACTGTCTTGACTGGGAGCATGGTAGGTAATCAATAAACATTCTCTTCCTTTCTTCCTCCCAATCTGGTTTCATTTCTAGTGTCTTTGACTAACTCCTCAGTAAGCTACAATTAGATTTTGTCCGCACATCCCTCTCAGAGACCCCAGATGCACAGACTTCATTGGCCCAAGCCCAATTTTGACAAGACTGAAGACACCTTTTTTTTTTTTTTCTAGTGACAGATATCTCAGAGACAAATCTGTCTTGCTGTAAAATGGCATAGCCCACTGAGGGTTTTCACAGGGGATAAATGAATAAAATATTAGCCCACACATTTTTCCTCCTGCTGATTCTTCTTCTTCCTTTCCCCCAAGGCCCTCCTATTCTTTGGGTAGCATCTCACTTGATTGATTTTTGTTATTGCTGCATTTAGCTGGGAGGTAAGAGTTCTGCACCCAGTTTCAGTGGGGAGGGTTCCCCAAACATCTAAGCAATACTCCAATACTAAATGGGTGTCTTACAATTCCACTCAATTCTGACACTATGTACCTAGGGTTAGAGGCAAATTCCATAGGCTAAGGGTTCAGTTCTACAAGGCTGCCCCCAGCCCAACTACAGATTCTAATCCCAAGCCCAGGTTGTCAACTGTGCTTCTGACCAACAGGCTATAAATCAGAGGTTTCTACAACTCCCTCCCTGAGTTCCACTAAGTTGCTAGAGCAGCTCACAGGACTCAGAGAAACATTTTACTTACTATTTCACCAGTTTACTATCAAGGGATATAACTGGGAAACAGCCAGATAGAAGAGATGAATAGCGCGAGGTACAGGAAAGGGCAAAGCTTCCATGCCCTCTCTAGGTGTCCCATTCTCCCCAAATCCCCAGCTGTTCAACAACCCAGAAGCTCTCTGAACCGCATCCTTTTGTGTTTCTATGGCGGTTTCATTACACAGGCATGATTGATTAAATCATAGGCCATTGGCGATTGACTCAACCCCCAGCCCCTCTCCCCTCCCTGGAGGTGGGTGGGTAGGGGAGACTGACTGGGGATTTCCACCAGGACTGAAGGTTCCAACCCTCTAATTTTATGGTTGGTTCTCCTGGCAACCAACCCCCATCCTTAGGTTACCTAGGGGCTTCCAAAAGTCACCTCATTAACCTAAATAAAACACCTTGATTTCGCTCATGACTTAGGAAATTCCAAGAGTTTTAGGAGCTCTGGGCCAGGAACGAGGTCCAAGACCAAATATTTATTTCTTACTATAAATCACAACATCACAGTAAGCTTTCAGAATAAAGTCAGTCATGTATACTTGTAAATAGCAGTCCGGAGTCCCTGGCCCAGAATCTTCCTAGCCCACCTGATATAATGCAGAAATACCACAATCCATTCTAACATTGTAGGGCCAAGATGCTTTTTGCCACTTAGCGCAGCTGTAGGAATAGGAGCTGCAGTGGGGTTTGATTGAGGCAGTGGGAGTGGGGCGAGAAGAATCCTGCACTGAAGAAAGAACTTCCTCTACCATCAGCTCACTTTGTGAATTCAGTCTCCTTCCTAAAACAAGAAAGCATTAAAATAAATGCTCCTTCATCTATTCTACTTTAAGATTCTGATAATTGTTTTAAAAACAGGCTTTAATTCAATAAAAGTGCTGCAAAGACAAGAGCAGGAAACAGAGATGGACAAAGTACACGGTAAGCTCAATTCAAGGAAGCAGGCATTGAGCCCCTGCCATGTGTCCAGAGGGTACAGGGAATTCGAAGGGGAGTGACATCATCCACCCTAGATGGGGGCTCATAGCCAGTTTGCTGGTTATTGGTCTAAATAAGAAGGAAAAGATTGTAGATTATTTAATTTTTGTCTAATTTTGTCTAAGTTCAAGGAGACTTGACCTAAGAAGACAGTGTTGGAATCATTGAGGGGCTGGCATGGGAATCAAGGTGTCTTAGGATTGCCCCCAACATTCCTATATATTCCAACGTGGCACCATCTCTGAGATGACAGTATCACATGGCAGAGCCGTGTGGGGTCTTGACTGTCTTCAGGATCTGGTTTACATCCCAGTATTTCCACTTTTTGGTGTTGTGACCTTGGATATTTACTTGCTCTCTCCCAACCTTCCCTCCTTCTTCTTTCAAGTGATGATATTATTTAACTCCAGGGTGTTTGTGTGTGTGTGTGTTTGTGTGTGTGTGTATATATACACACACACACGGACATATATCACATGTATATACATACGCATACATGTATAAAGTACTTTTCATATAATATAATTTGCATATAATTACTACTGCTTGAAAAACTCTCAGAAATCATCCCATCTACACTCAGAAAACAGGTGTGGGAACTGAGGTCCAGTGGAGTGGTCACTTGCCCAATGTCATACTTGCCCAGGGTTCATTCCATTGAAACCTAGTTTCCAAAATTTCACACCCAAGTTGAAATCAAACCATGGACCAACTAGATGCCTCAGACTGTGCTAGTTCTTTTCACAGTTAACCTCTTAGGATAAGTTTGATTATCTCCATTTTACAAATAAGGAAACTGAGTCTTAGGGAGACTGTAAGGGACCTGCCTTCCTGAGGTCACACAAATTGCAAATGATGGTGATAGAGCAGAACCCGCACTGCCAAACTCTGAGTTGATGTCCTCCTTGTTTAGCTATACTTTTGGACACAAATTACCCATTATTTATAAAAATTCAATGTTTGATTTCCAGAGCAGGTGCATCCTCAATTAAAAGGACATACAAATTCATTTCACTTGTTCAGGTAGGTTCTTCGAAAGCCTTCAGAGAAGGGAGTCTTTGGCTTGACCTTGATCCATATTTCTGTTAATTGCTCTTGTTGCAGTTTCAGCATTGTAGAAACTCAATTTTACCCCAGTAGCATTAAAAGGTCCAGGAAAAAAATAAGAAAAAAGGAGGTTTTCCTTATTTCCTTAGCCTTACACAGAGATACCTTTGTTCCAGATAAGTTCCTCAGAAACGTGAATGGCCATTGTGATTGCATTTATCTATGAGATAGCAGATTATTTCTTGAAAGGGGAAGCTGGATCCTCAAGAATTCTGCAGAGACCAAAAAGCAGAAGAGGACAGTAGAATCAACTTCGATTTCTCTGAATAAAGAGACAAGAGATTTTTAACATCTTGCTAAATGAGGTGGCTCTGGAAAGGTAGAGGAGACTTGTACCTGTCAGTCAGGGTTTTCTGGACCCAGAAGTAAATGAGTCCTTAAAAGTTAGAAGTGAATGGGCTCTAAGACTATCTCTTTTTGGAGTGGACACCCAGACACATCTTGCCTTTCCTGGCAATAAGGACAGAATGACTCACTCTCAGTAAGGCCTGCATTTAGCATCATTTTCCAGGAATGAAAATGGATTTATTCATTTGTTCCATCTTTCCATGCATTATTAGGCCTAGTGCATGTTTCAGCACCATGCATAGTTTTCCCTGCTGAACGGGCCAACCTCATGACCATTTGTACCTTTGTGCATAGCTACAAAGTGGTGATCCATGGCTACAGAGCTGAGCAAAGTTGTGTAGCCTTAGGCAAGATAGTTCTCCAGTGTGACTTCATTTTCCTTGTCTGCAATATCAGGAGATTGGACTAGATGACCTCAGACCTCTTCCAGCTCTGACATTTAAGGATTTAAAAGATGGTCCCTGGGAGTATAAAGATGGTCCCTGGGAGTATATGTCCATAGTCCATGAGGTACTGTGATCTCGGTCAACGACACATCCATGGTGGCTTCTACCCATTAATCCATGAATCAGTTCCTCACTCTCCCATGACAAACATGTCCTGAACATCTCTGTGTATGTGTCAGCATCTTCTCTGTGTATGTGTCAGATTGTGTGTGACGTTGATGAACTAGTGTGCTGCCCTATCCTCTAGCAGTGAAAATGGCAAGGGGCCAAAAAGGATAGAGATCTCCTTCCATCTGGATAAAATACAGATAAGATTTTCAGTAGAGAGAAAAATAAGCCAAGAAGAGCCTGGACCTCACATAGAACTAGGAAAGAGGCAGCTCTCAGCTCTGTCACATACTGAGTGAATATGAACATGTTTTTCATCTCACTAAGTCTGTTTTCCCCTCTACTCTATGAGGGTGGTGATACTACTTAAAAATAATAATGATACTTCCAAAATGTTTGGGAGGATTCAATGAGATAACCAATGAGAAAATACTTGTTAGACTGTAAGAAAGATTGAAAATCCTTTTTTTTATACCCACTCCCTTTTTTTTCTGATCCTTACACAGAATGCAAGACTAAGTATACTTAGAAATCCTTACTTGACATTCCTTCTTCATAATGCTCATGCTTATCTCCAGCCCAAAACAGTGAAATCACTGGATTCATTCTCTCTCCTTAGAGATTTCAAAATCTCCCTACCATGTTAAGCCTTCCTTTTATGACCTCCCAGAGTCTAAGAGAGGATTAGCTTACATTTATGACCATGAATACACCCTGCCCATTTGGAGGGCAGAAGCTGATAGAACAAATCCCCGGCAATTGATTTCCCTCCCAACTTTAAGCTCACAGTACTCTATCCTCCCTGCCCTTCTGTGTTATCTTAAAAAATACTATTTCATGATGCTCATTGAATATTTGCAGCAGAGGGAGACAACAGAGGTGAAATTGGCATGGTGGATTTTAAAGAATTCTGAGCCAGAAGTTAGAATTAGGGAACCAGGCTTAAGATTCAGCTCCAGCCACTAATCAACTGTGAGAACTTGGCTAAGCCATTTCATGTCTCTGAACCTCCATTTCTTCATCCAGTCTTATAAGATTGCTGTAGGATCAGAAAAAAAGAGAAGATAAGTATGAACATTTTCTTCAAATGCTAAAGCCCTGTATAAACACTAGCTGTCTGGATAATTAATGTTAACACTGATAACAACATGTGCTGATGCTTACTGAGTTGTATCTAGCGAAAGCATCAGAATGAATTTTCCATATTCATTCCTCATGACAAATTATGGAATAATATGGGAGAGTGTGACCATGTGTGATGATAGCCCTAGGATGCCATAGAAACAGAATCCATGAAAACCTGAATGGCGTGGCCATCTCCCCGAGTCTGGTGATACAAAAGGCAGCAAGACCTCAGTTTCTTTGCTTTTCCAACCTGGTGGGGCACTTATTCTTTGCAGGTGTTGATCCCTAAGCGTTTCCACACCTCCATGGGAGCTCAGGAGGCATTTACCTTGTTTATTAAATGGTTTAAGCATCAACTTCAACAGCAAACAACTTAAGCTAAGTTTGAGTCATCATCCTTCTCCACACTTTTTGAGTGTGGGTCAGCCCTGTATCAGCACAATTCAGAGATACTGTGGGTTCAGTTCCAGACACCAGAATAAAGCGAATATTGCAATACCGTCACACAATTTCTTTGGTTTCCCTGTGCATATAAAAGTTATGTTCACGCTATACTGTAGTCTATTGAGTGCGCAACAGCATTATGTCTAAAAGAACAATGTACATACCTTAAATAAAAAATCATTTATTGCTAAAATTGGCTAACCATCGTTTGAAACTTCAGGAGGTCATAATCTTTTTGCAATAATAACATCAAAGATCAGTGATCACAGATCACCATAACAAATATAACGATAAGGAAAAATTTGAAATGTGATAAATACCAAAATGTGGTACAGAGACACAGAGTGAGCAAATGCTGTTGGGAAAATGGCACCAATAGATGTGCTGGATGCAGGGTTGCCACAAACCTTCCAGGTGTAAAAAATGTAATATCTGCGAAGCTCAATAAAGTGAGGTATGCCTGTATTCTGACCTGAGACCGATCCTCACTCATGAATCTGTGCCTCTTTTGTGTACCTTATATAAACTCCTATCATGGCACCCACAAGATGTCACTGCATTTGTTAGTCACTTGCCAGGCCCAGGCCGTTAGATTCTAAGCTTCTCAAGGGCAGAGACCTGCAATGCAAGTCTTTGACACATAGTAAATAGTTAACACGATTAGTGTGAATGCGTAAATGAATGAGTCAGTGAGGGAGCAGATGGCTGGATAGATGAACGAAAGTGTCCTGGCTGCTTAGAACACAGGGTAAAAGAAATGCATGCCATTTAGGTTGCTTCCTTGTCCTGGCTATTGTAAATAGTGCTGCAAAGAGCGTTGGGGTGCATGTGTCTTTTTGAATTACGGTTTCCTCAGGGTGTATGGCCAGTAGTGGGATTGCTGGCTCATATGGTAGTTGTATTTTTAGTTTTCTAAGGAATCTCCATACTGTTCTCCATCTTTCAAAGTAAGTTTGACTTTGATGTCAGAGCAGATGGTTGAAATGGCATGACTTCTGTCCCTACACTGGTCCCTAAATCCCTCTACCACCACCAGCACCATCACGGACAGCCTCTTATTTTATCTTCTCTTCAGTGTCTCTAGAAGTATTCAAGTTCAAGCCCAGTTCTGTCCCTGAGTACTGAGGTCCACCAGTTGACCTCTCCATATTTAGCCTCACAGGGGCAGTTGCTCCTGGGTCTGTCTGTTGTGGTCACCAGTGATCGCTCCTTTCACCTCATCACACAAAAACCAGGGAAGCTGGAACTCTTGGGAGGCACTAAAGCCAATCAGATGTTTCCCCAGGCAGTCTCTTTGTTTTTATCTTGTCTATCTGCCATAGACTGCAGAGAAATCCCAGCTCAGCCACTTAAAGCTAAAGGCAGTCGAGGACACAGGTCAGCAAGTCATGGCCCACAGACAAAATCTGGCCTGCTGCTTATATTTGTAAATAAGATTTATTGGAACATAGCCCTGCTCATTTGTTTACAGGTTGTCTGTGGCTGCTTTTACGCTAGAACTGCAGAGCTGTGACAGAGACCAAATGACCACTAAGTCTAATATGTTTACCATCTGGCCCTTACAGAAAAAGTTAACCACTCTCTTTTAAAAATTAACTAATATGTATAAATTAGTTGAACAACTCTGATGGAGTTGGCTTGGCACTGGATTTGGTGGTGAGTGGGCCACCGTGCTTTTATTCACAAACACTCCAAATTCTGACACCACCAAATTAAAATTACTTTGTTGGCATGGGCTGATTGTCTGATGGAACTCCAACAATTCTAAGTTCTAAAATGGAAGGAAGGAAGGAAGGAAATAGGAAGAGAATGTCACAAAAGACACTCCTGATACTAAAAGATCCAGCCAGGGCTTATAAGAACAGCCCTTTAGAATGAAAAGAATGTGGACAAACTAACCTGTGTTCTCTATTTAGTTAATACTTGCTACCTGAATGACTGTGCACAAGTCCCTTATCTCAGTCTTGGTTCCTTCATCTGTAAAATGGTTAGAATATTTACTTATACACAGTATTTGAGATAAATGTAGGTGAAGCAAAGAGGAGAGAATGAGCTTGCCTTGGAATCTGGGCACAGGTCTTCCGAAGGCTCTTTCTCTGGGCACCCTAACTCCTCCATGCCCCACAATCACAAGAAATTTTCCCTATAGGTACTTTCTATTTTATGACATTCTGATGTCAGAATGACACCAGTCACTGCAAATTAGGTGCCAGTACGTGTTGTCACCAGCCCTGAAAATGTGTGGATTAAAAGTGGCAGAGAGTAAATCACTGACATGGCAGGCACAAATCACAGCTGGAGCACATCACAGGCTGGAAACCTAATTGAACCAAATGCCATTCACACAAACGGAAATCTGGGAATCCTGCCAGCGTCTTCCCAGAATAAGAAGTTTTCATTTAAATTCACCCCATTTTCCCCCCCTCAAGGCAGACCTCCTTCTCTATCATCATCTTAACTGCCTAACTCTTCCTCCCCTCTCTTCCCTGTTGTAGGAGCAACTAGATGCTTCCTGCACCTTCCCAAAGATATTATTTGTACATGCCTACAAATCAATGAACATTGTGTATCTGCTTCAAGGCCGGAAGACTCAGGGGGTAGGAACATGAGTTTTACCCAAGCTGCCAGCATATTATCATGCCCCTAGGCCGAAGGAAGAATAGAGAAGGTTTCTTTTATCCCATATGGCTCTAATGGTTCTGAGACAGACTGGTCGTTCCAGGCCCAGTGATGGAATAATCCCTGCACGAGAGTCAAGGATGCTTAAACCTCCTGCCATTGATCAGTATGGAGCGAGTCCAATGGCATTTCATGACTTTTATCAATTTACACATGGCACGTCATCTACGGGGATCTGAAAGTGGCTAGATTGGAAGTTCATCTTAAATTTAAAAGCCTAAAATATCATTTGAGTTAAAAAGAAAATATAATTGGAACTTTGGGCAAGGATGAATTTAACCCATACTTGACTGTTAAAATAACATATACTGTGATGTACAATCCTAGAAATTTGCCAACAACCTTAGAGATGTACTTCAATTCAATTAATGAATTAATTTAATTCACTCAGCAAACATATTTCCAATGCCTATTATGAGTCATAACTATATAAAAATAACATTGGTATAAAGCAGAGTACTCTATCTCATTGGCTCTTAAAAAAATTCTCTGATGAAGGTGGTACTGCCATCCTTATTTCACAGGTTAAGGAACCAATTCTTCAAGACCAAGGCCACTTGTTCAAGGTCACAGGCTTGAAAGTGATGGAGCTGTGAAAGGAATTTATGTCTTTTGACCCCAAATGTCTGAATTCATGCCTATCTGCTCCCCACCACCTTAGCTAATTTCACTGAAATGCATCTTAGTTCTAGATCTTCCAGGCTATTTTTTCCCTTGTTCTGATGTTTATTGTTTTCTCAAGTCTAATTTACTTCCACAATAATATTTATCAGTTCAGACCTTCAGGAGTCTAACCCCTAAATTTGTCTCCAGAGATCAGCTCTTTAGATTAGAGGTCATCAAATTTTTCTGTAAAAAGCCAGGTAGTAAATACTTTAGGCTTTGTGGGCCATATGGTCTCTGTCACAAGTACTCAACTCTGCCATTGTATTGGGAAAGCAGCCGTAGACAATATGTAAACAAATGAATGGCTGGGTTCCAATAAAGCTTTACTTCTAGAAACTGGCAATGGACCAGATTTGGTCCAAGGGCGGTAGTTTACTGACCCTGCTTTAGATCTATATTGCTTCCAGTAATCTCTTAACTAGTTAAAATTCTCAAAGTTAGGATGTTTATTAACTGCTGAGCATCGTAGTCATTTATGGAAAATGCTGAAGTTTCCTAACCTTCATGTCAAAGAAAGCACATGTCAATTAGAGGCAAAAAGAAGTTACACATAAGGATCCAAAAGATGACAAGATAAGTGGCTACCAACACACAAGCAGAGCAGTAGCTCAGCTCATCCAGGGTGCAGTGTAGAAAAGGACCTCATAGTGCTTTGCTATGAAAAGTAAGTCTAGAAAAGGAGTAAAGCAAGGAAAAAAATAATCATTTTTAAGTGTTTATCATGATCCAGCCACTGGGGCATTGTCCATGGCTGCTTTCATGCTACAATTGCCAATTTAAGTAGTTGTGACAGAGAGCAAATGACCACAAAGTTTAATATATTTACTATATGGTCTTTTAAAGAAAAGTTAACTGAATTTTTATATTTGGTTATGTTTCATATATATTTTATATATTTCATAATTCTCAACACCATGATTTTACACCTTTTTAGATCGAGAAACAGAGCCTTGAGTTACTGAGCCTCTTGCCCAAGCTCAAACAACTAGCAAACGGTGAAATTAGAATTCAAACTCCCTCTTGTCTAATTCCAAAGTGTACATTCTTTTGAGTTGCCTTGGGGCCCACTTAGGAAGGAGCTAACATCCTTCACTGATAGAAATGCAAGTTCTCGTTCATCCCCAGCCCTGAACACAAAATAGATACTAAAAGCAAGTTTATTATAAAGATATCATTACATTGATGAGCATTTTGTTCAACTTCTACTGTCATTGAAAGATTGATTGAATATTTAAGCTCTCCAGTATCATGTATTCTGAGCCCTTGTCTCTTCTGTTGCTGATCCAGCTCAGTTGAAAAGGCTTTATGGTCATTTATGAGGGAAAAATACTTCACTAACCCATGTGATTAACAAGTCAGCAAAACAGACGTCATGAAACAGTGAGTCAGCTGTGGGCTAAATCAGAAAGCAAAGCAGGTTCCAGGACAACCAAGACATTTCCCAGAGCTCATAAACAATAATGATGCATGGTTCTGTGTCTTCCGGTGAGTATGCAGGGAAGATATTAGTGCTTAGCAAAATATGTCTCTATAGCACAGCATCTCTATTTTTTCATGTAACGTGGAAAACACAGAGTTCAGAGGGCAGCAGATGATAGACTATTTTCTGAAGCAGTTGTTATTTCTGTTGATTTTCCATAATTGTATTTCTTTTTTACAGTGGTGTGGGAACACTGATCTGAATAATAACCTTTTGTGTAAAGATTACATGTTAATACTATATCAGATAAAAGACAGTAAAACCAAACTCTTTGGGGTTTTAATCCAAGTCTAGGATGGAAACAAAATTTATCTTTATTCTTCTTTAGTTTAGAATATTTGTAAGATTCCATTATTTAGTATCTTATACTATCATTTCCCAAACTGGATTCTCTGGACGGCTGGCATCCTGATAGGAGGCAATGAATGATCTATGGGAAAGAGTTGAAAAGGGAGAAAATAGAATGTTTTCAATGGCCAAATACTTTAGGAAGTTGTAGCAATTATCTTTTGTTGTATAACAAACTACTCCAATGCTTATCAACTTAAGACCACAAACACTTATTGCCTCATCATTTTGGGGGGTCAGGAATCTGGTCTCAGCTTAGCAGGATGCCTCTGGCTCAGAGTCTCCCCCCCCCACATGAGGTGGCCATGGGACTATCAGTTGTGCCTACAATGATCTCAAGGCTCAAATGAAGATGGAAAACAAATTTATTTCCAAGCTCACTCGCATGGCTGTTGGCAGCCTCAGAAGGTGTATTCTCAAGTGTTCTCGCGTGGTTTTTTGTAGGTCTTGGATTCTCACCACCTGGGTTTCACCAGAGCCTTCCCAAGTGTATTCATGACATGGCAACCTGTGATCCTAAAGCAAGAGAGAACCAGAGAGTGTCCGAGACAAAAAACATGGGCTTTTTATGACCTAATCTCAGAAATGACATCTCGTCAGTAAAAGCACATCATCATTAAAAGCAAATCAAAGTCTAGTTTATACTCAAAGGGAGAAGATTATACAAGGGTGGGAATACCAGGGAATAGGAATCATTGAAGACCATTTTAGGAACTGTTGAGCCCAGAAATTCTGGGTTAAACAACATTAAAATATTTCTTGAGTACAATACTTCTCAGAGCTTTTAGTATACAAATGTGTTTGTGGACTTTTCCCAAAGGTCATCTGAGTAGGGGTCAGGAAACTTTCTCTTAGACAGCCAGAGAGTGAATATTTTAGGCTTATGGGTCTGAGGATCTCTGTCCCAATTCAATTCTGCTGCACAAGAGCAGCCACAGACCATACATACACAAACTGTTGTGGCTGTGTTCCAATAAAACTTTATTTACAAAAACACTGTATTTGCCAACTCCTGGATTAGAGATTGTGACTTTAGCTGATGATATTTAACAATACCAAGTTTTTGTTTTGGAATCTCTATTCCAGAGAACAGAGTGAGATGCTGATACACATGCATCTGTGATTTTTTTATTAAAGTACAATTGACTTACAATATGATATTAGTTTCAGATGTACATATGCATCTATAATTTTGTCAGTAAATGTAAAGATTCAGCAATAAGAAAATACTTCGAGAACACTTATTAAAGTATCACTGTTTTCTCCCTTGTTGAGATTCATAGAACACTTTAGGGTTTCTCAAGATTCTTGAATGTCTAGATTACTAATTTCATGAACGAAGAATCTCTGTCTTATGTTCCCACCACCATGTTTGCCATGCGTAACACAGGGTCAAAGACTCAGTAGGCACTCAATATTTTTGAACGAATGGGTGGATGACTGAATAAATTCCAACTTTCTATATTTATATATTCCTTCTCCTTTTTCATTATCTATGTTATACAAATGTCCACGTGCCAATGAGTAAAGTGTCCTGACCTATAGCTGACTTTCTTCCTACAAAATCTTCCTTCTTTCCTGCCCGCAGTCTACACCTGAGCCTGTAGGTCATAATCATCATAATGATGGCTCTGATGGATTCAGAATGGGTGGGTCTACCCACTCTTGTCCTTAGCTTTGCTACCTCAAGACTTGAGAAGGGCAGGCTGGCAGGAAGGAAGGAAGAGAAGGGAGAGACTTGAGAAAGGAAGAACACCAACATATTTCACAAGCTTTCAAGGTGTCGTGACTGAGCAGGGCACTTCTATACACAGCATGTTATTCAGTTCTTTTTATACTACTTTGAAATGGATATTACTGACTCTGTTTTGCAAATAGGGAAAGAGTCTTAGAGAAGTTCTGTGATTTGCCCAAAGTGACATAGCTCATTGGGTTTAAAGATGAAAGAGAAACCTGGTCTATACTGACCCTAAACCTCATTCTTTAAACCACATATCCCAGTTTGTCTGGGACAGTCTTAGTGTCCATCTATTGTCCTGGAACAATTATTAAAATCATTTTATTTGTACTCTCAAAAGTGTCCCATTTTAAAAAGAATAGATACATGTCTACGTATAACTGAATCACTTTGCTGTATACCTGAAACTAACACAACCTTGTTAATCAACTCTACTGCAATATAAAATAAAAAGTTTTTAAAAAAGTGTCCCATTTTAGAAAACATATGATCTAATCATCTGCCCATAACCTTCTGTCTCCCTGGAGAAAGCTCTGGCTCCTGCCATGGATACAAATTCAATCAGAGACCCCCTGGCTAGGATTTTACCTCAGAGCCAGGGGCATTCCAATGAGGAGATCACCAATTGCCCAGAATAGTCTATGGAGCTCTTGCCATGCCACTGGCTGTTATATTGTACATGTTGTGGGGAGGGGGGAGCATGTAGCATGAATGCCACCAAAAAGGCACATGTGCACGCAGGTGCATGTAGACAGATATATGCTCACGCGTGTGTTTTTAAGCCAACTTCCAAAGTATTTTTCTTTCATTTGCCTTATGGAAAGAATTCTGAACGTGGTCATTTCTCCACTTGGATTCTTGTACAGCAAAAATTTCTGTCTTTCTCCCTGAGAGTCATTGCTACTCCTATTGTGGGTTAATTCTGTCTGCTTGGAAGTTGACATAACAATTCTTAACTTGGATTTGGGCTTAGGAAGTCCTCCTTTTCTTGGTATTTAATGTGCCCATAACATTCAGTCTTTCAATCTTAGTGTATTGTTAATAAGTCTTTTGTGATGTGGATTCCTTTCTGTCTACCATAGACAGTTAGTTTGTGATCTTTCTCCTCTGATCAGGATGCCCTATGTTCTTACGGTGCATCACAGTTTGCTCACAGTGTTGCATACATTTTTGTATTTGATTCTTACATCAATCATGTGAGGTTGCTCAATTGATCCACATTTTAGAGAGGGGAAAGCTGAGATTCAGAAAGGTTAAACAGCTCACCCAAAGTCACACAGCGAGCAAAGGTTGACAAAGTTGAGACATCTTGCAGAAAGGGATAAGATATGATCTGTCTCTGTATCCTTCAGAATGCCTTGCTTTTAGCAGGCACATAAGATATTTATGTTTAATGACCAGCTGAATTAATGAACAAGTGTATAGGATTTAACCTTCCTAATCAATTATGGTCTCTGTCCTAACTAGAACAGAATTTGAAATCATGTCCTATGAGAAATGATAGAAGGATACGTTTAGATCAGGGGGAAAATGTCTTAGGGTAAAGAAGGCAGTTGGAAAGGATTGAGAGCTGCCATATGGAACAATGATTGAATTTGGGCTCTGTGTCAATGGAGATGCAACTGGCATTGTTGTATGAGGTCATCAAGACTTCAGTTTGGTATAAGAGCACATGTTCATAGAATTGTCTAGACTTTAGCAGAATCTCGTGGGGAAGTGAGGTTTCCATCCCAGGGGATGTTTCAATAGGAGCTTGACAAACCTGGGCTAGAATATGGTAAAGCGACTCATTGCATATGGCAGTTGAAGTGGCTGAACATTATTTCAGTCTCCTTTGACTGTAGGAGTCTAAGACTCTCTATTTAGATGCATTTTGATGTCTGTATTTCTTTCGACTGTCTCCCCAACGTGTCTATCGACTATTTGAATTGACATGCTGCTGAGCATTCTGCAGTACTGACACAAGTGTCCATGAATTCTACATCTTTGTTCTGTCTCCCAGCAACCATTCTTGTTTTGATGTCAAAGCGTCCGAGCCTTAGCCACACATATGGTAACAACAGGTGTGAGCCATTTAAAGATGGCTGCATCATAGTATCAAAAAAAGCGAGGTTGATGTCACTGGGACAGACTGCTCAGAGACAACTCATTACAAGAGGGCTTGGCCTCTTCCTCAGATCCTGAGTCAAGAAACTGGATACTCAAGAAACAATTCCAAGACACGTTTCAATCGCAGGCCCATGGGAGAAGGAATTCCAGCTAACCCCCAGTATACCTTTTTTCAGGTTAACCTGAACACACACATCATCTCATTGACCACTGAAGATCACTGGCAAGTGAGCAGTGGGAGATGTGTTTATAGGTTTTTAGCTCTCACTGCATAGGAGGTAAGAAACAGGTGACGCATGAAACAAAGCTGAGTAAACCTGGCAGGGAATTAAGAGATTACAAAAATGAATTCTAAATTTTATAGATGAGGAAACTGAGGCAGAGATGGTAATTGACTGGTCCAAAGTAACACCAGGTGAACACTGGAACTTTAGCTCCTGATTCCTACACTCTCTGGCCTCCCAATCCTCTGAGGAAAAGTGGAAAGTACAAGTGTGCGTCTAAGTCAGAATCCAAGAACTGCATTGCTTATTGTAGTGGAGAGCATTCCCATCGTAGAACTTGGGAGGATACTGAAATGTCCTAATGTCAGGTACAGTTGGGTCATTCTACTTTCCTAAACCTTATTTCCTTTCCCTATAAAGGCGGGGCTTGCCAGTGAGTCATTTAACTCACATTCATGACAAGCATAGAAAAGCAGTAAGGCTCAGTGGTGAAGAGTGGTGACTCTGAAATCCGATGGCTGCGTCTACGCCACAGGTTCCCTTGCATGTGCCTCTCAACACTGCTAAGCCTCAGGTTGCTCTTTGGGTGCTCACCACGCACTGAGCCCTGCTCTAAACACTTTGCATGTATGATCTCAACAAGACCTTACACCTAAGCTCTGAGATAGTACCGCAATGATCCCTATTTTACGCACGTGGAAACAGACACCCGAAAGTTAGGTAGTGTGCTGAAAATTATACTGTCTACCTCAAAGTGTAGATCTTAAATCAGATAATGCAGGTAAAACCCTAAACACAGAGTAAGTTTTCAGTAAATATTACCTTCTTCTACTAAGATTTCTTCTTCCTCTACCACCACCATAATCAAGCCCGTATCTCTAATACAATATTTCACACTCCCTGTAAGGTGCAAGGTATATGAAAAGAAACACCTCTCTTTTTATCCTTAGGAGCTCACAGCTAGCAAGGGAGCAAGTTAGTTGCATGCAGTGAAAAATACAGTGTGAGATGTGGCCTCAAAATATTGTTGTCTGCAGGTTTCCTTGGAGTGGTCAAGACCTGTGGTTTATTTTCCCAGCCTCATCCTACTGGTCACCAAAAAGCATCAACAGTGACAATCACAATGTCCTGCGATGTCCTGCTACGTGTTATTTTTCACAAAGTCATCAACTCATGAGGAATATGTGCCCTTCGATCAGAAGTTAGGAGGTTATCATTATTACCGTTAACATATATGGGAAATCTGTATAAGTTGGTGATATGCTAGGTTCTCTTTGGCATTACCTAATGTAATTCTTATGATTCTTTGAGGCAGTTAGTCTTGTCCCGATGAGAACATAGAGGCTTAGAAAGTCCAAGTTTACTATGTTGGAGGCAGATGCAGAACTTGAACCCAAATTTATTTCCAAAACCAGCACACTTGCCTCAAAAATAAATATTAAACATTGTTGCTAATTTATGTTTAAAAATGTTATTCAGTAAAGAATTGATTATATGGTGGGATATTATGAGCCTATTAAAATTTATGCTAATATAGTAAATAACTCAGGTAAATTAAGTGAAAAAATGGAGAAATGCCATAGTAAATGATTTTAAAATAATATATCCATATTTATACACATATATACATTGCAATTTTCTTGAAAGTTCTATATGAAATCGTTACCTGTGGTTACTTTTAAGAAGTGGCACATAGGTATTCAGGGTAGATGAAGAAGGATTTACTTTTCACCATACGCACCCCTGTGCAGTCTGAATATTCCTTTTTTTTTTTTGCGGTACGCGGGCCTCTCACTGTTGTGGCCTCTTCCGTTGTGGAGCACAGGCTCTGGACGTGCAGGCTCAGCGGCCATGGCTCACGGGCCCAGCCGCTCCGCGGCATGTGGGATCTTCCCGGACCGGGGCACGAACCCGTGTCCCCTGCATCGGCAGGCAGACTCTCAACCACTGCGCCACCAGGGAAGCTCTGAATATTCTTTAAAATGAAGATATATTATTGTACAATACAAATAAAATTGTATTTAAAAATTAATTTTAAATAAATTTCATTTAGCTAAATAAATATTTGACATAGTCACAGTGAAGCCTCCCAATATAGGAAAATGTGCCACATATCACTTAGAAGCCTGTGAAGGTGTAAGGGAATGGAGGTAAGATTTGCTGAGCCCTCACAAAAGACAGGCAGCATCACACTGCTTCCTTCACGCAGACAGGTGGGCATAAAGATATGTATTTTATAGATGAGGCCACCAAAGTCCTGAAAGGTTAAGATATATGCCCAAGGACACACAGTTGGTTGGAACTTCAAGTGTGAGCTTTAACCCCGGGTCTGTTGCCTCCTCAAATGCATGCCCTTCCCACCACACCACCGTGATAATTCCAGAAGCACTTTGAAAACCATTTTTTTTTCACTCTCAGAGACGCCATGGGAAGAAACTCTTTGTGAGGTTCTTCAGTGGCACAGAATAAATGAAACATAGATGTACATAAAAGGTATCTTTATTAATAACAATAAAAAGTTTAAACTGTTTCAGGGGGCAGTGAGGTGCTTGAAAGTCATCTGAATTATTCATTTTAGGGAAAGATTCATTCCCCTGTGTTTCTGGGCAGGGAGCCCAGATGAATAAGATCATAAATGCCGTGGCTACTCTGAGGTCATCATGAAAAAAATAATAGACCCCGATGATAAAAGAACCAGGTAGTCATCAATTCCATTCCCTTTGCCAACGAAGAAAGACAATATTTATAGAACAGTCATCATTTGTATTTAATTTAGACTCAATTCTTTGGAACCTGATCTGAAAATACTCTATCTACTAATATGACCTGAATTTCTGTAGCTTTCAATGAATTTTAATGAATTGGAATTCCCCATAACTATCCTTGTATGATCTAAATAAAGAATCTTCTACAAAGTAGAGCTTATCCTTTTGCACATAACCGAGGGAGCTGAACGGTGGAACATCTAGAGCATGAGTTAGAAAGAAATGACTTAGAGTTCTGGTCTTGCCAGTTACAGCCTGTGTGCCCTTATGCCTAAGCAAAACCACAGAGGGCTGGATTGGGACCCAAGATTTCTGAGAATGTTGACTGGGACTAAGTTTAAGGTTACTTCCATCACTAAACCAGTAAACAAGCTTTGTAGATGGAACACAAGACAAGGATACTGATGAAAGGACACAATTCTTTGTGCTTCTCTTGTTGTCCGTGCAAGTGGGACTGAAGTGGTCCCGTGGGAGGTGGGAATGGGAAGGTCATTATGTCAGAGGAGTAGGAAAAGGGAGGGCTTGCTGTTGTTTATATCACTAAGTTGGAGGAGGGACAGACCAACATTCAAGGCTTGGTCTTTGTGGTACCATAATTCACACACTTTCTATCTAATTCTCACTTTGCTGGGACTCCAGCAGGCTGCCTATGACCTACAATATCTAGGGCAAGTTATTCAAGCTCTCTGAGCCTTAGTTTCTCCACTTGTAGCATAAAAATAATAACATCTCCCTCGTTGGCTTTGTATGAAGCTTAAGATAAATGAGATCACCTGTGCAAGACAACGTGGAGCCGAGTAAGTGCTGAGATGATCACTTTTCTTTCCACTCTGCCTTTATTCCCATCAAGGATACCTATGCTCATTCTTACACGCTCACCTTTCAAGGCTCTTGTGTCTACAGGAACAACTGTGCTTTCAACTTTGTCACACTGAAGGAAGGGAAATTCATTCACCCCTGAATGTGTCTTGCAGGGCTCCCACCTGGACATGTGAAAGCCCCCACCTGGATTTTGTGCAACACCTCAAAACTTTCATATTTATATAGTGCTTCCTCACCCGCAAGCAGCAGTCTCAAGTAGAATGCTCTTTTGATCTTGGAGTGGAAGCAAAACAACTCCCATCACACCCATTTTACAAAGTCCAAAGTTGAGACATACGAGGCAGGAACAGAATTGTCTCTGTCTAAGGGGTTCTTGAACCATTCATCTCAGCTCCCTCCCTTACCCAGCCCCTCAGTCCCTGCACTGGAAATCCAGGCAACCATCGGGGGTGAATTGTATTACACTGGGCTGCCAACAAACAGTTTTGTCACCTACACTTTACAATAAAATAATGTATCAACTCTTTTAATTAACAGCAAACTTAACAGAGAAAATAAGGAGGATCTGATAGGAAGAATCAAAATCATATTCTACATTTTACACATGAGAAGTCTTGGTCTCAGGGAGATTGAGTGTCACAGCTATTAATTGACAGGCCAGGATTAGAATATGCAGCCCAGCATTCTTTCCACAGGAATACACTTCCCTGGGGAGTTCACTGAGCATTTCCAGCAGCGGGTTCTCACTGCCTCACGAGGTCTCCTTGGCTCTGATAATTCTTCCTTATTATAAGTTCAACTGCGCCTGTGTCAGTGTATGCTTTGGACCATGAATTAACTTGGAACTTCTACGTAAATCTCTAGAAATAGAACCACTTTGCCTGAAAGTACTCTGTTATCTTCCTGATAGGATAGAAAGCAAGATAATGGAAATTACTTGAGGATGTTGCCTGCTAAAACTTGTACCTGATTTACTAATCTTTTAGGGGTATTAGGCATGCTACTTGATTGGACCTGGAACTGGAACCCAGGACTCACAATTTCCAATCCAGGACATGTGAATATCGACAAAAGCTCACTAAGCATTTATCCTGTACCTTGTACTAGATTAGGATTAGAGGACTTTTTTTTTTTTTTTTTTTTTTTTTTTTTTTGCGGTACCCGGGCCTCTCACTGCTGTGGCCTCTCCTGTTGTGGAGCACAGGCTCCGGACGCGCAGGCTCAGCGGCCATGGCTCATGGGCCCAGCCGCTCCACGGCACGTGGGATCTTCCCAGACCGGGGCACGAACCCGTGTCCCCTGCATCGGCAGGCGAACTCTCAACCACTGTGCCACCAGGGAAGCCCAGGATTAGAGGACTTTAAATAAGACAGACCTGACTCAAGTGAATGTATAATTTATTGTCCAAAATGACATACTTTAGAGAATGGAAAGGGCAATTATAAGAGTCAGAACAACAGGCATACACCAGGATTATCCAAATAAATTAAGGTTATGTAGTCAACCAGGCAGAGCCTCTGTCCTTACAGTGTGTTCTTTCTAGTTGAGGAAGGCAGGGAATAAAAAAGTAAAAAGTAAAGGTATGTGATATGTCTTAGGCTATAACAGGGTGATGTGATGGGAAGTAGCTGAAGGAAGGAGAGCTACTTTGGAAGGGATAATCCCTTAGTGGAAGTCTTCTCCCACTGAAGAAGTGGTATTTGAGTGGAGCTCTTAAAGATTAAGATGGAAGTAGTCATAGATGTCAAGTAGTGTAGAGAAAACAATAGCTAATACAAAGAACTTCCAACGGGAAAGGATTGCTCTGCTGAAGATACAGAGAGGGGATGATTGTAGAAGGTGTAGGTGGGGTAGCAGACAAGAACCAGAACATGTAGAGAGGTGTAGACCATAGGAAAGAATTCTCTCTCTGGGGTGTTTTAGAAGTTTTACAATATTCAACTCAAATATCCATAACATATATACTATTTTTAAAAAACTATCACAGTAAGCACACTCAAACATGTTAAATTTTAAAATCTCAGAGACCCGCTAATATGATATCTTGGGCTAAGTTAACTAGGTTTTGTGCAGAACTTAGAGCTTCTTTTCCCATTTCTGCGCATACGGCTAAACTTCATGGAATTATATCATTATTTAGAAAGCTTTTTACTTGGAATTTCTTCTTCTTGGAATTCAGCCCTGTACACATCTTCTTGCATAAAGAAGCACAAATGAGCACACATACACTGCACTCAGTTAAATGCTAGGCAGGACTCTAGGTGCTCAGAGCATACTTTCAACACACAGTGTGGTGTAGGTGGTCCAATAAAAAGTTACATGAAACACCAGAGCATCGCCTTTTTGATTTTAGCACTTGTAGGTTTTGGATCCTCTAACACTTGTGTTTATAAGGAACATGGGCAGTAGTTAGATGTTGTTAGTGATTCAACTTAGAGTAGAAAAGACTCAATGCTCTTCGAAGCTCCTTAGTCAATTTAACAAGAGAATGTACAGCACTTTGCAAGACAAGTCCTTCTCTTACTATAACTTTTACATCTCTGTTCCCATGTGAGTGGAGGCTTACATAAGACTGCAAAACCCAAACAAGAAACAAAAAACTAAAGTCAATGGAGTGAAATAATTATCATCTCAGATCTGAAATCCACTTATTTATTTCGTCAAAACTGCCTGAAGATTTTTTCATTTATTGATAGTAAAATAAACGTAAAAAAAATAGAACTTCTGGGGGCTTCCCTGGTGGCGCAGTGGTTGAGAGTCCGCCTGCCGATGCAGGGGACACGGGTTCGTGCCCCGGTCCGGGAAGATCCCATATGCCGCGGAGTGGCTGGGCCCGTGAGCCATGGCCGCTGAGCCTGCGCATCCGAAGCCTGTGCTCCGCAACGGGAGAGGCCACAACAGTGAGAGGCCTGCGTACCGCAAAAAAAAAAAAAAAAAAAAAATAGAACTTCTGAAACAATGGCATGCCAATGGCTTTAATGGGTTTAAAAACTGGGTTTCTCCATAACACTTCGAGAAAAGGATTCATTGCTTAAAGAATTTAAAAACAAGGGAGCTTCACTTCCTTTTTCCCTCTCACCTATTTGAATCTTTTGGGGAAATTTTATCTTGGTTAACCTCAGTTGGCTCATCCACCAAACAGGGTTAATAATAGCTCAATGACAAGGAATTGAACCAAGTGCATGTTGACACTCCTGTTAAAAAATCAACAATTCTACAGTGCTGAGAAGGGAAACTTCTAGGACCTAGTATGTGGTAGTTGACTTCTCAATGATCAGAACTATGTCATCGTGTGAGGCCCACATAACTACAACACGGGCAAGCCAGAGTCCTTTCAGAAAAATGCGACTGTCAACATTGAGAGACAAGTAAGGGCTGTGATTCTGAGCTTCATTGAAAGAGTCACATTCAATCCACCGCTTCCTTGAAAACTGACTTTATTACCATGGCTCCAAGTTCTACAGAAGAAAAAAACCACAAAGTATGCACAAACCAGATGAACAGTCTGTGCTGATGACAGAAAAAAATAGAAGGGCATTGAGGTGCAGGGCAAGCCTGACAAAATGTCTTTTGTGTACCTCTTGGAAACATGGGTAAGAACTAGGTGCTAGAATCCACATCTTTGATTGGTGGCTCCAGAGAGGCAGAATAGTGGCCAGTCTCCTCCAGGCCGAGCAATGGAGCAGGAGGTGGTTTGGATTCAGGAGTCAATAAGGAACAGGGCAATTTTGTGATACAGCTTCTGGGGCAAAAGGGAGAAATATGCAGGGAAGGGGAAGAGATTATTACCTTCTTTTACATTTCCCCTGACTGGAGACCAGAAAAGAAAGCAGACATGTTTTCCACTTGCCTGGAAAAGATTAAGAATTCATAGAATCGGGTGGATTTTTTTTTTCCAGATTCCAACCTTGATCATGAGATTTCAAGCACCTCATCCAAACTCTCTGTGACTCAGTTTTTTCCTTTTGCAACAAAGGGAATTAAAACGTCAACAATGTGATACCTGATATACATGTGTGAAAAAATCCTTGGAACTCAAGTTTAGTACTTCTATGATTTTTGAGAATTCCTGAAATTTTGAGTACCACTCATATAATTTCTTCCATAAAATGCAATGAAGTATAAATGAAAAATTGAAATCTACGACTTGTAGATACTTGGCAAGTGTTACAATATATATGAAGTTGAGAAGAGAAAAACAAAGCTTGGGAGGAACCTGAATTATGATTCAGTGAGTGAATGGTTCCAAGTACCATTGGTACCATGTGGTACCCAAGTGAGTTGTTCTCAGACTTTCAGCTTTCATGGATGAGCAAGAAGTTTTGTTTGCTTGTTTTTTTAAGTAGGAGACTAAGTTTTCCAGGATTTTATTTTAACAAAATAAAATCACTTAAAATAAAATACACCTACTCTACTATTTGGCATCATTTTTAAAACAAGAATCACTTTAATAAAAAAATTTGAAAGCCAGAATCTCAGAATAAAAGAAAGTCTTTCCCAAGGCAGTACAGTTGGTTAACCAACACAAATATATGAAAATACAGAAAAATCCCAATATACATCGATAGATGATAGTATTGAAAAGAATATGCAATTTTTGATGCTTGTTTAAAATTTGGACATCTGTATTCAACATGCTCGCATAAAGTAGAACGAGAATATGCAACTTGATCTGGAACACCATTGTTAGAAGTCTATTTTCATGTCATGAGAATGAGAACAATGCCCTGAATGCTATTCCTTCAGTTAAGTTAGAATTTTATCTGAGACCTTAACTCAGCTTCAGACCCATGACATGGGTCTTGGTCATGAACAACTCTGATTTACAGACCATGATGTTCCCAGCTCAATAAAATTAGAAATTAAGCCCCTTATATATGGAATCTAAAAGAAAGTAAAAAATGGTTCTGAAGAAGCTAGGGGAAGGACAGGAATAAAGATGCAGATGTAGAGAATGGGCTTGAGGACACGGGGAGGGGGAAGGGTAAACTGGGATGAAGTGAGAGAGTGGCATGGACATATATATACTACCAAATATAAAATAGATAGCTAGTGGGAAGCAGCCGCATAGCACAGGGAGATCGGCTCCGTGCTTTGTGACCGCCTAGAGGGGTGGGATAGGGAGGGTGGGAGGGAGGGAGACGCAAGGGGGAGGAGATATGGGGATGTATGTATACGTATAGCTGATTCACTTTGTTATAAAGCAGAAGCTAACACATCATTGTAAAGCAATTATACTCCAATAAAGATGTTAAAAAAAAGAAATTAAGCCCTTATGAGAAATTATTACTAATCCAATATTTCACAATGAGCCAGTGAAGCCATAAAGAGATTAAGTCATTCAAAGTAGCACTGTTCCTAAGTGGTATCTGATTCAAAACCAGTGATTTCTGGGTTCCTAATTAATATAATCAATAATAGCTAATAATAGCTAATGGTTTGATTATTTTGGACAAGTCATCATGTGAAATAGTTGACATTCATTATGTTATCAGACTGTCACAGTGATCCTGTGAGATGAGTTCCATCATTATTCTCAATTTACAAGAGAAGAAATAGAAGCCCAGTGGTGAAATCCCATGTCCAGGGCCCAACAAAGGCTGCATGCAGAACAGGAATTCAAACCAAGCAATCTGACTCCAGCCTTGCCCACTTTGCCTCTGATACGTACCTCTGCATCTCACATGTGTAATTTCAGTGATGATGGTGACTTCCATTTCTAAGGAAGTAATCATAGGCCTTGCTTCTACTAAAAAGGCTAGAAAAAATTAAAACGATAAGTCACTCCCCTCCCTCAAAATCATAATTTTAATTACATTGGCAAGCTGGGGGTGCAAAGAGGGTTGGACGAGCTAGCACTTGGAAAGGAGTCTTTCTCAGGTGAACTGAGATGGCCTAACATTTTCTCCCCTTGAGGGTGTTTGCCAATTCTGGACACAGGCAGAGGATTGGACTTGGCCTAACCCAACAGCCCTCAGCAGGGGAAAGAGAAACCTGTGGGGTTTGACAGCCACAGGGGCAGGTAAAGCATGCTGAAACCTAAGCTGAGTGTTGGGGAGGCGTGGAGGCTGAGACTGGCCTGAAAAGGCAGAGTGAAATGTCCTTGTGGTTTCACAAGGAGATTGTCAGGCACAAAGTCCCGATTAAAAAAAAAAACAAAAAAACAAGGCTGCAACAAGCAAAAGAATCCTACAGGTTGTCCCCTCCAGACATTTGCCGTATTTTAATGCTGTCTCTGGAGCAAGAGGCTAAAGGGATAAACTTCTGGGGTACAGAGGTAACTTCCCCCAAAAAAGGGGAGATAAAATGGAATCACCGGGCTTCCTTGGTGGCGCAGTGGTTGGGAATCTGCCTGCCGATGCAGGGGACATGGGTTCGAGCCCTGGTCTGGGAAGATCCCACATGCCGCGGAGCAACTAGGCCCGTGAGCCACAACTGCTGAGCCTGAGCGTCTGGAGCCTGTGCTCCGCAACGGGAGAGGCTGCGATAGTGAGGGCCCCACGCACCGCGATGAAGAGTGGCCCCCGCTCGTCACAACTAGAGAAAGCCCTCGCACAGAAATGAGGACCCAACACAGCCAAAATAAATAAATTAATTAATAAACTCCTACCCCCAACATCTTCTAAAAAAAAACAAATGGAATCATTTTTTTAAAATACTTGGTTAATCCAGAAGAAGGCAGGGGAAGAAGAGTAAAGGGCAAAGAAACAGGACAAGTAGGAAACAACTAGTAAGATGTAAAGGTAAAGCCCGATTTTATTAGTAACTAATATTCAATGTAAATTGGTGCTTCCTTCCAATTCAAGAACAAAAGCGTCAGCCTAGACTTAAGGAAAAAAAATCCAGTGATATGTTGTTTATGAAACACACTTAAAGTTAAAAGGAAGTTAGAAGTTGGAAGGAAAAAGACAGGAAAAGCTATACCACAAGAACACCGAAAGCAAGCTGATGGGGCCGCATTCATTTCAGACAGAAACAAGTTGACTTTAAGGCAAGAAGTATCATTAGAGATTTCTTTTTAAAAGAGAGATTTTATAATGATCAAAGATTCAGTTCAACAAGAAGACATAACAATCCTAACTTTGTGTACACCTAACAGAAGAGCTGCAAAATATACAAAGATCGTGGCAGTGGACAGGAACCAGAGTGGAAAAGAGGCAATAACACTGTAAGAATATTTGCAGAACTAGACCTGTCTGGCCCTACGGTACATGTTCCTCTTACAATGCCAATACTGTACCTACTTCTCACCCTCAGCCTCGCAGGAGCTGTTATTATTGGCAATGTCAGCGGCAGCTATGTTCATGTGGGCCATTGCACAGTTCTCCTTGCGATGCTGTGAAATGTGAAACTGGAGAGACCGAAGGAAGTTGCCCCAAGCAAAAGTACATGCGTGCTAAGTCCTTCAGGTTTTATCTGTTTTGCTTGGATCAATAGTACCCGGCTTAGAACTCTTTGCAGTTGAGATGATAACCAGTAACGGCCCCGTGTTTACTTTGTGGAAGGATAAGTCTCATGTGAGCCTGACGTTTGGCACAGTTTGATTAGCATGTGCACAAATATCACACCTTCCATCCTCGGGCAAGGAGCTGATTAACAATCATGAAGAAAAAGGCCGAAGGACCATAACTGTTTATGGTTTTGTGCAGACCGTTTTCGTTCCCTCTGAACTTTGCCCCTTTAAAAGGTTCTTAATCACGCCCAGAGATTTGCTATCTCCCCTCAATTTGAGGGTAATTTAAGACATAGGCGGTGTCAAGGCCAATCCTCGGCAAAATTATGAGGAAGGTGCTTTTGCACTGGCTCCGGAGTGGAAGGAAGCAGCTGACCCCCTTGGAGATATCCCCTCCAGCCACACCCCTTCCCAGATGACTACAGGTCTCATAGTATCTGCTCCTACCTCCATCAAAACTAGCCTTCAATTCCTTTCGTTCTATTTCTCTTCAGATGTTTGTGACTCAAGATAATTTAGAATGTATGCCCCTAGAGGTATTTGATTCCTACTACATGGAAAACCCAAACTAAAAAATGAAGCTTGAATAAAGTAGGTTTCAATAAAGTATGTCCTTGAAGCGGACACCAAGGACACTAAACTGGAAGATAGTGCGGTAGATTCAAATCAGAAAGCCAGGTCTTCGTACACCTGTAGGGGGGTCCAAGGCAGATCTTGCCTCTTGTTTCCAGCGTCCTGTCACTTTTCCAGTCTCTATCCTCATCCCTGGATTTTATATCCTGCTGTTCATTCATTTGTTTAACTGACACATGAGGCACCTACTCTGTGCCAGGCGCTATGCCAGAGCCTGGGGTCAATCACAGAACAAGAGCATCTCATCCTTCAAGCCCACCATCTAGTGGGCAGACCGACTTAACTAAAGAGCCCATCGCAATATGCAGTATTCACAAGGGGCGAGGAAGGCATTGAGAAGGGTGCCTCTCCCATCCTGGAGTGTTTGGGAGAAGACTTCAAGGTGAAGTTTACACCTGCAAGAGAAATAAAAGAGCGTGATTTAGCCAGAGGAGAAGGAGTTCAGGGAGAAGGGCATATCAGGTACTAGAGATTATGAAGATAAAAAGAACAGAAGCAAAATATTAGCGTATTGTTTTGAGAAAAGTATAAGCCATTTGGAGTTACTTGAGAATGAATGGCAGAAATGAAGCTGAGGCGGTAGGTAGAAGTATTACACCATCGTTATCATCATCAACATCCTCATCCTCCCTGTCATCAACATTATCATCATCAAAGAAACCAACAAAATTGAAAGCTTACTCTGTGCCACACAGCGTTCTAAACACTTTCCAAGTTACTAACAAAATTGAAAGCTTACTCTGTGCCACACACCGTTCTAAACACTTTCCAAGTTACAAGTCATCTAGAACAGATTGTGTAGGGTGTTATACGCCCTACAAAACAGCTTCAAGTTTGACTTGTAAGAAAGATGAGAAGCCACTGAAAAATTAAGTGGAAGGGCTGGCTTTTAATTTTACCTAAATCACAGTGTTATATATGGTAAGAATGAAAAGAGGGAGAAACTGAAAACTGAGACACCAATAGAGAGGCAGCTAGTATATTGAAGCCAAAGAGTAAGAAGTTCAGATTTGGGGCAAGAATAGTAGAGATACAGAGGAAGGGAGAGATTCAAGAAATACTTAGAAAGTAAAAATTTGATTTGATGATTGGATTTGGGCAGGTAATTGAGGGAAGAAGACAAGAACTACTTCATTGTCTATGAGGATAATAGCTTAGGATTCTAGGTCAATAGTGGATGCACTGTATTTGAATGACCAAAGAACATCCAGAGCATTGAAAGTTTTCATGTCTCATGGTCTCAGTAATAAGGTTATTTGCTGAGAAGAGGTTGATAAAGTGCTTGGAGAGGGTGTTAAAATTTTGAAGGAGTCATTGAGGGAAATGGGAAAGAGCTGCCCAAAAGACTGATATAGAGCATGGAGGCTCAGCCGGACTTGGGTTGGTGGGACTCATTTCCCCAGGTTTCGTAGCTGAGAAGACAGATCGTTACTTGGTTCCAAGGCTGATACTTCGCTGGGTGGGAAGGCAGAAGAACGGAATATCTTCTGCTTCTCTTCTTTTCATCCCTACTCTCACTGAGTATCCAATGTCTTTATTTAGCTGAGCACATCTACAAGATAAAGAAACATACAGATGGAGGTACTGGGGATGCAGCGTGGTATTATGAAAAGGCCTAGGGTTCAAATGCTAACTCCATCACATGTTGTTAGCTGCTTGGCCCTGATTCAAAGTTACAGAATCACTTTGAACACCTGTTTCATCATTTACAAAAGAATTGTAAACGTTAAGTAAGCTTATATCCATACAACCCCTAGTTCATAGTAGGCATCAGAAAAATGAATGTTCCTCTTTTCTTTATCAACACGTCATGAGGGGATATCCCTTGTAAAACTGGACCCCGAGCAACCCAAACCTAGGAGATGACTTGTTTGTAGTTGAATTTCATCACGGCGGGACAATCCACTTGGAGTAACGAAGACCTATCTTCCATCCACTTGATTAACCAGGCAGAACTGGGATGATCCTTTGAAAAAATAATTCCAACCCCGACCTTCCATCTTTTCAGGGTCTTGATTCAGTATGATGCACCGCTGAATAGCACTATATCCACTCTCCACTTCCCAAAAAGGCTCAGACTGAATTAAGCCTGTGGCTGTCTACTAAAATCTCCAATCCCAATCTCTGGTTTAAAAAGACGAGTTTATTTGTGACCGCCTGGAGGGGTGGGATAGGGAGGGTGGGAGGGAGGGAGATGCAAGAGGGAAGAGATATGGGAACATATGTATATGTATAACTGATTCATTTTGTTATAGAGCAGAAACTAACACACCATTGTAAAGCAATTATACTCCAATAAAGATGTAAAAAATAAAATTAAAAAAATAAAACATAAATAAAAAGACGAGTTTACAATTCTTAGAGATTATTTAACTCGTATTTCTAAAAAACCAGAGCTTCACATACTTCAGGGCAGGCAAGTCATTCCAAAGCAAAGCTTTTAATGAGTCAGTCCTCAAAACTAATTACAGAAAATGATTAAATAGAAGCCTCAAACCATCAGCATCCATCAATGTCCACTGTCAGTCATTGTTAGTGGAAAGGAGGACACGGCTAGTATTTTCCTGAATAAATCAAATTATTTATTTCCAATTTGTGAAACAGGAATTATCCAAAGTTCCTTCTCCCCTACCGTCAATACCAAGGCAGACCATCTTGTGGATTTCATTCAACGGTGTGGTCAGTCCGCACGTGAGTCATGTCTATTTCTGCAAATGCTCTGAGTGCTTCACTGACTAAGAAAAAGAAGGACATTCTTGTGGGATCTTCTTTTCCGTGCCGTTCAAGTGGCCGTTACCTACTGTGGTTGTTGGCTGTTCTATTTTCCTGTGCGTTTTAGTGCCCAGGTTGAGTGCCTAATATCCACTAGGCTCTCAGAAGAGAGTTTCTTGAATTGAATCCTGACGTGCTTCAGGGAAAAGAGGTTTTCACTGTTGCAGGGGGAAGTCCTCTTAAAAAATAGGAAGTGAGCTGAGTTTATCTTGGTGCATTGGAGCCAAGGAAGAATTAAGTGAGATAATTGCAAGTATATGAGATAATGGATATGCAGGGGGTTTTAAACTCTACATAGCTCTACAGATATTGACAGTTATTATAAAGGTGGAATTATGCATAGGACAAGAGTGAAGCTAGGTGACCTTTATGCTACAAATATGTATTGAGTGTTTAGGGTGTAGCTGGTACTATGCTGAGTATTGAGGATGTATCAGTGAATCAAATAAACAGAGTCTCAGTTTTTTGGAGGATCCTATAATTTAGGGTTTTTTTAAAGGCATTTTTCCATTGTTCTCTGATCCTGGACTTTTCTATGACATCTGTACTGGGGATGGGGGAAGGAAGGGTTGACATAATGAAGAGGTAGGTGGCCCTTAATTTTGCACCATTTGTGAATCCTTACACATTTTGATCTCTTCCAAGATTGTGCCTGGTGGATTTATTGTCCTTTATGCAGAAACAGCGTGGAACATTCCTTCCAGCCTGTTGCAGCAGAAGTAGGGAAATAAATGAGGGTAATCAGGAAAGGTAGGAGATGCTAGGTAAAGGAGAAATGGGAAACAAAGCAGAGCCACTGAGAAGGAAACAGTGGTGGTGATTAGAGGCAGAAAAGCCTGGAGTGTGGTGACTAGAAGAGCCCCCAAGAAGTGTCTTATCAAATCATTCCGTTTACAAGATTGGCAAACTAAGGTTCAAAGGCAGTAACTCATCCAGAGCCACGCATTGCACATACAAAACGGTCCACCTTTTTACCTGATGCTTAAATCGTTATATTTCTTTTTATGTACCTTGCCTTAAATGAAGCTCTAACCATCCTGTATGGCATGGTGGTTAAGAACCAGGGTGTTAGCTCCAGACTGTGAGTTCAATTCCCAGCTTTGCCACTTACTACGCTTAACCTTAGGGAAAACACTTAAACTATTTGCGTCTCAGTTTCTTCATCTCTAAATAGAGATAATCTTGGTATCAGGGGATTAAATTACTTAAAATACAAAAATCTTAGAACAGTGCTTTAGAATATACTAAGTGCTATGCAAGAGTTTATAGTATAAATATGTATATGTGTATAATTTTAGTTGAGTCATCCCTGAAATATTGGTTAAATTAAGTGAACCATCTTAGTAAACAGAATTTATTTCTTCCTCATTTATTACTTGATTGTTCTGTTTTATCTGTTTTAAATATTCAATATGTCATAGTGGTATGTTTATTCAGTATTCTTTAGAAAATGGGCTAGGTTTATATATACAAATCTGTTCAACAAATAGATGTTTATCTGGGATGGAGAAGCCATCCTCCAGGACATTTGCATCACTGCTCTCAGGACATTACTAATCACTCAAAAAAATGTCTCCCCAAAGAGGTGCTAACTCAAACCAGGCAATGCCCATGAAATTAGAATGAAAGCTGGGATTCTGAACTCTTTGGAAAGCAATACAAGTGCTCACCTTACTCACATTCTCACCTCTTCTGGGACAAGCTAATTTTACCCAGAAGTGAACACTTCACTGCAGAATGGAGAGGATCACCAGGAATCTCTATGCCAAGAAAAACACCTCTTTTTATATTTAGCCATTCAAATCTAGGACAATGAGTCCTCCTTACTTCCCCTACTGGAGGCACAGAATGACCACCTCTGCTGTTTAGTGGGAAAGGGGAAGGAAAGGGAGACTCTCTCAGTCTCTGGCTAGCTGTCCCGCTGCCATTCCCCAAAACCCCCATAGCCACCTTCTCTTGCACCCCCAGGACACTCTTGGCTGTGAAATTCAGTAACCACGAGACAAAGGGAGTGTTCCTGATTGAGAAAAAGTCAAATGGTAACAAGAGCTGACCTTTATTGAATACTGAGAACACGCCAGGCACTGTTCTCAGCCATTCACATGCATAAACTCGTGTCACTTATACAGCAGCCCTTTATGGGGGCCACTATAATTATCCACACTTTGCAGAGGAGGAAATTGAGACAAGGAAAGGCTCACTGGGAGAGAGTAGAGCTAGAATTCAACCCAGGTCAATGGACTCTGAAGCCAAAATATGGTCTGGGGACTGCTCCCAGTCCCTGACATGTTTCCAACGTGTGATGAGATGAGTAGAAAAATTGAGAGTGAGCATTGGGAAATTTTATAGCCACCTGCCACTCACCAGACCTCCAAGGTGTGATCAGCAAATTCATATGAGTGAACAAGGTATCAAGCAGTTCTGGTGTTGTTGAATTCACATGGTAATGTAACTGTGATGTAGGCTGCATGCTGGTTACGCACAGTAGAACCACACATAGATCCATGAGCGACTGGAAATTTAGAAACAAGTCCTTCACCAGAGATGGTTTGATACCCACTGTTCTAAAGCATTACGTTCTATGGCCCCCAAAACCTCACTGCTTGCTGTGAAAGTAATAAACCTGTGAGGTATGAATGTATACAGTGAAAGGAGTGCCACATTAGGAACCAGTAGATATTAAACAATGGGTGTGATCAATAAATAAGTGATAATTGCATGTTAAAAGTTAGTCACAGGAAAACTTAAAGAGTAGAGCAGGGTAAGGGACTCAGGAGTTGGGGGAGGGGCCCACAGTATTAAACAGGGAGATCTTTAGGACAGTATGTGACCATTTTCCAGAGGCAGATAAGCCCCTTTGTAAATGTTTAACTCTGCGTTGGCTTCTCCCTGCCCCTCCCTCTCATATGTCCTGGCTTTTCTATTTTCTTTCTGAATCTGTTAACACAGAATCATTGGAATAATCAAAGCATAACAAGGCAATTCATTCTGTGCCAACCAGGAAAGTCCAGTCCATCATCATATGTACTCGAAAGCTAAATTATGTGTTTGGAATAGATAATCTCTAAGATCTTTTCCAACTTTGAAATCCTATGACTTTGGCTGAAAGAACTGTTGTATACTGCTCTTAGGGAACTAAACCTTTATTTTAAAAAGGCTCATTTATATGATTCATTTATTTAATATACACCTATTGACCATCTACTATGAATCAGGCATGGTCCTAGGCATTGATGTTACAGGGATGCTTGTATAGACTCTGCCTTGAGAGTTTCAGAGTTCAGCATGAAAGCTGGATGTATAAACAAACAACAAAATGACAATATGGGTCTTAAGTGCTACAGCACATGTCTGAACAGAGTGCTATGAGAAAAGAGATGAGGGAGTATGTAATTCCTCTGGGGAGCAAGAAAGGGAGTATCACTGACAGGCTGAGAGGTGGTGACATGCGCTCTAGGTTTTGAAGAATGATCCTCTTGAGGATGGAGGAGGGAAACCAAATCAGGCAGGAAAATAGATGTGGAGACATTCAGTAAGGTGACAAGTTTAGGGAACAGAAAAATGGCTTGGTCTAGTTGTAAAGTAGGATGCAGTATGTGGACCATGATTGGTGAGAGAGAGAACAGGGGAAGTCAGATATAAGAGATGAAGCTAAAAATACTTGTATTTTTACTGATGGTGTATGAATATCTGTTTTTCCTAGTGTGTGATTTCATACACACGCACAGTCATGATTTACCTTCTTTGGTCTTCTATGCCTCGTTAATAACAAGATGTGGAATCCCTGGGTCATTACACTGTAACCTCCATGAGCGATTCACCATTTGAGTCCCAGTGCCTAGCACAGTGCCTGGCACATATAAGCGCTCAAACTTGGTTAAATGGATGAATGACCCAATAAATGAAAGAGTCAATTATCATTAGTATCCTTTTCAGCTCTGTTTGCCATTTCTGGAAACCTTAGCTGTTTCCACAGCTTTGGATGAACGATTTGTCTGCATCCTCCTGACAAAGGAATTCAGCATGCATGTAAATATATCAATACTTACACATATTTAGATAAATAGATGTCAGAACATTCAAGAGTCATTGGTGGGGGCCCGTGTAACAGAGAAACAGGACAGACCAGAGAAAAGCTTGACTTTCAAATTATTTTTGGTGACTGAAGACCAGCTGTCTGTTTCTCGTCACTTTTCCCCACTCCCCCTTCTATGAAATAGAACTATGTTATTCTGCTGTGATCACACATTTGGATTTTATCTCTCAGTCACACTTAGAAAAGGAATGGGTTCCAGAATGAAGCACAACAATCCTCTTCTTGGCATGAGGCGCTTGTGATGTTTCCAAAAGTACTCATTGTTCATAAAGGCTTTTCTAGAAGCTCCTCCACACCCCCAGGATGACTTCATTCTTTTACATGGAAATTTTTGAAGTTCTTTTATTATAGAAATTTTCTAACGTTAAAAAAAAAAAAAAACTTGAATGGACCCCTTCCTATCAAGGCACTCAGTTTCAACAATAATCATGATTTTGCCAGTGTCACCTATCACCTATGAGTGCCTCCTCTAATTTTGTTTATTTCTTCGCTCGCTGGATTGGTTTAAAGCAAATCCCAGATGCCGTGTCATTTCATGTGTAAATGCTTCAGTATGAATTCCTGAATGATAAGGTCATGTTTTGTTTGTATGGTTTCCCTAACACCATGACAGTAATGCATCTAATAAAACTAACAACAGTCACTTAATTGCATCTTAATTTCATATTCAAATTAAATATGAAATCACTTAATTTCATATTCAGATTTCTCTAATTATGTAGAAGATGTCTTTTTACAATTGACTTAGGTGCATCAGGAATAAACAAGATCCATGCATTGCACTTTTTGTTGTTGTTTTAATATGGTAATCTTAAGCTATTTACTTGAACTATTTACTTTTCTTGTCTCATGGCTAAAAGGCTGAAATCCTCAGAGAAGAATGACTAAAGCTGCCATAGTACAGCCTGCTGCAACAGCACCATTTTTTTCCTAAAGATTTTCACTCAATGCATGCTAATGGCAATCCATAACATGTAAATGTGAAATGGAGTCAACATGGATTAAACACATAGGTCTTCACATTCGTCCTTCTAGAAATACAAATCAAGGGAGATACACTCAGGTGAATACTCAGAAAGGAATCGCTATGATCCTCCTACTCTGGTTTCACTTTAATTTTCCCTGATAATTATTGCAATAACAATGCCATGATATATTTTATAGAGTGCTTTAGAGTTTCCATAGTGCTTTCACACCTAATTCAACTTAATACAACCAAGAGTCCACGCTTTACAAAAAATACTTCATCTCCTGCGATTCTCCAAATGAGCCGGTGAAGGAAGACAGGGCAGTTATAATTGTTTTTTGACAGATGTAGAAACAAATTCAGGAATATTAAACAACTGAAACCCCACAATCAGTCAGTGGACTTGAACTTTTGTTATAGTCCAAGCGATATCAAGTCCAGAGAACTTTTGACCAAGTATGCCACACCTTAACTTAACATAGAAAAGGCCTAGACCAGCCTCCTGCAAAACACCCTCTAGCCAACCACTATCTGGTGAAATGTTATTTATTCCCTTTAGGGCTTTCTCCAACTTGGTATCACCCTGGGTACCCATTTTCTAGGAAGATACATCCCTACATGCCTGTTCTAGGTTTAAAGTACCAGATGCCTTCCCCAAACCCAAGAAAATTATCACATAGACAAAGCAATGGCTTAAATATTCAGCAATCTATCCCACTAGGCCTAAGGGAAAATTTGTACACATTAGGTTAAAACATTCATGGTAGAAATATTTAATGCTCAGTCATACCCAGTTTTCCCCTCTTTCTATGAGCATGGAAAGATTACACTTTCCCACCAACCCCTTTTTATAGTCAGCAGGGCTATGTGATGACTCTGGTCCATGGTTCTGAAGAGAAGTGCTATGTGTGCCTTCCAGATCACCCTAGTTAAAGTTTAATACAAGACCCTCCAGCATATTATTCCTCTGACTCAGCAGTTGTGGAGGTAGGTTCATACTGAAATGGCAGCAGCAAAAATCAAAGCATCCTGGGATCACAAAGACTGAAGGACTGCTACTAAAGACAGTCACCCTGGACTTGCAGTATATTACATGTGAGCAGGAAATAAACTTTTGGTGAAGCCACTGAGATTTAGGTGTTGTTTGTTACTGCAGCCTATCCTAGCCTATCCTTACAGATAGAGGACTCCTTCCTCAAGGTAGTTTACTTCTTATCCGCTGAAAGAATTGACATAAAAATCATACAATTCAACAATGGCTACAGGATGTAGGGTTGCTCCTGGGGTTGAATAATACACAACTGGCAAACCATAAGCAACAGCCCTGACCGCGAATTTACGAATTTACTCCAGAGTGTCTGGAGTCCAGTAGATAGGGCGAAGACAAGAAGACCTGATAACCATGAGGTATAAGTTTTGATGGGAAAACAGGAAACAAATCATGCAGAGAAATACAGACCAGTTAAAGGCCTGGGGCTTTATCACAAGGGCAATAGGAAGCCACTGAAGCATTTTAAGTGAAGTGAATGGTATGGTCAGATTTTGGTCTTTTAAAGGATCAATCTGGCCATCGTAAAATGGGAAGTTTGGAGAACAGTTGGAAAACCATTAAGGTAATCCAACTGAGAACAAAATGACAGATTAGATTAGGAGTAGGGAGAAGTAAAATTATTTGGGAAATGTTTAAGAAATAGACATAGAATGGTCAAACTTCCCAGTTTTCCTAGAACAGACTTTCAGTGTTGAAACTGAGACAATTCTGGGCAAATATAGATGAATTTGTCACCCTAGACAGACACATAAGAGCTTCATGACTGACTAGGTAGAGAAATTTAGGAGGAGGATTGGGTCACCTTGGATCATTGAATGGACGGTTGTGCCACTTATTGAGATAGAAAATAATGGATAAAAAACAGATACGAGAGGAGAGAGAAGATAGTAAGTTGAGTTTAAGATACAAGACCAAATAAAGATGTCAAATAAGCCATTGAACAAGCAGGTAAACCTGGTATATTTTGATTAATTACAGCTAACAGTCGAGTACCATCTATGTGCAAAGAACTGTTACAGTTAGCATATGTGAACTCACTTACTCTTCTCAGTAGCCAATGATATATTTCTATTTCATACTAACAAAGGCAAAGAAGTTACTCTAGGCAACACTATTTGAAATGATGGAACTGGATTGAAACTCAAATTAACCTGGATTTGAAAGTGGCTTTTCCTGTTTCCTAGTTGTATAACCTTGAGTTTTATCAACTCAGCCTTTAAAAAATGGATGACATGCTGGGAACAGGCTATCAGGGTTGGGAGGAGGGAAGATATCCATTAGATGCCAGACCCAGAAGAGGCTAATCTTATAATCAAAGTTACTGTTAGAAGCTAGAATAAAAGTAAGGGATGCAGGCTTCAGGAAAGCAAACTATAGGTCAAATGCATAGGAGAAAGGCGGAATCCAGGTACTTGTTCAAAGGAGACAATACAGCATAAAAGTCAGGTGGTATGGTTTCTGGAGTTGAATTTCTGGGATTCAAACTTTGACTTCACCATTTACTAGTTGTTCGATGAGTAACACACATCCTTTCAATGGAATGTTCTCAGCTGAAAAATGGTAATAATTATGATAGTTCCTACCCACCCAATTCACCCACTGATCAGGTCAAGAATTGAACAAGATAATTTATGTAAAGAACGTAACATATGAATCTGGCAGTGCCTAGCCAGGACACAGGTACCACTTTAGATATTTCAATAAAGAGAATCTAACACTTGGTATTAGCTACATCAGTGATGAGAAGTCAGAGAAGTGAAATATGGGACAATGAGACACCTCAGAGATGCACAGCAGTAGGAAGCCAGTACCACTGCTAAGAGTGAAGGGACACTGTGAAACTTACCAAAGCACAGAAGCCAGGGCTACAGATGGCAGCCAGAATGATGGGGATTGTACAGTGAGAAATGGGAGCTTAAAGGAAGGGGCTGTCCGCTGTTGCCAATCCCTAAAGGGTGGTCAAAATACACTGACTTTTCCCACTAGCACCTACTATTAGCCAAACTTACTTCTCAGTAGTACAGAGAACGATGGATCTGGGTGAAGAATAGATCTGGGAGCAGACAGCATGGTACCTGGCACATAGTGAAAGCTTTAAAAAATGTTAGCTCCTGGGAGTTCCTTGGTGTCTAGGGACCCTGCAGTTAGGACCCGGCGCTTTCACTACTGTGGCCTGGGTTCAATCCCTGGCCAGGGAATTAAGATCCCATGAGCCTCGCGGCGTGGCCAAAAAATAAGAAACCAATTTCATTTTTTAAAAAAAAGTTAGCTCCTATTAAATACCTAGGTAGCTATCATGTGGGTAAGACATATAATGAAATATTGATTATTTCTAGGACATCTGGAGTCTCCAAGCTTACCACCTCTAATCATAAACAGTTTCTTCATTTACTTCAGTATGAGCAAAATAATATTTAATTTTTAATGTGCCATGTTGTGAAAAAGATTAGGAAGTACTTTTCTATACATTGATGACTCTCAAATTTAAGTCTCTCCCCTGATATTTTCTCTGAGTTCCAGGTATATAGATCCAGATACCTACCTGACATCTCCACATGCACGCTAATGGGCAGCTCAAACTTAATCTGTCTAAACCAGAGCTCTTGACTTCTACCTCTTACTGAAATTTTCTTCTCTCCCAGTGTTTCCTCCCATCTCAGGAATAGCCCTAATCTCTATCCATTTGTTCAGGCCAAAATTCTTGGAATCATTCTTGATCTCTTTCTTCCTCTCACATCCCACATCTATTTCATCAGGGAGTCCCGCTGGCTTTGCTAGAAAATGTATCCTTAATCCAACAATTTCTCACCAATTGCACTGCTGGGGACCCAGTCAAGTGACTGCCCTCTGTTTCCTAGATGGTAGCAAGAACTTTATAACTTGTCTTCCTGCTTCCACTTTCTGTCTCTCCACACCTCATTCTTCCTACCGCTGAGTGATGCATTTAACATGCAATTCAGATCAGGCCATTCTTTTACTGCTCAAAATTCTCAAGAGGCTTCTATCACTGATGGAGTTAAGAAAACATCTGTACTGTGGCCTCCAGGGTTCTCCATCAGTTGTCCTCCAGCCTGTGTTTTAAAAAACGCAAAACCTGAAATCAACCCAAGACTTACTGAATCAGGTCAGAACCCTGGGCTACACCTCCAGCCTCATTCACGCCCACTCTGCCCCTTTTTATGTTCTGCTGGCCTTATAACTTTTCTCAAACACACCAAGCATAGGCTTCCCGATTCACTTTGTTTTCACTGCCTTCCACCTTGAATAGCTTCTCCCACGTGTTTGTACTCTTACTCCCTTAGCTCACTGAGTATCTGCTCAGCCGTGGCCTCCTCTTAGCCATCTTGTCTATCTTGTTTATTTAATTGATATGTTTATTGTCATCTCCTTCTCCTGGACTATAAGCTCCATGAGAGCAGAAAATGTCTCTATCTTGTTCATCCCTGTGTTTTCCAGCACATAGTAGGTATTCAATACATTTTCGTTAAATGGAAGAAGTATCCACATGTAGTTAGAGCTGGGGCCCCAAGGATCTAGTCTTCAAAGGCACAGGGATGCAGACACAGGGGAAAAAAAAGAGAAGTAAATACCTAAAACCTATATATATATAAATTAGAACATTATCTCAGGCAAGGCAGAGGTCCAGTCACTGGAACTGAAGACCTTAGGTAGGACAGGACTAAGCGGAAGAAGAACTCAGGGCTGTATCCTGAGAGGGACTCCTGTGAACCTATTTTAAGCCCCATGAATAAAGATAACTTTGGGGACTTCCCTGGTGGCACAGTGGTTATGAATCCGCCTGCCAATGCAGGGGACATGGGTTTGATCCCTGGTCTGGGAAGATCCCACATGCTGCGGAGCAACTAAGCCCGTGCACCACAACTACTGAGCCCGAATGCCACAACTACTGAAGCCCGCATACCTAGAGCCCGAGCTCCGCAACAAGAAAAGCCACCGCAATGAGAAGCCCACGCACCACAACGAAGATTAGCCCCCGCTCGGCACAACCAGAGAAAGCCCGCACGCAGCAATGAAGACCCAACACAGCCATAAATAAAATAAATAACTTTATATATATATAAAAAAGATAACTTTGGTGCTTGAGCCTGAGACTGAGCAGAGCCTTCTGATGGACGACAAGAAGCTCCACCAGAGAGAAGAAGCCTGGTGGGAGGAGCACACCTTCAGACCATTGCTAGACAGAGTGTGAAATGCCATGTACATCTTTGACTTTTCTTCAGATGCAGGGCTCTGTGACTCAGTCTTGTAGTATTTTCTTTATTTCATACATAAACATTTTGCTGGAAGATCTCAGTAAGATTGTGTATAAAGATGACAGGAAGCATCCAGCTCTGTTAATGGTGCATCTTAGTGTGGCATAAGGACATTTGTCACTCCGGTGCACTTCTCTGTGCTTCCCACCCCAGATATTTCAGGAAATCCAGTTAATCTTCTGGGAAATTAACCAGCAGTAAGATTCTGTAGTCCTCCTAGTCTAGACTCTGATATTGATCATGGAACAGACAAATTGGAGGAAGGAGGTAAAGTGGCCTTCTTATGTCTTAGACTTAAGTGCAAATACTCAGTGGAGAGTGACCTTTAACAAATGCAAATCTACTTTAAAAAGCATCACATCTGTGACTCTTCAAGCGTGTGCTAATGGTCAGCTAGATGTTCCCCTCTCAGCTTCCTCTGATTCATTTAAGAAAACTCCTGAGAGCCCACTAAAGGGTTTTATATGTTTCTCATTGATGTTTGCTTTTCAAATGTTTGTCAAGTTCAGACATTTGTATTGGTCCTATTAGTGTTTAAAGGATTCAAGCAGAGAAAATGACCCACAATAAATGGACCAAGATAGAGACTCCTAAAGACTATGTATGCTAAGCCCAACATGTTTTAGCCCCAGAAAATTTGAGTTCCCCCAAAACTGAGGTGTCAAAATGGCAGACGGGTTAAGCACCTGGACTTTGAATCTTAGCCCTGCCATGTACTCGTTGGACATCATTGACCCTTTTATTTAAATTCTACACATAGGAAATAATGCCACATCTACCTCATAGGTGTTATATACACATCTAGCATATAGGCATTCAACAAATAATAGTTATTTAATTAGAAATACTTATCAAACACCTGGTTCTAAATAAACCTAATATGTTCTATATCGAGACCACAGAACAGTAATTACTGAAATGTATGAATCCTTATTTCCTTATCATTTTATTGCCAATGCTCACCATTAAATTGCAGTCCTTCTCACTTGACTATGGTTTTAAGGCTTACAATAAATCACAGATATAAAGTATTAGAGTTGTGAAGACCTAAGAATCTTAGGGATCCTCAATCTAACCACCCACAGAATGTTAGCACTATTTCTTTAGTAAACTTGGTCAATGATAATCCTGTAATTACATGCAAAACCATACTGAGAGCCCAACAGACACCCAGACCAATTATTACATGATAAGGAACTGAAGGTAGACTTTTATTCCCTCAGAACAGATGAAAAGTACCTCCTATGACTTCCATATACAAACTGGAGACTCACCACCAGGAGCCACTCAGAACACAGATTCTCTACAACATCTTACAGAAAGACCCGAATGAATGTTTTGGACAACCCAATATTTGAGAGCAGATTTCTCTTTCTCTGTGGTCTTCTTTACTCTTGAAAAAGGTCCCTCATTTCTTAAAGCCAATCTTTATGATTTCTAGACCAGGTCTACTCTTACCCCACACCGCCTACCATACTGGATGCTCACACTTGCGCTTGCTCAAATTCATTGATGTCTCTTAGGCAGAATTGCCAACAGTATCCTCAGTTGTGGTGGGAAGATGTGTAAGATGGCCATCTATTCAATATATTTCCATTAATGGAATTCATGGCATCATCCTAAATGTTGGACTTTAATTTTCTAATTCACCTCTTTGGTTTCTTCCAAAATTTTAATTTTTAAGGAAATTTTGAATTGTATAATCTTTTTTTTTTTTTTTTTTTTTTTTTGGCGGTACGTGGGCCTCTCACTGTTGTGGCCTCTCCCGTTGCGGAGCACAGGCTCCGGACGCACAGGCTCAGCGGCCATGGCTCACGGGCCCAGCCGCTCCGCGGCATGTGGGATCTTCCCGGACCGGGGCACGAACCCGTGTCCCCTGCATCGGCAGGTGGCCTCTCAACCACTGCGCCACCAGGGAAGCCCTGTATAATCTTTATATTTCATATTTCTCCCTTCTATGGCATCTCCTAAATAACAGACAAAACTATTAAATAGTTTTTAGTCCTCATTCTCTGCTTGAGACACTTCTCCCCTGTGACACTGAGCCACTATTAATATTCTTCAAGTATAGCCACTCAGACTTATTCCACAAGTCATCTGCCAATAATGTCATCCTGGGCAAAACTTGTCAAAACGTCATCCATGGGGACATCAGAAGACACTTTACCAGAATTTTTTCCAAAGCATTATTCAAGTGAAAAGGTATTTGGATTGTATTTTTGGTTGAATTGTCATGTAACAGTCCTATATTCTTAGAATTTAATACTCATAAATCTTGGAGTCTTAGAAAAGTATTTTTATAGATTGCAACTTGGAATTCTCAAACAAATCCCATCCTAGGTGTTAAGGTAGATTAGATCAAAAGTTCTTAACGAATCCATGCATGGACCTCAAAAATTATAGTTCTCCTAGGATCATAGGCAACATATTAAATTATGTGCATATGCGTATTTTTCTTGGAATAACGTCTCCAGCTTAGAAGAGTCCCATACACAAAAATTACCATTGAACAAGATTAAGTCTAATTAAAAATGCCCCAAATTTAAACCTGTCTTATTCCCACTATATTTTCTATTTGTGCTCTGCAGCAAGACACTTGCTATCCCACTTTTATTCTCCATTCCTTCCCGATGGCCCAAGATAGCCAAATGCACTCTGCTTACAGCTACAAGGATGACTGTGTTTTGAAACAGTGGCACATTTAAACACGGACACCTTCAAAGATTGAATTTAACATAAATAAAACTTCTTGAGGCAATCACAACTTCTTCCTGTGAATTAGTCTTCTGATATCTAGTGTTTATGAGAAGAAGGCATTTTTTTTGTTGTTGAACATGAATCACGAGGACAAGAATGAAGACATGTGGAGGATTTTTTTAGAAAATAGGGAAAACTAAGTGAACTGATTCTGGCTAGGGTGCAATAAGCAAGACTAGTCCCTGACTTAGTCCCTGGGGCTATGACGCAAAGCATTTGGGTGCTCAGGAGGGAAATGTCATTTTCTGGGAGATGGGTAAAGTCTACATGGATGGCTAACTATGAATAGAGTGAGCAACCTGAGTCAATATCAGGGATTGGAAGACAGACAGAATCTCTCTTGTTCCTGTAGCACTTCCCAGCGTAATTTTAATTATATACACAATCTCATTTTAAACACTGACTTTAGACTCTAACCTGTTGAAAGACATGAACTCACTGTTGCTATATGAAAAAAAAAGGCTCGACTTGGAAAGAGTGTAGGAAGGAGGAATACTGCTAGACAGGAAAGAATTTGTCTCAAGAATTAGAGACAAAGACAGAGACTCTACTCAGGGTTTCTGAGGTGAAAGAAGACCACTTTGTGGAAGGATTTCATACCCCTGACATTTTTTTCTTTCCATGTGCTAGTTTGTGTACTGAGATGCACAGGATGAAAATCACGTTTATTCAGTGGAGGTACATCAAATTTGTATTTTACTCAACTCTCTAGAAAGACTTTTCTGACTACTTAGATTTAAATGCCCCTTTTGGTACTCCTATGTCATTGCAATCCAAGGTAGCAATTGCTAAGAAATGGTTGAGATCATTTCTATATGTTCTGATATATTAGAGGGAAAATCCACATTAGCTAGAAAATTTAAAGAAAGGATAAATAAACACTTAGTGGATTAGCACATAGCTTATTCCTTACTTACTGCATGGGCCTATGGAGATCTCTGGCTCTCCTGGGTAGCTCTCCTTTAAACAATGATTCAGTGATCCTAGCTCTTCATAACTTATGATGTCACTGTTTTCAGTATATGACTTCCACCGTTACCATAGAATGGGTGGTTAGTCAGAAAGTTTTATGGTTCCTTTCCAAATGGTGTTCACCACTTCTGTTCACATGCCATCATTCAAAAAGTAGTCACATAGATATATACCCATATGGTAGTTCTATTTTGAGTTTTTTGAGGAACATCCATACTGTTTTCCACTATGGCTACGCTAGTACACATTTCCACCAACAGTGTACAAGGGTTCCTTTTTCTCCATATACTTGTTAACATTTGTTATGTGTGGTCTTTTTGACTACAGCCATTCTGACAGGTGTAACCTTTACCAAGAAGGCAAAGGGCCTCTAGCCCACCCTCTATAGACTTGTATTTCAGCTGGAAAAACAAAAACAAAAACAAATTGTAGTTGTAAACTACTGAGATTTCAGCAGTGTTTGTTACCACAGCAAACCTTAGCCCATCCTGACCGCACATCTACCCAAAAGGAAAGCAACTTTAGGCTAATTAGCAATCCATGACATGTATGGTTTAGTAAGCATCACATGCATAAGATCTCTTTGATTAGCAAATGCTCAAAGCCCATTCATTTTGGCTCGTATAAGAGGATAGGGTTCACACACAGCTGGACCCAGGAGCTAGAGTGGGGTCACTGAGAATCATATTCTTTCTTTTTCCCTTTATAGCTCTTCTGCCTCCTATAGTGCTTTTATTCCCAGGAAGGCTCTTCTAATTTGGAGGGCAAGATGGCTTTAGGCTCATACTTTACCAGATTAGCAACTTCAGTGAAAAAGGAAAATCTCTTTCCTGATAGTTATAGGAAAAGTTGCAGGTATTTCTCTCACTGCCCTGTTGGGATCACATGCTTATCTCTAAAGCAGGGGTAGCCAGAAGGATACAGTCCTCTCATTAGCCAAGTTTGGATCAGGTCACTACTCCAAGACTCAGGATTAGTTTCATCCCCACCCAAACTGCATGGACAGAGTATGGGAAAACATGACTCCCAGAGGAAAATTAGAATGTCATAACCAAGAAGATGAATGGACGCTTGGGAGAAAATGCAAAAATGGTCACCAAAATGCATAATGCTTAAATAAGGGCACTGAACTTGGTTTTCTATAAGGTCTCTTCTAACTTTGTCTATGTCTCTGCTTTTCATTTCTTCAAAATTGTACGTTAATTTTTACAAACATGATAATTAGTCACTCTTTGTGATTAACTGTACTTAGTAATAGCTACAGTTTAATGTTTCAATATAATAAAATGGAAAACCATTTCATTCTCTTTTTTCTGTTATTAGTCTCTTCTATATAGGCATTTTCCCACACCCAGTGGCATTATATCCTAACTGCAAGAAAAGTAGCTAGGGGTGATGTAAACCCTATTGTGAGCACTGGCTCCACAATCTCAAAGCTGTAAAGTGACCACAAACCACATAGGGGCAATAAAGTTGGCCCCTTCTTTCTATTCAGGGATACTGTGAGAATAAATGTTTGTAAACTCTTTAAACCCTTCAGAGAAAAGTTGCTATATAAATCCAAGTGATTATTCATACCATTATCCAACACAAATTGAACGTCCATCCCCTGGAGACTGTTTCATTGCTAATTTCGCTGACAGCAGTTGATAAAGTTGACGTTTGGTTTTAATGGCACTGGCTAATAAGCTGTCAGAGGGTTTCACAATCTTATCAAGTAATACATTACATTACAAATATTAAAAATTACTCTTGGAATTAACATAATCTACTTCGGACACTCCATTGAATTAATCTGATAGGTTATGCCAAGTTTTGTTCTTTCCTTGTTACCCTAGGGAGACTTACATAGTCATTGGATATGGGAATGAATGTTTATAGAGTTCTGTACGTGTGTGTGTGTGTGTGTTTGCTGCATATGTACTTCTGAGGATGAATACTCAGCCTGCATCAGAGTAGCTGGTATTTTGGCTTGATGCTTTGAACTTTTGAAAATACACACAAACCTGCATCACCTGGTTCTGCCCAGATCCCTGGAGAGCTTTCAGGTTTTGAGACTACTCCAATCGTTATTATGGAAAGAGTGTAGCATTTAGAAAAAACCTGAAGATGAAACCACAATAATTGCTTCTATTTATTGAGAGTCTCCTCTGGATTAGTGCTTTTCATAATTATTCATTTTATCCTTGCAACAACCCTTTAGATAATTTTATCAATTTAAACTCATACTTCCAAGTGACAGAAAACCCAGCTCAGACTGGCTCAAACAAGAAAGAAAATTTATTAACTTGCCTGCAAATTCAGGGCAGAATCCAAGAGCCATAGACATGGCTCAACCAAGTCTCAAATGATATCCCTGGGATCTTTTTCTCCATCTTCATCTTCTAGATAGACTCTGTTCTCAGAGTCCTTGTGGTGAATGATAGCACTTAGCTCAAACTCACAAATATAGCACTCAATCCAGCAGACAAGAGAATCTATTCGTTCCATCAGCTCAGAAAATATCTACCAGAATTCAATTTTCCTGGTTTCGATTGGCCAGACTTAGATCATGTGACCAGCTCTAAGCCAATCATCAAAGCCTGAGGGATGATGCTCTAGATTGTACTGATTGGCTTAGCCTTAACCTAGGTCCCCTGTTTGTACCCTGGAGGGGAAAGACAGAGACAAATTCATTCAAAGCCCAAGAACCAAGAGTGGGGTGGAATCGTACCATCAAAACAAAATTGTGATATTGTTGCCGTAACAGTGGAATGGAGGGAAAGAATGGGTGCAATGCAGGAATATCAATAAATATCCATTACAGATGGACACTGTCTTCGTTTTACCCAGAGGAAACAGAGGCTCAGAGAAGCTAAGTGACTTACATGATATCATACCTCTAATGAATGACAGGGCCAGAATTTGAAACAAAGCCCCTGTGTCTTAAAGTTAATGTTCACTGTTGTCTTCTGAGACACAGTGAAGTGATAGCCTATATGGGAAGCAGCTTATCTTACTGAGCCTGAGAAAGTCCGGTCCCAGGTGTCCACTCTCTTTGGGACAGAGAGAGCTAGAAAGCAGTACCATCTGGAGTGCTGTTCATCTACACTGTACGCCAACCATGAAGCTAGCTCAGAAGGAGAATCAAACAACTTGCATTCAGTGGAGTGGGAGGAAATTGGCATCAAATGCTCTGTCCAAATTCCTGTAACCTCCACCTTCCAGGGATGACTGGGAAGGTGGTGTATACACTATACTGCTATAGAAAAAAGTTATTTTCAGGAATATGTTTCATCAGGAATACATTTTTCACATCCCTTAGCATATTGAGAATGTTCAAAAAGGCCTCATAATCACTATCATCAAAGTATATCGTAATCACCCATCCTTAAACAGACCAAGGGACCTTGGTAATGAACTCATGCAAATCTCTTAATGCACATGGATTTGTACTACAACTGTCCTTACACCCAGGAGCTGATATATGTGATAGTTCTTTGTAAAATATAGAGTCGTCTACACATGAATGTGATTATCATTCCTGTTTCTAAGATTACAACTTTAGACCCCCCAAAATGATGCTATAAACACATATGTTTAAGATAAAGTAAGCAAAAACAAATTAAATGAAGTCAGGTCATTTAATAATACTAGTGTTGGGAATGGAATAATGTCCAATAATTATACCAATGCAAATAAGAACTTTACAGAACAGAATAGTATGAATTTAGGTAGATTTAGGACTGAACATTCAAAGGTATGCTATAACCAAATATCTGAAGCACATTTCTGATGAAAAGGTTAGATGAACAGAAAAAGTGGTCAGTGAGGTGTTTAGTGAAGAGAGGATGGTTATTGAAAGCAGTAGCTATATTGTTACTAATTTGACTAATACCAAGATGATATAGCTGTTGCTGACTCTCCCAGTGGCAAATCCATTCTGACTAACTTCCTGTCAGCCAGGCCAGCCGAGGTCTCTCTTCTATGGAGACTTACTTCACTGTGCCATAGCGGATTTGCAGGCAAACTCTGTCTCCAGCTAAAACAGAGAAGGTTGACTGTTCTCTCTTATAGGGCCTTAATGTCAGTCCAGTGAAATCTAAAGAAATAATCTGATGTGATTAGAACACATAATTAGAAACTGATATAGCAGGGACTTTTATATGTAATTATTCATACGTTTACTCAGTAAACATTGTTTGAGCAGCTAGGAAGCACTGACACCGTGCTGCGCTGTGGTGAGTTCTGGAAAGCCCTGAGGTGTGGACATGGCTGCTCTAGCATGCATGCGATTATGTTAAAGAAAGACGTGTTTTTTAAATCAATATCTGATAAGTGCGTTGACCGACATAGGAACAGAGAAAGATGGGAACATGGAGAAGGGAACAGTTTGGCGGCACAGGAAATCAACAGGCTTGGCCGGCCTTGACTTTCTTTCAGGATGAGTCATAGTTTGCCGCCTAAATAGACTACTTGGACTAAACGTCTCACTTATTCTAATTTTCAGTACACCCCACTGCTTCCAACCCAGTTTTGCTGAGCTCTCTAAATTCCTGACACACTACTATCTACCGACTCTTCTCACTTCCTCAGATACAATGAGGCGATGTGATGAATTGAGCCTGATAGCCTTGGGCTTGACTTTTGTTCATGTCACTACCGATAGACCCTCGAGCCAAAAGAGTAAACCTCTCCTTAGTAGTTCTCGGACTTCCCCGGTGGCACAGTGGTTAAGAATCCGCTTGCCAGTGCAGGGCACACAGGTTCAAGCCCTGGTCCAGGATGAGAAAGTCCGTGCACAGAAACGAAGGCCCAAAGCAGCCATAAATAAATAAATAAATAAAAATCGCTTTTAAAAAAACCTCTCTTTAGTAGTTCTGCATCAAATGAGCCTTCCAGGAGTGGATGTTGAGACAGAGTTACAAGTGCAAGAGGCTTATGGAGTGGGTGGTGGGAAGAAGCCTGTGAATGGTAACAAGGGGAGGAAGTAGGACAGGGCAGGGAGAGCCTCAGACTGCAATGCAGATCTGACAAAGTCTCAGCCAACCCCTCAGAGAGCACCAGAGCAAACACTACCTGTTAGAGCACGGACATCCCTCCACAAGCCACCACTGGGCAAAAATAGTTAGGTCCTAATGCCCCAGGAGTACAACCTTGCTCAAATGCCCTGGCCAATCCAAGGGTTCTATAGCTAGAGTGTGTCATCTGACGTCACTCCCCACAAATAAACAGCAAGTTCTTGACTGAAGAGCTGTCTCAGCCCTGCACCTCAGTGGTGGCCACTGATTCTCAAAGACTTGCTATAGCGCCACCTTCTCTCTAGTGATCACTGAGTTAGCATAAGGATGGTTATGCTTCACAATGACTGGAAATTTGACTCTAAATCTATCAATAACCCATAAGACAGGTTAAGCAACCTCAACTACTCCACATTTTAAACAGCTGAAATTAGTTAAGGTGTCAAAAAAAAAAAAGAACTATGACCACCAAATGTCATTTGTTCATATGCACAGACACAAAATGATCTTAGTTTTCACAACAAGCTGTTATTTTGAGACCTGCGTAAGCAATCATGAGAATGTTTATTGTGTGAATAAATTACAGCTTATCATATCACATAGTGGAGAGAGACAGGGCAACAACAGGCAATAGTGGAGAAGGAACGTATTTACAGTCAAAGCTAGGTTTGAATCCCAAACCTGCCATGAAAGGCTATATGTCCTCAGGAAAAATTACATAGTTTATTTGAACCCTAGTTTTCCTCACCTGTAAAATAGAGTTAATAATACACATCTCACGGCCTGTGCGTATAGTGGAAGAATCTCTATGATGTGTTGATTCCTAAGGACCCCTGGTTGTTCCTGACTGTTCTGCAGCCATTTTCTACCTAACGATGCTTGGAAGGAAGACATCACTGTCAAGCTCTGAGTTCCGAAATAAAGTGCTGTTTGCTTAAGTCTACAGGGAGATAATAACCTTGAAACCCAGACTGATTCAAGAAAAAGAAAACGGTGTCTCAGAACTCCCACAGTTTTTTTTTTTCTTGCTTTTTTCTCTCTCTTATTTATGTCTTTAATATGTAAGGACCTGGAACTTGGAGGAGTCACTGTATGGAAATCACAGAGAGGGGAGAATAAAGGACAAGACGTGGGGGAAGCCACACTTTAAAAGGAGAAGAAATGTTCTCCTGATTACACAAAGTAACTTGGAAAAATTGAGAATGAATGAGACCAGATGCTCCCTGGCTCTCTAAGAAGGGAGTTAGGACAATCCACCCACGCCAGGACTGGGTGCAGTGACTGAACCTCAGGATTGTAAGTAGAGATCCAAAGACACAAGGCCCAGAGATGGTGTTGTCTCTCTATAGTTACTACCTCCAAGGTCCAGCATGATCCCTTGTGGATATATAGCTTTACCCACAACTTTATAAGTAGTAACTTTACTAGACTCTACATACATTATCCTAATTTCCACATACCATCTGTTTTCTGCTGGGAATACTGCTTTTACAGATGTTAATATCATAATGTCAGAAGATCACACCTACCTAGGAAGATGATAGAAACCAAAGGCTTTTCTTAGACCACGAGATAGCAAAGAGGTTAGAATTGTTTTGGAAAATAGAAATGCATACTGAAATATCCTAGTTTCTTTGTCAGACCGAATTCTGACAAATATGACAGAACTTTTTAACTAAAAAAAATAAAAGTCATATTCATTTTCAGATTCAAAGTTAAAAAAATAATAATTTCTTTTAAAATAGGTTTCTTTTCCTGTTTCCTTCCCAAATAATTTAATGCAAAATGATTCGGTGGGGCTGAGTAAGGCAGGTGTCTGTGGGTGGAAGAGGCAGATTAAGGTAGCCCAGCACAGGAGTTAGAGTCTGAGCAGAGTAAGCAGAGTATCTGCCTGGCAGGGCTGCCCAGCACAGAGGATGGGAGCCCAATCAGGTGTTGGAGGGCACCCCAGGGGAGGGGCAGCCTGCCAAGGGTGTCAGAGTCTGACTGGCCTCTGGAAGGCATTTGTGTGGGAGTGTTACCCTGTGGGGTTACTGGAGCCTGAACAGGGTAAGAGGAACCTACACGTAGGGGGATGGTGGTATGGGCAATCAGGTACAGGATGTCACAGTCCAGGAAGAGTGAGGAAACATTGATGTTGAGGGCATCCCAGCACAGTGTCAGAGCCTGAGAAGGCAGGGGAGGGTTTCTACGTGGAGGAAGAGGTTGGCCCAATGCAAGGCACCAGAGCCTGGGCAGGGGGAAGAAGGTATCCATACAGGGGAACGGCAGCAGCAGCCCAGCCTGGGAGATTTGAGCTCAAGCGAGGAGAGGAAGGCATCTATGCAGCAGAGAGAGGAATAGAAATGTAGGCAGAGAGGTGTGTCATAACCTGGGCAGGTGAGGAGGGTCCCCAGGAGGGATTGGGGCTTGGCTGTGACAGGGGTCCACTGGAGGGTATGAGAGCCCAAGCAGGGTGAACAGATGATCTTTGCAAAAGTGAAGGGCGGCCCTTGTGGCAAGGGATGGTTTACATGCAGAGAGAATGATCAAATAAGTAAATGCATTAAGGGTAATGGATTCGAGATTCTCACTATTAATAATAGAAAGAGAGTTCTAAATATAAAAAGAGAGGAAACCAGAATGAACCCTGGAGTGTCAAATTGGAATTGGAGGTGCTGATATAATCTCATGGTTTTTAATATATAAATAGATGAACACAGCAATGAGGATGATGTAAACGTGCATGTGTGTATATCTAGAGTATGTGCATATATTCCCTATCTCTGTCCACAGAAAGGACCTAAGAGCTGAGTCATCCCAGTAGCAATGATCAAACATAGCAGTTGCATCTTGGTTTCTAAATAGTACTGTTTGCCAGTAAAAGGAGTCAGAGTTACTTGGAGAAATGGCTGAATCTAGGGCTGAGACAGGGACAGTACAGAATGAGCCTGGAGCACCTTTTTTTGGCCAGTATAAAGAAGTATGCAAAGATGGATGGGAACATATCAAGAGGACACATGTGCCAACCTAGAAGGGCTCCCATTTGTCAAATCACAGGTGATTAGAGCATCAAGAAATAATAAGAGTAATGGACTATGACCTATTGAATAAAAGAAGAATCCAAGTGTCTACACTGATGTAAGTATATCAATGAATAAATTGAAAGGTTGATGAATAATGGGATATTTACATAGTTTCATACATAATACCTCCCTTCAAAACACTCATTAACCACAAAGGAAAGAGGAATAATTTTACAGTGGAGAAGACCGATAGAGTCCACTTAATCAAGTGGTCAATGTTAATATCCCTAGTAACAGGACAAGTGGAAATGATGTGTGACCTGATAGGAAGCAAGAAGAAGGACACAGCACCAGTTCGATGGTCTTCCTACCAAAGGTGCATATCATGAATCTACTGACAAAGAAACGGCAGACCAACCCATATCAGGGACGTACTACAAAATAACTGGCTGGTAACATTCAAAAACATCAAGGTCATTAAAGTGCAAGGAAGACTGAGAAACTGTTCCAAGCTGAAATAAACTAGAGACATGCTATCTAAAAACAACTATTGTAGAACACTTGGAGAAACTTAGTTGGGGCTTGAGGATTAGATAGCAGTAATGTATCAATATTACCTTCTGATTTTGACAGCTATTTTGTGATCATAGAGAAGAATGTTCTTATGTACAGAAAATAAATATTGAATGATTTGAGGGTGATGGGACATCATGTTGGCAAATTACTCTCAAATGGTTTCGGGGTGGGGGGGAAGGGAAATTCTTTATGCTGTACTTCCAAGTTTTATTTAAACTTGTTATTGTCTGGAAATCACTCTGAAAAAGTTATTGGAAGATTTCATCACAATCTAGCACTAAGTCTACTACCCCTCAGTCATTTTGAATATGCAAACTTTGTCTTTAATGAGTATTTTTGCCTTTTTTAGCTCCTTCAGCAAAAAGAACTCAGATCCATTCTTAGGAAGATAATCTGGGTCATATAATTTATAGGGTAACAGTTGGCAACATGACAACCCCAGTGAGATTTCTCTCTCTTTTTTTAGCTAACCGCTTCTACTTAGAAATAAAACTTTAAATATTCTGCTCTGACCTTTTTGCCTCGGAGGAGAGTTTAATTACCTGCCCAGTTTACATAAATTATGTTGCCTGTTTGTCTAAAATTGAATCCTGGGCAGAGATCAATATGGCCTCAGAAAAGCCAGAGCAAATGACTTCTCTCAAATGCCATCAAAGGTCACCAGAACCTTTCCTGCTTGGATGGGGACACATTCTGTTCGACAACCTGGAGCATGTCACAGGCCTGCTGCCTGCTGCCTTGGGTACCAACAACAAGAGCATGATTGATCATCAGTTAGAGGACACTGGGTACAAACTCCCTCAGGAGTCAGCTCTGTGGAATTAATTGAATACCATGATGAGTCTGATTCATCATCCTCCAAAAAGAAAGGGGAAAATGGCACAGAACACACCCAGAGCTTGATGCATGAGGTTTCGTGGAGGTTAACTGCAATTTAGATTCAAGATCCTGACGGTCACAGACAGTGCATGTGCTATTTGGGTGCAGATGCACAAAATAATCCAGGCAAAAAGTACCTTTCAATCTCTTCATTCTTCTTCCTCTTAGGAAGGAGTTACTGGTGACGGCCAACTATGTGTCTGGCTCTATTCAAATAATCACATTACAAAATATTTCATGGTAGAGGTATAAATAAAGTGTAAAATGATTTTAGACAGCAATAGAATTTTCATCTGGGAGATTCAGAGAAAGCTTCATAGAGGGTATAATGTTTGATTGGTAACTAGAAGAAGGGATATAACTGTAACGAATATTTGGAAAATGAATGCAAGAAGAAATAGCAAGAGCAATGTGACAGGAACTGTGTAAATTTGAAGCCCAGGAATTACTTCGATACAACCAGAGCCACAGGGAAATAGTATTGGAAAGAGAGAACAGCTCATGGATGCTGAAGTAAAAGCCTAAGAAAAAATATGCATGTGGTGTAAAGCCAGAGGGAGAAGAATCAACAAAGAAGAAACAGAAACATGTAGAAAAGTTGGAGATTTCCATTAGCTTAAAGACAAAAGAAGGAGAGGAAAAAGTGCTGAACAAGGTCAAAATGTACACAGTGGTCAAGATAGTAGAACTGAGAAACCACCGATAATGTGATAGCAAGAGCAATTCCAGCCTCAAAAAACATGGAGAACATCAGATCTCAAGGGAAAGGAAGAAACTGTATTGAAAGTCAATGTAGTAGGTGTGAATTGACCTTTCTCATAGTTTGGTGGTGAATGGAGATAGGATGGAAGTAAAGATAGAAGTGCAAAGAGGAAGAAGAAAAAGAGAGGTAAGGGGATTGATCTGCTAATGAAAAGCAAACCATCGTGGTAGGCAGAAGGGTTGGCTGCAACATAGAGAGATTGGTGCTCTAAGGAAAATAGCTGATAACTGTTATATCAAGTTCTCAAGGGGGTGATAAGAGGAGATAGAATTGAAAGTATAAGAGTATCTTTTCCAGCAGAAGAAGGAAAGAAACGATAAGAAATTTTAAGATAGGTATGATGATGAGCGTTGTGGAAAAGAGATGAAAAAATCCAAAATATGTGACTTTACAATTTTATATACATTAACAGGTGAGATAAATGTGCAAGAAGAAAAGGAGGTGTAAGTAAGGAGAGGTGATTTGTGGGATACACAATCAATTGTGAATAGCAACTCTTGTGGGGGCACAGATTTCAATCAAATGCAGAAAGCTTTTGTGTTCATAGAATAATGAACCATATTAGGGCAGGATGAGGTAATTATTGTAAATTACTGTAACAAAAAGAACCCAGAGAATTCATTGGCTTACAGAACAAGATGTCTATTTCTTTCTTATGCCTAGGGTGGGGTATCCAGGTTATCTGTGGCTCTTCCCTACTCAGCCACTTAAAAACCTAGGTTTGCAATGGCTTTGTCATGTTCAACATGTGACTTCCAAGTTTGCTCTGTGTCACCATCTCAGTAGAAAAGATCTTAGAAGAATTTGCATGGGAGGTTTTATGTCCAGACCTGGAGGTGGAACACATCATTTCTGCTCATATTCCATTAGCTAGAAGCCAGTTCCGTGGCTGACCTGATGTGGGTGAACAGCTAGTAGGCTCTGTGGAGAAATCTATGACTCTATGCTAAGAGATCAGGACCCATGTTAATATGCCAGATCTCCTAAAGCTTAGAAAGTTCTTCCCCAAAGACAGACAATACTAAATTATTCATGATATAAGCTTCAAAGTTTGTAGAACATCAAGGGCCACAGGCTTGCTGGAGCTCTCCTTGGTGCTGAACCCTGTATAGCTGCCTGGATCTCTCCAATATAAATAAGATTCCCACAGAAAAGGGTAAGGAGCAACATGGTACATAGACCTTGAGGTGATACATTAAAATTAATATTGTTGCTCATACAGAAATTTCCACTGAACACCTTGTTTGTCCACTTGATGGGAATGATTGAATGAAGGAGTGAAAAGAACCTTGGACTGAGAATTAAATAATCTGGGATATAGTCCAGATGTTGTCACTAATTCTCCAATGATCTAGCCAAGTCACTTCTTTCTTCTGTTTCTCAATTTTCCCTCTTTTACATGCTGCTAACGGGCTCAGTGGATCTTGTAAACTTTCCTAGTTCAAAAATAAATGTGTTGTAAGTCTTTTTAGAGTTGACAATGTTTTCTTGCCTCTGTATCTCATGAAGGAAGAGCCCCAAGTAAGTGTTCAGCTATAAGGCATTCTCAAACACTGATGTCTGGAATACAAATTATAACTCCTTTGTGGAAGGTAGTTTGGTACAGGTTTCGAGAGCCTTAAGTAAGCTCATGCTGAAGGAAATACAAGAAACCTTGGTGTCTGCAGAGAATTATATATAATTACATATAATAGAGAAAATTAAAAGAAATCAAAATGTCCAAGTTCAATAGGAATATTAAATACAAGGAATATATGCTGTCATTAAAAATAGGGGTTTTAAGGTTTAGTTAACATAATGAATATTGAGGAGTCATTAAAATGTTTGGTTAATTATTTAAGATAATAGAAGTATGCCATAAGTTTCATCTCTAAAAATGTCAGCCCCTCCCAATACTCCCTTGCATTTCCCTTTAGCTCCTATTACCACCTGAAATCTATACATTCTGCTAATCGTGTTTATTTTTGTCTCTCCAACCTGGGATGTATGCTTCATGAGGGCCGTAATATTTTTGTCTCTTTCGCCCCTTGTTTTAACCCCCATTTCCTAGAAAATTACTTGGAAGAGAGTTCCTATTCAATAGCTATTTGCTGAATGAATAATTTAGTGTCAAGTGAAAATGCAGATAAACTTAGATACAGAGCATGATGACTCTAATTTTATAAAGTTAACATATATGTATATGTGAGTTCGAATATGTCTTGGCTATTTATCATAAGTTTATTTTGTCTTGAAATGCAAAAGTAAAAAAAAGGTATAAAAGACACTCATTTTGGGGCTTCCCTGGTGGCACAGTGGTTGAGGGTCCGCCTGCCGATGCAGGGGACACGGGTTCTTGCCCCGGACCGGGAGGATCCCACATGCCGTGGAGCGGCTGGGCCTGTGAGCCATGGCCGCTGAGCCTGCGCGTCCGGAGCCTGTGCTCCGCAACGGGAGAGGCCACAGCAGTGAGAGGCTCGCATACCACAAAAAATAATAAAAACAAACAGAAAACAAACAAACAAAAAAACCCTCAACAGCTTACCTTCACACTCAGGATAAAATCCAAACTCCTTATAAACTATCGCCTAAAGACTCTGGACAAATCCCCCAACTTCATCTCTTGCCCTCCCACTTTCACCTCACTTTATTGTACTTTTTCCCTTGTCCTCAAAACACAAGATCTTAGGTTTCTCTCACACCTTTGTACTGATTTCCCCCTGCCTGAAGTGCTTTTCCTTCAGATTATTTCAAGCTGGCTGCTTCTCATTCTCTAAGCCTCTAATCAATATCACTTCTCAGAGAGGTTTCCAGGACCACCCATCCATGCCAGTTCCATGTGAGTCACTGCCTTCCTACTGCCTCAGTCATTGAAGTTAAACATTTATCTTTGTCTGAAATTGTGCACTTATTGTGTGTATCTGTCTCTTCCTCTAAAAATTAAGTTTCCTGGGGGCAGGAAAATTATCTGCCTTCTCTATATTCCAAAACCTAGCATGGATATATAGACTTACTCAACAACTATTTGTTCAGTGAATGAATCAATGATTCTGACTTTTGCTCATAACTGCTCCAAGGTGTAGTATTTCTCCTACTCCATCCTTAGTATCTTCCATTCCCATTCCTGCTAATTAACCTCATTTTGGATCTTTGACCTTACTTTCATAAGAGTTTTTCAGCCTTATTAAGGTATAATTGACAAATAAAATTATAATATATTTAAAGTATACATCATGATGATTTAATATACATACACATGTGAAAGGATTTCTCCCATCTAGTTAATTATCATATCCATCACCTTACATATTTATCTTTTTTACATTTTGGGTGAGAACGTTTAAGTTTTACTCTGTTAGCAATTTCAATCACACAGTACAGTATTATCAACAATAGTCACCATATTATATTCAATACATTGGATCCTCAGACCTTATTCATCTTGTAACTGAAAGTTTGTACCCTTTTACCAAACTCTCCCTATTTCTCTGATCCTCCAGCCCCTGGCAACCATTCTTCTATTCTCTGTTTCTTTGAGTTTCACTTTGTTTTTTTTTTAATTCCACATATAAGTGATACCATGCAGTATCTGTCTTTTCTCTGTCTAGCTTATTTCACTTATGCATAATGCCCTCAAGGTCCATCCATGTTGTTGCAAATGGCAAGATTTCCTTCTTTCTCTGAAGGCTGAATAGTATTCATATATGTATATATAAAACATCTTTATTCATTCACTCATTCATGGGTACTTAGGTTGTTTCCATATCTTGGCTACCATGAATAATGATGCAATGAACATGGTAGTGCAGATACCTCTTCAATATCTAGCTTTCAATACTTTTGGATATATACCCACAAGTGGAATTGCTTGATCACATGGTGATTCTATTTTTAAGTTTTTGAGGAAGCTTCATACTGTTATCCATCGTAGCTGCACCAATTTACATTCCCACCAAGAATGCACAAAGGTTCCTTGTTCTCTGAATCCTTGCCAACACTTGCTATCTTTTGTCTTTTTGATGACAGCCATTATAACACCTGTGAGGTGATATCTCATTGCAGTTTTGACTTGCATTTCCATGATGATTAGTGATAATGAGCACCTTTTTGTGTATCTATCGGCCATTTGTGTGTCTTCTTTGGAAAAATGTCTATTCAGTTCCTTTGCCCATTTTTAATCAGATGGATTGGTGGGGTGGGGGGTGCTACTGAGTTGTACGAATTCTTTGTGTATGTTGAATATTAATCCCTTATCAAATATATGATTTGCAAATAATTTCTCTGGTTTCTCTTCAAATCATATAAATCTTCCACATTTTACTTTCATAAGATTTTGAAGCAAGGCTTGGACTTCAAATGATAACAGTATGGGTAAAGATATGAGCAGAGGACATTCCAGGATGAGGACATGTATGAGAAAAGGGATAGAGAAAGGTAAGGAATTTGATGATGTTCATTAAAAGCTATTGTAAAGTCTATAGTCATCACATTAATCAGAACTCTTGTGTTAATAAGGGACAGTGTTTTAAGCCAAAAAGGAAATTTATTACCTCATCTTACAAGAAAATTCAAGCGTGGGCTTCAGGCATTGGTGCATCCAGGTGATCAAAGAATGTTATCAGAAATATTTTTCTTTAATCTTTCATACTGTTTCTTTTGTGTTGGCATTTTTTCAAGTAATCTTTTCTTCAGGCAAAAATGACTACCAATAATTTCATCTTAAATCCTAATAGCTTAACAATATAAATAAATTGATATCAATTCTTTCCTAATAGCTACAGAAACATTTCAAAAGGTTTCTGCTAGTCAGATGTACTAGTTAACCTATTGCTTCCTAACCAATCACCCTAAAACTCATCATTTAGGACAATGATATTTCATTATTGCTCATGAGTCTGCAGGTGGGACTAGTGGTTCTGATAGTCTCAGTGGGGCTCATTGGTGCATCTGAAGTCAGCTGTGGGACAGCTGGCTGCTGATCTCGTCCGGGCTCTCAACTTGTTTGGGCAACGGCAGACTGGCTGTTCTAGAGTAACGTTAGCTAGAACAACCAGGCTCTCCTCCTGTGTCTCTCACCCTCCAAAAACTTAGCCCAGACTTTTCTCATGGCAGGTGCATGGTTCTAAGAGAGAGGGTGGAAATACACAAGTCAAATTGAAGTCAATACTTAGAATTAGTACATTACTTCTGCTGCAATGTATTTGTCCTGTTAAGTCACAAAGCCAGTCCATATTGAAAGGACTGGGAGGAACTGGGAAGAGGTTTAAAGTCACATTGCAAGGGCATGGATACAGGGAAGGTGAAAAATTGAGATCATTTTTACAATCAATCTCATACTGGACTTAGGTCAGAGTCCTATCATTAAATTAGTTCCTATGAACCAAGTGTGAACAGAAAGCTTAGCAGTAATGGTTTCTAAGGGAAAAGTGAAGGGCTGTTCCCATAAGAAGTGATGATTAGAAAGCAAGCTCAGCCGTTTTCCACTACATGGGATATACAAGCAGGAAGTCAGTTTGTCATAGTGTTTTAGAGCATAAGGTTTTGATTCAGACTGTTGATATTGGAATCATAACCCTGCCACTTCCTCTGTGTGTTTAAAACATTACCTAACCTCCATAACCCAGTTTTCTCATCTGTAGTATAGAAATAATCACAGTTCTTCTCTCCTGGAGGTCTTTTAAGGATTAAATCAGACAATACAAGTTAAGTGCTTTCAAGGGAACCTGGTACTTAGTAAATGTTCACTAAATCTTAGCTGTTTTGTATTATTATTTGGCAAAAGTCAAGTTGTGAAATATTATGACAAAAAGAGCCACCTATCAGGAACATGATTTAAAGGAGAAAGCTTGACTTTCTTTACAATGATGGAGTGAGATTCCTCCCTTTCATTTCCACTATACTTGCCTTACTGAATTCAGTTTCTAATATCATATTAGAGCCCCAGGGGGAAAATACCCTTCCATAAAGAAATTTAGATAAATTTCAGACTTAAGGAAACAAAAGCTATAAATATGAGTTTGTAGCAAGGACACAAAACTGTGTCAGCATGGTTCCAGGGTAGTATGGAGTTCATCATCAATTATTAAACAAGGTCAATATTTGTGGCACAGAGAAGGCTTTTAGCATATATTATTTATGCAGATGGTTGTAATAGGTTCTCCATCCTTGAACAGGGAGATTTGAGAGTGGAATACTATTAACAAGAAAACTACTTGGCACAGGAAATAGGATATCTTCTTTTCCAGGAAATAGTTTCTCTCACTCTCTCTTCACTATCTTATTTCTACAAAAGGAAAGAATCTCTAATAAATCTGTAATTACTATGCTTCTCCATGCCTTATATTATGGAGAAGGTGTATAGGGAAGGAAGAAGAAGGTTCTAGGAAAAAAATAATATTGGTTCTGGCCCTCAGGAAGCCTACAATCTGGCTGAGTAAATATAGTTTCAAGTATGAAGCAGGACAATGGTCTATATTAACAAATGCTGTAACATGGAATAGAGACAGATATTTAGGGGTTAAGTTCAGACGAGAAGTGATCAGCATGAGCTAAAAAATCATGATGGGCATAACAGGGGATGGCATTTCCCCCAAAGTGTGATTGGGAGGCAATGAATCCCACCCATTCAATAAACAGATACCTGCACAGGACAATGTGAGATCATGTCCCTATGGTCCATGGGAAGAGCATGCATTGTGATAGTCCATTGACAACCAGAGAGGTTAGAAAACATACAGGGCTTTTAATGGTTACCTGTTAAATGACCTGATGGGGAATTAGTTCTGAATGTCAAAAGATTAGTGTCCTTAAAAATGAGCAAAAAGAAGAGGCAAGGGGCAGAAATCAGAGCTCACAGAGATTGGAACCAGCTACATTGGACTCTTCCTCTCAATCCCAGCCCCTGCCCCACTTTGTTTGACTTCATCGATCCTCAGTATCCCCATCTGTAAAATGGAAATTGCAATAGTAGCTACTGCATATGGTTACCATGAAATCTAAGTAAAGCGGTTAACACAGTGCCTGCCACAGAATGATGATTCAATAAATGTTAGCGCTATTAACTTCTCTTATTATAGGTATAATTTGGGAAGTCATAGAGTCAGAATGTTAGAGCTGGAAAAAATATGACATGCCATCAAACCTAGCTCAGTATAATCTAGAGGTATGACGTTCTCTTCTAACCATCTTGCTTCTGAAGACAAGGCGGAAACTCAACCAAGTTGACTGCGAGTTTTTTTATTTGCATTTATCTATTGATTTCCTCCATAGAGGGCTTTTATGAGACCAACTTAATACAGCATGTTTCCCCATTTTCATCAAGGATTATAAACAAGGTCAATCTATATAGAGATGGGCTTTCAGCAGAAACAGTGATGTCATCATGCTCAATGAGTTTCATCGAAAGACTCTTCCAGATAATGATGAGAGTAAAATACGCCCAGGTTCCCCTTTTGTTCCTTTATTAATGAATTTGAGTCCACAGAAACTCAATAAAAGTGACAGAGAAGGCTCATGAGCATCATTGAAATCATCCTTACCAGGGGCAACCTGCATATCACAAAGCCAATTTTCCATTAATAAAAGACCATACCCAGAGCAGGATACTACGCTCTACTGCATTTGTACTATGTGTAGTAGAAGTGGTTCATCTGAGTGGTGGCAGAGTCCCAAGCATGCAATTTGAGCTCAGTTGCTACAGGATTTCATTGGCTTCACTCTGGTCTTGGCTCAGTCCCTTCCTGGCCCCCACTTTTGACCAAATTCAAACCCTCTTGCCTAGACTATTGAGAGAGCCCCATAACTGGTTCTCCTACCTGTTTTCTCTTCCTATCACCAATCCGTTCTCCACAGGGCTGACCAAAATATCTTTCTCAAGCACAGACCTGCAAATTCCCTACTTTTTAAAAGATGCTCACTGGCTCCCCGCTTCACCTCTTAGCTTTTATTGCCGCTGCTACTGTTGTTGCTATTATTGCCATTAGAATCACCATCATCATCATCATCATGATTATCATTTCCGGATAAAATCCAAACTCCTTTAAATACAATTCAAGATCTTCAAAATCAGCCACTGTTTCCAGCTTTATAATAATTAAGATAACTACCGTTTATTGAAAGTTAATACGTCACAGGTCCTGTGCTCAATGGTTTACTTTCATTATCTCATTTCATTCTTACAACAATCCTGAAAGGTAGTCTTATCATACCCATTTATCAGATGAGGACACTGAGGCTAGGAAAAGTAATGTATCTTGCTTAAGGTCGCACAGGCAATAAGCAACAGCCAGAATTCAAACCCTGATTTGTTTCACTCCCAAACCCAGGCTGTTAACCATCATTCTCTCAGCCTCATCTCTGATCACCTCTCCCACACTCCCATCTCATGCACACCTGACTACTGGCCCCTCTAAGGAAAACTGATCCCGCAAATTTTTCAGGCCATTGCACATACTTTTGCTTCTCCATGGAAAGCTGGAACATCCTCCAACCCATCACAGCAAGGGAGCCACCTCAAATGTCACTCTAGCAGATGCTGTGAGCCTCTGGCCCAGTGTCCATGTACAGCACTGGGTACACTCATCTGTCAGGGGCTGCAGGCACTGGATGCTAAAGCTGACCACTCATAGCTCCCTTCCCTAGAAAGATTGCCCTTGTCTTTCCTAGAGATGTCCAGGATGTGACCACACAGACACACACCCACTCAGGGCAAATGACTGACTGATGAAGAGAAATAAAAACTCAGGCCCCTTGCGTTAGATAGGACAACTTCTGTGGTGCAATTTGAAAGTGCATCTTTGCATAGGTCCTTGCCCTGTCCTATCCTACTTCCCTTACTACTTGGCTCCTCTAAGAGTACACCCTAAATTAATCCCCATCTCAGGCTGTGCTTCTAGTGAACGGACTTAAGCCAGGCTCTTCCTCTGCGATGCCGTTCCTTACCTCCCCAGAAAGACTTTATATTTTCAGCATCAATGCTGATAGAACATATTTCCATTATGGCATTTAGCATAGCATTTAACACTGTTCTGATAATATTGTACCGAAAGTCCTTCTCCTTCGATAGATCATTGGTTCTTCTAGGTGAAGGACTGTGCCTTTTGAAGCTCTGTACCCTCACACAGTGACAAACATTCAGGAGGCAGGCACTCTATTTCCTCCAGCTCACAGGAAACTCTCCGCCCTGCCTGTCAGACTGGAAGGGCCCTGATCCAGAGACCTGGCTGTAACTCTGTCTGTCCCATCTCCCAGCCCTCCTCCCCCATGACCCAGGCTCACATTATCAAGTTATGTTTAATTAATCTATTTTAGGGTCAGCTTTGCTTCTGCTTTCTCATCCACAGACCCTCACCTGTCTGTCTCCTTGTCCCACCTCTGTTCAATCTTCCTCTCTCCTTTACTTCTCAGACTTCACAGAAGTCCAGAATTTAGGAGTACAAATCATCTTACCAGAGCCAGTCCCTTGGCTGGATGCAAATGTAAGACCTCTTTGATTTATGAATGTCATGCTCTTCAGAGGGAGGGAGAAATGTCCCATTAAATGATATCCATCTCCCCAATCCCATTAATAAGCTAATTAAAAAAGTTAAAGAGAGCTTCCCTGGTGGCACAGTGGTTGGGAGTCCGCCTGCTGATGCAGGGGACGCGGGTTCGTGCTCCGGTCCGGGTAGATCCCACATGCCGCGGAGCGGCTGGGCCTCCGTGAGCCATGGCCGCTGAGCCTGTGCGTCCGGAGCCTGTGCTCCGCAACGGGAGAGGCCACAACAGTGAGAGGCCCGCGTACCGCAAAAAAAAAAAAAAAAAAAAAAAAGTTAAAGAGAAGTTCATGGAGAATAGATTGGCTTCTGTAATAGTATGTTGGCTAAATAAAATATTAATAAAAACACAACATGTGTCTGTGTCAGATGCCTCAGTGAGGAGGACTGAGATCGTAATTGACAATGTGAGTTTCTACTCATTTGTCTGAGGTGAGGCTGCAGTGTCCTTTCTATCTGAGTTGTTTTTGTCATGATCAAATAGGCTTTAAAACACTAGCCAGATAGCTAAAAAAGAATCATTCTGTGAGAATTAGATGTTTTAAACACAATGACTCAATTAACGGTCACAACAACTCTCTGTGCTAGCCAAGACACTGAAGCTCAGAGAGGGTGATTTAATTTCCCAGAGTCACACAGGTGGCAATTATCAGAGTTGGATTTGAACCCCGGTTGGTTTGGCCCCAAAGTCTACTCTCTTTTCACTGCACCATATTTTATGAGGGCATGCCACAAATAGGGGCAAGATTTGAACAGAGAAGTGATGACTGAAAGGTGAAAGAGAAGGCCAGAAAAGGTCCTTTTGCTTTAAATAAACTTATGAGTTGAGGAAAAAGCTGAGGAGGTGGACTGCATTTCCAGCAATAAGAGGAAGTCTTCTTTCAGCAGTCCAGTGTTCTATTTATAGCATTTGGTAATACAAGAGATGAGAGGCTAGGTGAGTAGTCAGCGTTAGTTAGTATTTGAGACAACTGACCAAGAATGTTGTGTAGCCAAAGCAAAGAAAGGATAGAGCAGAGGATGTGGTGCCTTTCTGAATGGGTGAACTTAGTCCAATGATCAAGAATGAGGTAATAAAATTCATCGCTATGATCATAACCATCAATTGGGAAAAGGAGAGTTCCCAGAAAAAGTAAGGGCCACCACTTGTGAAAGCAAGGGATTACAATACAGCGTCCTCCATATAAGGGAAAAGGCATGAATACAATTATTTGTTCTTGGTTTATGGAGAAGGAAAAAAATTAAGTGATAGCCAGACTAACAGGTTTAAGTAGGATGTAGACAACAAAAGTCTTAGGTTTGCAAGACAACCACCTCTCCCATAGCCCCTTAGCCACATTGGCTTCCTTCCTGCCACAGGACCTTTATACATGCTGCTCTCTCTGCCTCAGACATTCTTTGTCCGCCTCTTCACTGGGATATCTCTCACTTATCTTTTAGAGCTCAGCTCAAATATTCCACCCTCAGGGACACCTTCCCCACTTGACTCACCCTCCTTCACCATATGTTGAATCAAGTTTAGGTCTCTCTAGGTTTTCACGGCTCTCTTTATTTTAATTTACAGTAATGGCTGCTCATTGGATTAATTAATCAATTAATTAAACTGTGGTTATCTAGCTTATGGCTGTCTTTTGGACAAAGCTGAAATCCTCATGTGAGAAAGAGAGCAGCATCCTTATTCAGCACCATATCGTCAAAGTAACGCATGGTGTTTAAAATAGGGAGCAATACAAATGAACTTATTTACAAAACAGAAAGAGACTCAGACATAGAAAACAAACTTATGGTTACCAAAGGGGAAAGGGGAGGAGGGATAAATTAGGAGTTTGGAATTAACAGATACACACTACTATATATAAAATAGATAAACAAGGACCTACAGTATAGCACAGGGAACTATATTCAATATCTTGTAATAACGTATAATGGAAAATAATCTCAAAAAGAATATATATATATATGAAATACTTTGCTGTATATCTAAAACTAACACAGCATTGTAAATCAACTATACTTCAATAAAAAATTTTTTTAAATTACATTCAATCTTAAGCAAACAAAAAAGTTAAAATAGAGTAAAATGGGGAGCAATAAGTATTTCTGGAAGACAGGAAAGGAGGGAAGGAAAGAGAGACAAAGGTTTATTGACTTAAATTATGTTATAATCATTTGTTTACGTCTTTCCAAATGGCCTTTAAGCCTTCTGATTCAAGGAGTTTCTTATTTGTATTTATAGCCCTAGAAACCACAGTAGCTGGCATATAGCTAATCAATAAATAGCTATTAAAAAGATAAGCGTTAAACCTGGTTTCTTAAATTTCCATCCCTTTCCACATTCTTGGGAAGAGGACTGTTTTGAGTCTAGAGCAGGTCCTCAAGTGGAGGTCAAATGACTCTAACTCAGGCACGTTTGTTCTCTACATCTGTGTCTCTAGTTCTGCCTTGCAAACCGGTTTGGTGTTTCATATATTCTTGTGATGAAGAACCAGTTGTTTTATTTGTTTGCTTGTTTATTTGTTTTGTTTTTAAATTTTCAAACCATCCCAGATGATACATGGTCCCATTTCGTGTGACTAGTTTAGATATTATGGCGACATCAAATTGCTAGGAAAGTCTCTAAGTGCTTACTTTCAATTTCTGTACTTTTCTCATCAGCATCGGTCCACAGACTATAGAGCCCTGCTCTAATATACTTCTTTCTACAATTCAAGCTGGCTATAACGGTTAATAGGTTTCAGGTTTACATGACCTATCTGGAAAAAAAAACACATATTTTCCCAAGACACAAGCTGTAAAACTTCCAGCAGATGAATTGTGTTTTCAGTCAAACTTCCTAAGCTCAAAGGTGAGACCGAGCAGGACAAAGTTACCGAGATGAGCACACAAGTAAATCTCTGATTGTGCTCCTACAAAATACATATTTGTATTAAAGGAGCGATATAAATTATTTGTCTGTTCATTACTAGAATATATAGATGATACATCACAATTTAGAGCAAGATTTATAGAAATATGAACACTTAGGTACAGGCTGATAGTTTTTCCATATACTAAACTTCAATTATCATCAATCATAGCTTAATCTAGCTTTGATTCTTGCATTATCTCGTTCATTCTTCATAGGATCCAGTCTTTGTGTGCTAAACAACTTCTACTTCCCTAGGCAGAGGGCAGACCAATCTATCCATGCCAGCCTAGCCTAGTCCCTTGAGCAATGTTTTATATCGTAGAAGTTCCTCTCTTCCATGAGATTCACTGTTTCTCAAGTTGACCTTGCACAACACATCCAAGACAAGAAATCTTTCTAGCAATGCAGATGAGCCCCCTTGTGTGTGTGTGTGTGTGTGTGTGTGTGTGTGTGTGTGACCAATCCATTTATTACTGATCAGGCTAGAATATGCTTCAGTAACAAAGAATGCCCAAATCTCAGTGGCTTAACAAAACAAAGGTTTAACTCTCACTCATGCTGTGTGCCCACAAATAATCGGCAGGATCTCTGATTGAGGTTCCATTTGGACAGATTCTTTCATGATTACTTGGAAAAGGTTACATGTTAAATCATATCCTGGTTCTTTTTTTAAATTAATTTTTATTGGAGTACAGTTGATTTACAATGTTGTGCTAGTTTCAGGTTGAGCAACTTTTCTTTTGTGAAGTAAAACACCTTTCTTTCCTGCTTGCAATGTTTTACTTTGTTTCTGCCCCATGGAAAGAATGTAATTTCATGTAAAAACATTGGGTTATAGAATGTTCTTTGGGGTTTAGCAGGAAAAAGAAAAAACAAAAACAAAACTCGAGGATAGTTGTGCTCCAATTGAGAAAAAAGTTGCCTTGACCATGAGTTTTTATGTCACCATAATCTTCTAATCATCCCTCCTTTATTGAAGAATGTCTCATTATCACTCCATTCATGCGAACATGATCCCAGCAGTTTTTATAACATATTTTGATCCCTTAGGATCAATTGATTTTCTCAGATAGGGAGTGATTCTTGTTTATTTCTTTCAGATGTTTACAAAATGCATTTCAGCCAAGTGAAGGATACACAGCGTTTATGCACAGGGATTGTTTCTCTCACGCTGGTTGCTCACTGGGTTTTATATGTGTTCAAGGCAGGAGACTGTTGCAGACAGAAACAAGAATCCCAAGGAAGACAAAATAATAGGGGCCAGAGAGTAAAGATGGGGAACTGGGCCAATGGTCAAGCCCACGTTGACGGACCAGATTTAGCTGAGATATTAGAGGAATAAGAAGGAAACTTACTTTATGAACTTCTTTCTGAAGAAATTCTTTATCTCACTGTCATCCACCACAGTCAGTGACTCCAGTTCAATCAACCCTTCCTTTCAAATACCTGTGGAGATGGGGGCCGGGGGGCAGGGTGGGGGGCTGGCTTCTGAGGCTTCTGAAGTGCTTTGAATTGTTTGCAAAACATTCTGAAACATCAAAATGCAAACTGAGAGCCAGCATGTTCCTCTCTTTTAAGAATGATTCAAGACTTTGTAAAATTGCTGAGCTCTGAAGTGTCATATAATCTATTAGGTTCCCATTTAAATTTCGTGTCTCATGATCAAAACATTCCCCCCTGAGACTGTGTGTGATCTGTCAGAGGGGAGTGACAAGCACATTGAAGGGGAGATGGGGTTGGATGTGTAAACCACGTGCAAGATATTGGACGAGGTTGCTGTAAAATATTATCTCATCAGATTGTTATCATGATCCTGTGAGCCATTATCATAACCTCCATTTGATGGTGAGACTTAGAGGAAGTAACTTGCCCAGGTCACAAAGTAAAGCTGGCGTACTCTCTGAGCTCCTGGCTGGGCACCTGGCCTTCACTCCCTAGGGATTCCATCTGGTCCAAGGATTTGCATTCCATTTATACATAGTTTACTCTCAGGATCTCAGTGATCTTTCTAAGTACGAATCATGTTATATCATCTTCATACTTGAAACATCCCAAAGGCTTCCTTGTGCCTCCACAAAACCTTACTATCACTCATGAAACTCAGGTGACCTGGCCACTAGCTACCTTTCCAAATGCATCTTCCTCCATTCTGCCCCTTGTTCACTACAGTCCAGCAACCATGACCACTCCCCATCATTCAAACACACCCTCTCCTCCAACTAGATATTTTTTTCCTCCATAAAATTGATCAGTACCAGAAAGTATCTTTTTTTTTTTGTATTTATTCTCTAAACATTTTGCTCAAATATAAGTCCCTTCAAGGCAGAATCTTCGTCTCTACTCATACTCAAGAATAGTGATCAGCACAGAGTAGAAAATCGCTCTCCACTGGCAGATTTTTCAGATGAGATTGTTTGTATATGCTCTTCCCTCTGCTCAAACACTCTTCATCTTTGCATGGCTAACTCCCATTCATCCCTCTGCTTTCATCTTAAATGTCACTACCTTGGGAGGCCTTCACTGGCTCCTCCAAGATTGCTCCTGTTTTATGTTCCATAATACCCCTTCCCTCACAGCTCCTACCAAAATCTGCAGCTATGGATGAGTGATGGTTCTATGATTTGAATGTGGCTCCTCTCCCAGATAGCACTACAAGGAAGGAACCATGTCTGTTTTATCCCATGGAGAACCTGCTGGGCCTAACAACGGGCCTGGCATATAGTAGATGTTCAATAAACGTGGAAATAAAGAATGAATAAATGAGTGAGAACAGAGGAGGCAGATTCATGGAACAGTGTGGAGACTGCCTACCAACAACCTTAAAGTAAGTCTTCAATTGCAGCTACAATCATCTAAGTGGGACTGCATGTCAAGAAGGATAGTTTTCAGAAGGACAAAAGATTTTCCACAAAGTAGCAGAGATGAAGGATGAGGAAGGGCAAATGGACAAAGAAGGTGTGGCATGAGTAGGATGACAGTTTCCTGTGCTATGCTTTTTGAGTCTCCACGTGTGGAAAAGAGACAAAAGCAGAAGACCAGAAGCAAAAGATAAAAAGGACCAAGAAAGAAGAGATGGAAAGAGGTGTCAGATTGGAGAGGCAGGAAGGGCAGGTCAAATGTTGAGGAGAAGAGATAGAGAACAGACAGAAGCTAAGTGGCTCATTAGATAGAGCAGGGTGGAGTATGAAAGGGCTTCATGGGCCCAAACACAATCAACTGACAGTAACTAAATTGTCACACTGCTTTTTCTATTGGGATTTTGCAACCACATGAGAAACCTCTAAGCTTCTCTTCAAGAGTGATAGCTGCTACTGTGGTCTGGCAGAGATGGCCGCTGGCTTCTTACGGTACGTATTCCTCCTTCCTCCTTGATAACAGTAATACTCCCAGCCAAAAAATTCCATTTCTTAGGCTCCCTTGCAGAGGAATGGCCAATCATGTGTAAGGCAAAGCACTGGAATGGAAATTCCATTGGAGTTACTTAACCATGAGCTGAAGCAAGTAGGAGGTAAGGCCCACTTCCTTATCCCACCCCATTCTTTCTGAGCGACTTGATGGTTGGAGCTCTAGCTGACTCCATAGGCCGTGAGGCAGCCTTGAGATGCAAATAGGTACTAAGGAAGGTTAGGTAGGATAGAAGGAGTCTGGACCTCTGATATCCTTGTAGTCACTCTATCTACCTTGGAGTTGATTTATGTGCATTAAAATGGAAGCCTTATGTGTTGGGTCACCATTTGGGGGTTTTTCATATATGCAGGCATACCTGATTCCACCTGATGCATGAAGAAAATAAAATTTGGTTCACATCCCATTCTCAATGCAAAATCACATTCAGAGCAATGAAAAAGGACAAGCAGTGATATCAAACAGATTTACTTGTTGTTTGACCTTCGGCAAGGGTCTTAACATCCCCGAGACTCTGTTTCTTCCTCTGTCAATTATAGTTAATAATTCCTTTGCAGGGCTTTTGTAAGGATTAGATCAAAGCATAGAATGTGCCTTGCACAAATGAGTAGCTCAATAGTTATAATTAAACAAAATTTCATTCCGTGGAAATAAGTCAATGTACATTTATTTATTCAATCAATATTCTGAACAGTTATTTTGATGCCGAGCAGACAGAATTACAGTCAGGATTATTAAGGCAAATAAGGCTGATTGGCTGAGACCAGATATTTTGAGAGATGCCACTGGCAGTTGGTAAACCGAGAAGAAAGAAGGAAATAGCCAAAACATAATTTTTGTATTTTAATACAATTTCATGTTTGCTAAGTTAGCCATAAAACTGAAAGTGTGACCCCCAACCCCACTTCTTGACATCTTTATCTGCGGTTGCTTCTAAGTTCCCAATCCCATTAATTACAGCTTCCTCTGATATTCACTTTAACCTGAGTTTCAAAACCTTGGTGTACTTGATGTCTTGTTTGATAATTCTGTGTTGTGGGAGCTGCCCTGTGAGGGCATTACAGGATGTTTAGCAGCATCTCTAGGGGACCCCTTCCCCCTAGATGCCAGTGGCACCTCCTCCAAAAATCCTGACAATAAAATATGTCTTCAGACATTGCCAAATATCCCCTGGGCAGGGGGGCAACTATGCCTCCACTGAGAATCAACACAAGGTGATTTAAACTCCCCCAGCACAGGGAAGCTTTGCGCTGGGGTTAAAACTTCACTGAGGAATAGCCTTGATTCACAGGTAGCATAGCTGCCAGAGCCCAGTTCTTCCCTCACAGCTTCTGCAGGATGCTTTCCTGAGACCTATTGTTTTTACCATCAAGGGCATCTTAGACCATTGTCTTTGAGTATGAGCTACAAATCCCCACACAACCTGACCACCTTCATTCTGCTCCCTCTCTGCCTTGCTTTCACCCACCTTCCAGCCACAGTGGCCTGCCTTCAGGTTCTGGACAGTCTCAAGCTCATCTTCTTCCCCAAGACTTCACATGCCTTGCCCTGGTCCCACCTCCCCCTTTGCTGAGCTAACTCACACTCCCACACGCTCCACCAGACAACATTAGGACTCGCTGTTGCAAGATTTCCTAGCACTCGATACTTCCATTTCATAGCACTTCTTATAATTGGAATTAATGCCTTGAAAAAGATTTGCAAAAGTCCAGTTACCCTGCTCAATGTTCAACCTTGCCATGGGCAGAGCCTTATGTCTGACCTGGCTTGTGTACATCTTGCCCATGACCTGGCGTGAAGCAGGTGCTCAGCGAATGCTAAATGTTGAAAAGACTAATTTTATGAGCAAAAGAAATTTTAAGTAAAAACAGATGTATTTATAGGAGACAAAGAACTTACTATACTTATCACCCTATGTCTTTTTAAAGAGTCCTTACATGTCAAAGAGAGATCTGAGCAACTGCAGAGCTGGCATTTGCCAATCTTCCTTCTGTCATCTCCTCTTTTTTGTTCTATGAATTGAATTGATGGGAAAAATCAGAGACAAACACATCTGTCAGTCCTGGGAATATCACAACACAGTGCAAGTTCTGGAAGCTTCTGGAAGTGAGCCGATCCTGAAATTCACAATACGTTCATTTTAAATGTCCATCATTTGGGTTCTCTCTAAATTGGAATGTGTGAAAAGAACTCATCATTCAGGAGTGTTGTTTAACGCTTGATGTTTTCCGAAAGTTCTGTGATGTTCGGTTAATAAGATCAAGGAAAATACTTCTAGGTAAGTCTCTGTGAAATTTTTGTTTCAAAACAGAGATCACCAACTGAGATGCTCAAGGTTATATCCAGCCAACCTTAGTGTTTACTTTAACCAGACTGAGGCTGCCTGGAGAATGGTAAAATCAGTTGCCAACATGAAAAACACCAGAAAATCCCACATGAAGACCTAGATTTCCAGTTTTTCACAGAAAATCACTAGATCAAACAGTACTGGGACTACCTTCTCTCAGGCCAACATTTGGCTAGACTGGGGTGTAATTGCTGCCGCTTAGCTAAGAAGCATTCTAGTTCTACTGAAGCCAGGACGTCCGCTGGTTACCACCTGGCCCTTAGAGGCAACCTCCATTTTCTACCTTGTCTTGTTCTTATCACTATGAGGTGTACATATTTTTAATATTCATCTCTGATATTAAAAGCCATGCAGATATGAATTCACAGAGGCTTTATCTATTTCAAATCACAGAAATGACATTTTTCACTTTCGGTGAAGAATTGGTCTCACTTCCCAATGTATGGAACTGTGCTGTTCAATGTGGTAGCCGCTAGCCACATGTGGCTATTTAAATTTAAGTTAATGTAAATCAGTTGAAGCTTAGTGATAAAGCATTTCCTCTTGGGCATTTTAAGAAGGAATTAGATGCCATCATTACGAAAGAAGTGAAACCAGAATGCGGGTCCAAGCCAGGGTCTATCACAGGAGAAGTCAGATGGACCACTAGGCCCAACCTTGTATTCCCAAAGGCCTCAAAGATACATGCTTTGATGTCGTCTCCAGATGAGGTCAAACAGAGTCACAGAGCACACTGATAGGACAGAGAGATGATGCTTTCACCACGGAGCATCAGACGTATAGGCCATCAACAAGCCCATGGTATAGTTTGAATTAATTCTTTACAATAGATTAGTTACAGAACATTTTTGTATTAGAAGTATTCATTTGCTAAATGTAGACTTTAAAATATGATCATTTTTGCTTAAAGGATTAATTTAAATCAAATGAAGTTGTTTTTTTTTTAATTGGAGTAAAATTGCTTTACAATGTTGTGTTAGTTTCTGCTGTACAATGAAGGGAATCAGCTATATGTACACCTATATCGCCTCCCTCTTGGACCTCCCTCCCACACCCCCTCCATCCCACCCATCTAGGTCATCACAGAGGACCGAGCTGAGCTCCTGTGCTATACAGCAGGTTCCCCCTAGCTATCTGTTTTACACATGGTAGTGTATTCAAGTGAAGTTTAAAATTCAATGCCTCAGCCACCATAACCACATTTCAAGAGCTCCGTGGCCACATTGGCAAGAGGCAATCATGTTGAAAAGCTCAGATAGGAAACATTTTCCTCATCACTGAAAGTTTTATTGGACATTGCAGCTCTAGAATATTTCGGGTAAATGGAGAATGTAGAAGAATAAAGAAGAACATATGGAGTTTGAGAGACGACTCATTGTATGGGTTGAATGTTGTTCACTCAGAAATTCATATGGTGAATTCCTAACCCCCAGTACCTCAAAAAGTAACCTTTTTTGGTGACGAGGTCTTTATAGAGATAGTCAAGTTAAAGTGTGGTCATTAGAATGGGCCCTAGTCCAATGTGATTGGTGTTCATATAAAAGAGGGGCAAGTTGAACACAGAAACATGCATAGAAGGAAGTTGATATGAAGAGACACAGAGAGAAGATGGCCATCTACAAGCCAAGGAGAAAGGCCTGGAACAGATCCTCAGAAGGACGCAATGCTGCCGACACGGTGACTTTGGACTTCAAGCCTTCAGAACCGTGGGACAATGAATTTCTTTTGTTTAAGCCATTCAGTTTGTGGTACTTTGTGACAACAGACTTAACACACTAAGACACTCATGGTTCATTCATTTGTTGACTAAAACAGTGGCTGCCACACACTTATTCAGTACTAAAAATAGCAGTAGGCATTTGAAGGAATATCAAGGTAATTGGATCCTTCCTCTAAGAGACTCAAGCTTAGTAGGGGTGATAAAAACATTATCTAAATAACTATAACAGACATAGAAAGAGATAAAGGCTTTGTGAAACTTCTTGTGGCTCCTTGAAAGTAGCTAGAGGATTTAACAGGATACCAGTTCTCCAGACCCTGCTGTAAGTGCTTATTATGATGAAGGTTAATAATAAGCTCTTCAAAAGAGTAAAATTTATTATTTGTTTTAGTGGACAATGCATGAAGTAGTAGCGCTACCCCTTCCTCCCTGCCCCAGTCTCCCCCACCCCCCATCTTTTCACAGGCTGGGAGACCCCATTGTCTTCATATTCTCCTACACAGTGGATGCAGCAGGTGACAAATGATAGCAATCCCGCTCAGTCCACAACCTGCTGCTAATGGGTCCTCACCAACAGTGCTTCTCCTTAGCAAGTCCCCAGATATCAAGTGGAGCTTTCACATATCATCCAATTAGTAGGATGAGCACTGCAGGAAGCCTGGTTATAACGAAGGCTAGGCCTTGTCAGATTTCCCTGTACCCCAAAACCTCCTGGAAGAAATAGACTGATCCTCACCAGTGCATCTCCTCCAAGGTTGTTTCATTAAAATCAAGGCCTTGTTTCCCATTACCTCACTTATTTCTAGGACCACCTTCTTAGAGTTAGGACCTAATCATCATTGGTTCAACTATTGGTTTCATTTAGAAAGGTAATTCATTTTCTTATCAGAGTGTGAAAGTTTATAGTCTGACACTCATTTGCTTTTTCCTCTCAAATTCCCAGACACAGTCACAAATAATAATGTCACTTGCTTAATTAAAGTCTTGTATCCTGTTCAGCCTCTCACTGTGGGCAGCGGCCATGTCTGTCATTGTCTATGTATATTCCTAGCAGGAAGTGCATACAGCAGATGACCGTTGCATGTTGAGTGGTTGAAATAATTTTAGGAACCAAGCATTTTTCATGAGAAAAGTTTCTCATTGTTAATACGTCAGTTTTATAGACTACAAAAGGACCACCTTACTTAAGAGGATGGAAAAATGACTTCCTGCCAAAATGATCATGAAAAGCTTTGCAGAGGAGACAGTATGGGAGTAGAATCTTTAAGGATGAGGGGACTTTATATACGTGAAATTGGAAGGAACAAATGATGCAGAACAGCAAAAGCAAAACCCTGAAGGCAGGAATGCATGAAAGAGAATTATAATAAGTAAAATTGGAACAGTGAATTGTAAGCCAAATTGGGAAACAATTTCGAGATTTTTTTTTTCTGTAAGTCATAAGGAAATATTGAAAGATTTTGAGACAGTGATTGATAAGTTCAAAACTTTTTTCAGGAAAATTAATTTGGCAGTAATGCTTGAGATTGACTGAGTAGAGCAAAACTGGAAGCAGAGAAAACAAGTATGAGAGAAGGATGTTTCTATGCCTCTATGTTTATATATTGCTTTTCATACACTTGCTGTGGTTATTGTGCAGTATGGGCACATTCATCTGTCAGACTGGAGAAAGCTGACTATGATAGCATCAGAACGATGTTTTTGTACTTCATGTATTTTATGTTTATTTCCCTTCTGTTTAGTATTTTTTAAAGCCTTTGAAAATTTCCATCCTGCATTAATATGCAAGAGCTTCACCCACTCTTCCAGTAAGAGTAGTGGTGATGGGTATGTCAATCAGAGCAGAGAGTTGAGTTCTCTTGGTCTCGTTTGGTGGTTCTCAACTTTAAGTTCACATTAGAATCTCATCTACACATGTTTTGAAACCCCTCAGTGCCCCAGGCCACACTCAGATTAATTAAATTAGAGTCTCTTGCGAGTAGAACCTAGGCATCAGCATTTTCTAAAGCTCTCAGGTAATTCCAATAGCAACCAAGATTGAAAACCGTTAGTCCAGAATCTCCCTCTTCTCCTGGAAAGTCTCCATCAAGAGATAAACCTTGGAGGTCTGCTTTTGCTTTATAAATATCCATAATGTTTTCCTTATGACTGAAAATCTGTTACTTCTATGAGAGAACAAATGTGGACCTGAATTAAGGTAATGGTAGGAATGACAGAAGATGGCATGAATGATATCACAGTGGAAGAACTAACAAAAAAGAACTGGATTCAAGGGTAGGGAAAGGAAAGAGGTGAATCGAAGTTAGCGCTGAGCCTTAGAGCCTAGATCACTAGGTCTAGCAGGGAGCTATTAACAAACTAAGAAGAGGGATGGTGAACAAGTTTTGTAGGAAAAAGATGAGCTCAGAATTGAAGAGATTGAGTTAGAGGTGTCAGCAGGACATGAGGTAGAGATGTCACACACGAATTAGATATATATGGATGAAGCTTTGGAAAGAAGCCATAACTGGAGGAAGAGATTTGGGAATCAGCCACATTGAGGTTAGTAGAAGATACAACCCTGGATGAACTACTAAGGGGAAGGCCCTAGAAAGAGACGAGAAAGAAGCTAAGGACAAGTCCTACTCACACTTCATCACCCCAACCCATAAAGATCATCACTTCTGTTTCTATGTTTTTTTGTACTTTGTGCTATGTCAGAGAATTTCTCACATTACATTGATCTAATAATTGTCTCCCAGCTCCATACTCAACTTTGTCAAGGGCAAGGCCATGAGCAATTAATCTTTACATTCACCAGTGTTGAACCAATGCCCAACAAATAGTTGGCCAATGAATGAATATAAAAGTGAATTAATAGAAACTATGCAGCCCAGAGCAGGAGCCACAGTGACGTCGCATAGCAGCATCCTTGTATTAACCTGGCCCGTCATCACCATGCTTACATTTTCTTACCAGCCTTTGTTCCAGTCACCCAGGGTTCATTGTAACAAATAACATTAAGCCAGGGATTTATCTAATACTTACTAATACTTATTAGTAAGTATTATTAGATAATACTTATCTAATACTTACTGAGCGCATGTTACCATGCTGAATAATGCAAAATTTTTTAAAGATCTGGTTATTTACTTCAAGGAGCTTATGATCAAGCAGAGGAACAAAGCCACCTCCTCTGTGATGACTTTCCTGATACAGCCAGGCAGACCGAGGCACTCCCTCCTTCACTCCTTTAAGACTTGGTACATATTAATACAGTAGCTTAACACATTTTCTTCTGATCTTCTGATACATTTTTCTCCTTTACAGAAGATGAAACACTACTCAAGAAAAATAATTGTCTAATTCATCTTTATACCCCAATGTCTAATACACCCACATTGGACTACATTTTGTTTCTCAGAATGCTGTTGTTTCTTCTGCTTTGGGGTATTTGCACATGCTATTCCCTCTAACTAAAATGTTCATCCTCAATTTCATCTAGTGTTAATCTATTTTATCTTAAAATGTTCAGCTGATGTGTCATTTCCTCCAGGAAGCCTTCTCAGGCTCCAGGTTAACTCTGGGTTAGCTGGCCCTCCAAAATGATCCATGGCTCACAGTTCCTCTCTATGCCAGCCATATTATACTGCTTGAATATTTATACAGCATTCCCACCCATTCACATTGTATCATAAGCTTTTTTAAGATGAAGATTTTGTCTTAGTTTCATTGTGTCCCCAGAACCTAATTTAATACTTGTAATCTATTAAACTCCCTAAAGAAGTGAAATGAATGAATGAATGAACCCACACGGTAGGCTTTCAATAGGTTGCTGAATAAAGTGAATGTACAGATCTGCAAAATTCAAAGGTATAACTAGAGAAGAACATGTGACAGTGTGAAGGTGAATGATGGCTATACCATGGGATACAGATCAGGAGTAAAACAGGAGTCCAGAAATAAGGCTGATCAATGGAAATCAATAACAACCAGTTGTGCATGGTACTCCAAATGACCTCAATAGTGGCCAATAATAATTTAGTACATCTTCTATACTTTTGATATATTTTATTGTGATCACAATTAACAATATTATTCTTGTCTGAGGTAACATCTAATGAGTATACTGATAAAAGTCTTGAGAGATCAATAAAAAGTTATTTATAAGCAAACAAGATTTTGGAAATTTTAAGCAGATTTTTAAAAATATAATGAACCTAGAAGGTGCCACAATTCTTATAAATGCTTCTGTGAATTCCATTAATTCACAAAATTCCACGAATTTTGAGTTCAAAATATACGATGTGTTTAATAATACATGTTACAGAAATTTTATGTTTAATTTTAAAATGTTAGGTAAATATATCCTCAAAAATAAATATAATTTTCCCTGTCATCTACTTGCACTTATCATTGTCAGACTTTATCGGTAATTGTAGTATTAATGCGTCAATTAAAGACTTCTTTGTTCATTGCTTCAAGATCATCTGGAAAACATAGTGGATTGACTTTGACTAACCATACATAATTGTGAGATAGACTGATGAATGGATGGATAGATAGATAGATAGATGATAGATAAATGAGAGACAGACAAACAAAGGTATAATTCATTAACTGCCTCCTATGGATGAAGTACTATATTATATGCTTTGTACATACAAGTTAATCTACTCTCCATTGCCATGCTGGAAGAGGACATTGTTATTCACTCATCATTAATTAGAATACTAGGCTCAGAGCAATTAATTAATTAACTAAAGATTGCTAAACAAAGAGGTAGCTGTGGGTAGGCTTAAACCCACAATTACCTGACTCCAGAACTTTGGAACATTCTGTGCTGCATTGCTGTGTTGTCTTTTAAGGCTAAAAATCTATTATTGTTGGGGTCCACTCACGTTCCCTTACCCTGAACTCTGCTTTTCTTATCAAACAAGTGACAGAGCTGCAGACCAACCCAGGTCCTGAAACTTCCAATCTAGCCTCAACATTAATCTTTAACTAGCTCAACCAAGCAGCCTCAGTTGGGCTGATGACCCTTCTATCTCGAATGACCATGTAAGGGGTGCCATATCCAAATAAGAATTGTCCTTGGGGAGAGACTACTACCTAGCCACTCCAGTCACCCAGAAGGTGAACGAATGTGATAGTTGAATCTCTTTGATCCAATTTCCTCCTCTCATTAATATCTTAGTGGATTCTCTAATTCACAGCTTAAAAAGCATAACAAAGTGTTCATTGATAGATATCACCACCCCTTCCATCACCCTACACAATTATATATTTATGCACACATATACATTACATATACGTATCCATATTTACACATATGTAAAATTATATGAAGTTATATATAAACTGAAACCCAAATACTTATATGTACTCAACTATAAACCTGGATTTTGCATGAAATAAGAACATGGACTTTTGGTTTTTTTGCTAGTTTGGTATCTGTGAATCTGGCATAAATTTAGAACTAAAGAAACAGTCTTTAAATGAATAAATGAAGCCCAATTATAGTTTTCTCTCTCTCAACCCTCCTCACTTGGCATTACTAAGGTCTTCTATTGTTGCAGTAATTGTTCTTTCTGTTCCTGTTCTGGATCCCTTTCGGCTGTTGCCTGGTTCTCATCTAATTTGTTTCTCCATCCACACCAGTCTCAGCCCACGTCCACATACGTAGGACTGCTTCCTTCCATGAGAGCTTATTACGTACAGAGAGTTCTCAGGCTGCCTGTCTGCAACCACTCAGCATTCCATCATTAAGCTCATCTTTTGCCTTGAACTAAACCGATTTTCTTTTTATTATTCCAGGTCCTATTCCTTGAATTCCTAATAGCACTGACCTGCACAACTCCGACAAATGCCCAGGACATTATTGTCCTCCAATGTCAATGGGTTCTGCTAATACTGTCTGCATAATGCCTACTGCAACATTCCATGTCTGTGAGTGCAGTATGCGTAGTGCAAAGAGCCCTGAGCTTAGAGTCAGATTTTTGGCATAGATTCCAGGCTTTCCATTTCTTAGCTATGGGACCTTAATCAAATTACTTCAGCTATCTAATCGACAGTAAACCCTTCTTTAGAAAAGGATTGTTGAGGGGTTAAAGAGAATAGCACTTATGGAAGGCTCAAACACAAAACCTTACAAATATTATATCCTCAGTAAATGGTCTGGGTTTTGACTTGAACCTACAATAGGAGATTTTGTAAATCTCCATTGCTTTGGACAGAAAAAGAACAACTTCCGTACATACTGTTACTCAGAATATTCTCCTCCTCTTCTGAGAAGACCATCTCTACGTGGTCCCTACAGATGTGCTACAATCAAGTCACCTTGGCCACAACTGTTGGAATTTAAAACACTCCACTTGTTCCCTTGCAAAGATTTCTTTTTTGACTACTACTTGCTTACATATGGCTTAAAACTATACTGCAGACTACTCCCATTTTGGATACAGTGAGAAATGTCTTTAGTTTATAACAGCAACAAAAAGATGCTTTCTATAACGTTGAAATAGAAAAGATTGTCTTTCTAAATCTCGTGTGAATAGAGGGATGTTGTTAGGTGTAACTAGTCCCATAGGCTTGTTGCCCCTTGTGGTCACAATCAGAAAATATCCCAAAGGGACCAGTGGAAATGAGAGTCCAGCACAGGCAAGCAAGGCGGTGAGCAATGATGGAGCCAGTGTGCTACATGAATAATGGATCATTCGGTCACAGCTGGCTAAGGGTTTCAGTTCCACTCTTGTGGCAAAATCGCTGATTGTAACCTTTTTTTTTTTTTTTGCAAGAACTAAGTTAACAGATCAAAGAGAAATGTCAGTGGTTGTGTGACTTGCCATTAAGTGAAATCTCTTTCTGCTGAGGAAGAGCCTTGTCATTTTAGTAAAAAAAATATTGCTGGAAGGTCATTTTAGATATGCCATAGTCCTCTGTTGACATGAAATACGGGACACAGAGGAAGCCCACTGGGAGAAAGGAGCACAAGATTTTGAGACAGAAGAGCTGAGTTCAAATCCTGGCTTTGCCACTTACTTGCTGTATAACCGGGTACTGTTACTCAGTCTCGCTGAGCCTCACTCGCATCGTCAATAAAATGGAGATGGGAATTGCTTCTTGGAAGAGCTGTTGCAAGGATTAAATGGAAAACATTTCTGCTTCCATAGAACACATTTGTTATTTTGGAAAACACTAGTACTTTCCTCCAACCCCATATGTGTTCCAATACAGTAAAAATCAGGAGACAAATACGGATCAACCACATTCTGGCGAGTGTTCTCTGTGCCCCAAGCAAGTATTAAACACAGAACTTCTCTAAGGCTTAGTGCCCTCACTTGTTAACTGAAGGTAACAAGAATAATGTGTGCTGTTCTACTGTACAGAGTTATTTTAAAGCTCTAATCGGATAATGATTGTGAACACTCTTTGGAGAGAAGTAAACCGCTTCTTGCACTCTTATTTTCTCTCTTCCTTTGGTAGTCCCCGGTAGGTATCGAGAAAGACCACACAAGTCCAAACACCATGGCTCATATTCATCTTTCTTGTTTATGTTCCTCAATTTCTTGGTGTTTCTCTGCCCTAAGACAACCTAACACAAGAGATCTTCAGCCCTAAGACGACCTCTTTGGAAGAGTAGACATTCAAGTGTGATTGGCAGTCTGACTTCTATGGTTGTGTTTAGTTCTAAACAAGACCATTCCAGTTCAGACTGATGAGTACATAATGAAGGAATCAGCCAAAGAACATCCCAATGATATCCCAGAGCATTTTAACACCCATCTCCTCCACCTACCCGTGGAAAAGATTTGTTTATTATCATTTTTCAGATGAAGGAAGCAAGGTTCGGAAAGTTTTACAGCTGTCCTCAAGTCATAGAGCTGTTAAATCATAGCACTAAGAAAGTTTGTTTATTACAAATCTTAGGTTTTATCCCCAAGGCACCCTGCTCCTTATTCTACAAGGAGAATAGAAATGATAAAAAGCATCAATGAGAAACTTCGTGGTACTATGAAGGCGAGGGCTCCATTCAGGATAGGGAGTTGGGACAGAATTTAAAGTATAGATAGGCCCCGGGGAAAGAGTGGAATTGGGCTCTGCCTGGTCTAGTGGTCCCCTGTGGAGGGATTCATGCGTCAGGATGAGCAACCGACCAGAGGCAAAGCCTACCTTTCTTCTAGCTGCGTTTTGATTGGTATATGTTCTATCGTTCTCCCCACAGTAATTATGCCTTGTTCTGTGACTGTTTCGTGAGCTATTCCCCAACTTTCTGGGAAACCTGCACAATTTCACGCACCAATTATTACCCTTAGAGAAACAAAATATACCAAATATGCAGCGGGAATTACACGGGGAGTAGAAAGATCATGAGTTCCCTGAAAGGAAGTCTTTTCAAACCACTCCTTTGGACAGATTTTAACCAGGCAAATAAAAGTCTTGCAAGTTTAAGACATTCACAATTCTGTATTATTTTTTTTATTATGTTTTTGTCAACCAAATGTCTCCAAGCTTCATTAGCCTATGGACTCAAATTTAAACCCAAATTTTGCTAGCTTAGTTGCTTCCACTTTTCTAAGTTCATGACCTTATTTTTCTCTCAGGGATCTCTCTCCTTGGCCTTTTGGTCCCCTGTGAGTCCCTAACATTGACTTCCATGCTGCCATGAGCCTGTCTAATACTTTTGAGGAGGCCATTCTTTTTTTTTTTTTTTTTTTTTTGCGGTACGCGGGCCTTTCACTGTTGCAGCCTCTCCCGTTGTAGAGCACAGGCTCTGGACGCGCAGGCTCAGCGGCCATGGCTCACGGGCCCAGCCGCTCCGCGGCATGTGGGATCTTCCCGGACCGGGGCACGAACCCGCGTCCCCTGCATCGGCAGGCGGACTCTCAACCACTGCGCCACCAGGGAAGCCCAAGGAGGCCATTCTTGATGTTCCTCTCAGGCCAGTCACCCTCTGCTCCAGGCTCCTGGGTCACTTGTCTTCTCTCAGTGAGAAAATGCTTCTCACTCTTTCGTTCCTCTTTTCAAAAGGGATCCCACAGCAGCATTGCTCAGACTCTGAAGGTGAGTTGCAACCATTTTATTTTCTCTTCAGAGGCAAGTGTCCTTCCCCTGTGGTTGCTTAAACATTACAGTCATGGCACTAAAGCCAGCATCAAGACCTAGTCCCCTCCAAACCTTGGGTTGAGTTACTAAATCCATCTTTCTAGTAAGAGACTTTCCCCACAAGACCACTGGCTTAATCTTTGAAATTTAGTTTCTATTGCCTCTCCCAACTACCCCCTCTCCATTTTTCTCTGTGAGTAAAGTCCAACATGTATATTAATGGGGGTTCTTTCTCAGAATGCTTCTAGCCCATATTCAAACAGGCCCTTAGAATAATCACCTGCGGCCACTCCCCAGACAACTATTTCCATCCCCACCCTAAAACAACGGCAAATCAAAATGTTGCCTGTTATATTTCAGGAAGCCGTTCAACATTATAATAATTTATGATTTTCTTCGAGATTCATGGCTTTTATGAATTATTCTCTATAACACAATTTTTACTAATCCTTTTTCTCCTAACCTCTAAAAGTATGAAAATTCAACAAATATTAACAAGTGCCTGTTTTGTGTCAATTACTGCATTAGGCACTTTCATATATTTTTTCTTGTTGAATATTCAAAATAACTCCATATCATAGGTATTATCATTATCTACATATACAGTTAAAGACCTTAATGCTCTGAGAAGTTAAGAAACTGACCCAAAGTCATTCGGATAGTAAGACTTGTGATCTTTGTGATTTAAATGCAGTGATCTTCAAGGCCACTGTAGCGGCTTCCTTTAATGATCATACTTACAAATATTTCGTTTTGCATTTTCTCTTTTCCATTAATGGGGTCTTTTCTTATCAAGGCATTGTAAATTGTCTAAGAATATCTAATCCTTTTTTGTGATCACGTATCAGTGCAAAACAAATTACCCCAAGACATAGCTAAAAACATAACCATTTATTACATCCTTCAGTTCTATGGAAGAGGAATCCAGGCAGGACCCAACTGGGCAATTCTCTGTCACTTGGCCCGTGCTATTCCCTTAGTGGATGGGCTGTTCTCGAGAGTCCAAGAGAATTTGCTCACATGGTTGATCCTTGGCAGAGGTGGCTAGGAGGCTGGACTTCACTGGGACTCTCCACCAGGCCACCTGCCTTGGACTCTCCAGCATGGTAATCTTAAAAAGCCAGCCTTCCCACATGGTATTTCAGGATTCCCATAGAGGCTGTTCCAAGAAGCTGCTAGTTCCAAAAACTGGCATATCGTCACTTACACCATATTTTGTTGTTCAGAGTGGTTATAGAACCTGCCTAGGTTCAAGGAGAGGTGACAGGGATCCCACATCTCAAAGGGAGGAGCATCAAAGAAATTATAGCCATTCTTAATGAGCCAGCTTCTTCCAGATTTTCTAAATATATATTCAGAATATAAGTGGAAAGTTAATAGTTACCTATTAACTGTTAATAGTTAACAGTTACCATTTTTACTGCCTCCAGATGCTCTAAGGCAGATTTTCTCCACCTCAGCACAGCTGGCATTTTGGACTGGGCAGTTCTTTGCTGTGGGGCAGGGGGAGTCCCGTGCATTATAGGATGTTTAGCAGCAACCTCGGCCTCTACCACGTCCATGCCAGTAGCATGCTGCCCAATTGTGACAATCAAAAATGTCTCCAAACATTGCCAGATGTCCCCTGGAGGACAAAATTGCCCCTAGTTAAGAACTACTGCTCTATGGTAAGCAACACTTGGATACAGTGAAGTATCACATATAATCCTCAGTAGGGCATAAGGCAGGTACTGTAATTATTTCCATTTTATAGAAGGGTAAACTGAGGCCCAGAGAGTTTGTGATTATCCATGGTCACTCAGTAGGAAAATCCAAATCTGTCTGATTGCAAGGCCTAGGTTCTTTCTACCTTGCCATTAATCTCTACTTTCTATTTCAAAATGTCCTCTACCCAGCTAGATACCATAGGCCAGATAACCAGTTCTCCAAAGTCAGAGGCAAAACCCCAATCGCACGCCTCCAGCACCACTGAGGACCAGCTGATTCAGCAAGGGGGCATGGCTTGATTCTTGACCTGCTTTAGGCCATCTCCAGCAGAGAAGGCATTGATCCACTCGAAATTAGCAGGCGCCTCTGTTGCCGGCCCTGCTGTTTGCTTATAGAGGGAATTCAAACCTAATCTGGATCGGCGCCTGACTCTGGGCCATGTGCCAGGACTGGCACGGGAACACTGGCACACACACTCTCACCTGGTGTGCGGTCTATTTCAGGACACGTCCTCAGTTGCCGCAGCTGCAGGTGCCTGACAGAGGCAGAGCATCCTGCATCCAGCCTGGGCCGGAGATGCACTATTTCCGGTGCAGGCTTGTCATCGCAGCCTTCTTCTTTTCAGTCCTCTCACTCGGTGCCATTAGGACTTCTGGCCCCTCCCCTCCCACTGTCTACCATCCTCACCCACCCAGACCCCCGGTCAATTTACTACATTTTAGGGGAAGACAAATATACAACTGGCAATTAGGAAATGAAGGGTAGAACAGAGCTGGGGACACAAAGAGGGGACCCACACTTCTACTTGGAGGCCTGGATGACTGGTCAGGGATGGCTTCACAAAGGAAGTAAATATGCAGAAGTTTTCCAAGAAGAACAAGTGTGGGATTTCCCTGGCGGTCCAGCAGTTAAGACTCCGCACTTCCAATGCAGGGGACACGGGTTCGACCCCTGGTCAGGGAACTAAGATCCCACATGCCATGTGGGCAAAATAAAGAAGAAGAACAAGTGTGAAGAAGACTTCCAAGCAGGAGAGGACATTTCAGGCAGAGTTCAGGCAGAGGGAAGCGCATCTGAAAAGACAGAGATGCTCTAAGTGGTGCTGTGTCCTGGAGTCACCCCGGTACGCTGGGATGATGAGAGCTTGAATTACAAAGAGGAAAAACCAGAGGCTGAGAATGGGGAGCTGGGATATTCCTTGTCTGTAAAGGGAAGAGCAGGGCTTTAAGGAAAGGCGTGAAAAGTTAGACTTGTACTTTAGAAAGATTACTACAACACCTCTGAGCAGTATGGTTTGGGGAGGGGTAAAAGTGAGTGCAAGGGACTGATGGAAACCCATTAGGAATGTGTTAAAACAATCTGCAGTTTAATCATTCAACAAACATTAATTGAGTACGGACCCTTGCTAGCCAGACACTTGGCTAGACAACCAAAACGGAGTGGTGAACGAGACTGACCTTATCGTGACACATGCTGATCTCCTGTTCTGGTAAGGGTGACAGATATTAAACAAAAGGCACAGTTAATCACGTCGTTAGAATGAAACATTCTAGGAAGGAGGTTAGTGGCCTATGAAAGTGGACCACACCGGATCCCCACACAGTCTGAGGGTGGCAGTCAGGGATGGGGGCAGTCTCTCCTTTATATTAGATCAGTTAGTCCCCTGACAACCTTGTGAGTTATTAGTCATCATTTTACAGAAACAAAGGCTTAGGGCAGGGAGTCAAACTTCTTCCCTGAGGCACAGTTCCCAGCTTCTGAGTAGTGACAGCAAGGTCAGAAAGCAAGGAGGGTGATTCCAAATGAGATGTCTTCACTCTGCCCGGTCATGCCAGATATGTGACCTGGAGGACTCAGGTTTCATCCCTGAGTTTAAAGGATTTCTTCTTCCTTCTCTCCCTCCCTTCCCACCAACTCTAACTCTCTCTCTCTCTCCCTCTCTCTCTCTCTCTCTCTCTCTCTCTCTCTCTCTCTCTCTCTCTCTCTCTCTCTCTCGCTGTCGGCTAAATTGTTTTGTTGAACTATGCGGACAGAGCCAGCCAGCGAGGTTACATGGACACAGACATGGAAGCTTGCTGTCCCTTGCATCAGAAAGCAGAGAGTGCCCATCTGGCAACTGGCCACAAACACAAAAGAAGCTCGCGCCGAAGATGACTCAACTCTGGCCCTCTCAGCAAGGCTGTACCATTAGCTCTTAAAAAAGAGACCAGGCAGCTTCGAGGAGACCTCAAACGGATTCCACAGCAAGCCACTTCCCACTCGGAAGTGGATGGGCAGACACTGCTGGCTCTTTCGTGAGCAAAATGGCAGAGTGCGTCCCAGGACTTGAGCGTAAGGCCCGCTAGTCCAGGCAGGTCTGTGTTTGGGTCAAGTGTAGCATTTGTCTCGTCACCTGGAAGTTGGCCTTGGGAGCAGGCTTGTGACTGGCTGACTCATTCTGCCTGGCCCCAAAACAGCTATTAGGTGAAGATGGCTTTGAGAGAGAGGGAGCGTTTCATATGAGTGCAAAGACATCTTCCAGGCACCTCTGACAGAAGCTCTAAGGCCCAGTGGAAATGGCACAGGACTGGGAACCAGCTGGATGAACTTGGAAGCCCAGCCCAACCCCTCCGCAGCAGTGTGACTAGCCCGTCTCGGCACCTTACTGCCCAGTGACGTGGAGGAAGGGAGAAGAAAATGGAACGCGTTGTTATCGGGCCTCTTCTGTGAACCAGGCACTTCACTCATCTCATCTGGTTTAATCTTCCTTCCCCCTATAGAAGACCATCTAACAGATGATCCTAACACCTCCCTCCCTAGGTGTCTTGAGAAATCAATGAAATACATAGATTAAGTGCTTAGCATTACAGATCTTATGTATTGTCGTAAGTATTATTACTACAAATATTAGCCCCATTTTATAGATGAAAAGCCTGAGTCCAGGAGGCCACATAGCAGTTGTTCTAATCCAGCTCTGCCTGGTTCCAAAGCCCTTCTTCTTAACTCTATCAGAATAGTGCCAACCTGCCTCTTCCCTCTTGCCAAGGGGTTGGCTAAAAGTTGGAAAAAGAGAACAAGAGGAAAAAAAATTAGTCAAAATGTTTCTTGAACAAATAATTTAATGAGAATTCAAATCATTAAGAAACTATTAATAAATAAAATTCATGTATTAATAGTTTAAAAACATTTCATAAATATTTATCAAGGGCTATTTATGTGCTAGTCATTGTGCTGCTATGGAGATAAAAAGGAATTAGATATGAATTCTGCCTGTTTACCTATAGTCTAGTGAACATGCAGAAGTCACTCTAGTGACAATAGGAGTAACTAATAATAATAATTATAAAATAATGCACTAACCTGCATTGATGTGCCCTATATTCCAGACATAATAATCGGCATCTTGCCTGCATCATCTCTTTAGCATTTTAAGCAATCTTCTGTGATAGGAATTATTTCAGTTTTACAGGGGAGAGACCAGAGCTCAAGAAGTTATGTAACATGACCAAAATTATATAATTTGGAAGCGGGACAGAACCAAGAGGGAAACCCAGGTCTTTCTAACCGAAATCCGCCCTCCTAACCATGGTGCTACCCTTCCTCGCTCTCCCTAACCAGCCCCTCTACTCACAACTGTGAAAACAAACTCATTAGCCTGAATGGCTTTAATAAAAAAGCAGAATTATACCAATTAGCACTAATAGGGAACAACACCAAATAAAGTCATATGAACTCCCTTTTGACTTTCCAGTTTCCCATTTTGGTACAGACCTGTTACTTTCTACTGCCTCTGGTCCTCCTGTGTGAAGAAAACGCAAATCCTCCAGCAGTGATTCCAGTCACACTGCAGTTTACAGAAGCCTTTGCAATGCGTTCAAGACTGTTCTGTGACTGCAGGTGAGCTCCTTCCTAAAAACACAGGCCACCATCCTGTCACTTTAAACAGCCCTTAATCAAACAGTAACCATAGTTTGATCCTTCTCTAAAGGGTATATTTGAATGACATTAATGAAAAATAAAATAATCATGTCATATCTCTCTCATTCTTTTCTTCTAAGTCGCTCCAAGATATCCAAGTCAGACACAGGTAGGCTTGAAGTCATGCGAAGGATATATTTGGGGACAATATTGAGGGCAAGAAATTAAGTGTAGTTAATGGATTCTTCCCCCTCAAAATCACACCAAGGAGACAATTCTCAGTAGAAGCATTACTCTCTTTCTAAGTGTCGGCAGAGGGGGAAATATACTTTTTCACTAGATTCAAAGTATTTGGGGAGGCGGACACTCTCTCCACACTCCATCAACCCAAACTCTCCCAGATCTGGCCACAGCTTCCTACCAATTCATCCCTCCTTCTTTCATCTTATAGACACCGTACTTCAACTGCACAGAGATCCCTGTGTTATTCAACACACTGAATATCTCTATCCCGTATACTCCATCCACAGACCACTTCAAGGTCAAGTTCAAGGCTCAGCTCAGAAGTCACCTTACTGGTGAAGACTCCCCTGACCTCCTAGTCTTGGAAGCTCAAGGACCTCTCTCCTTATGCCCTGCTTCCCTCTGACATGGTCATTATCATTGCGTATCTGGGTCGTATCTTGGAACGTCTTTCTTTCCCACACAATTGACAATTCTGGGGACTGGGCTTTAGTCAGATCTTTTTTATGGCTGTCTTTTCTCGTGAAAAAGAAAAACAGCTCACATTTGAGTAGGGGAGATAGTCATTGAACGAGAAAACAAACCAATAAACAAGTAAAATATGTGTTATAGATTATGATAACTTCTAGACTGGAAGATAAATGGGTACTACAGTAGAGAATAAAGGAAAAAACCTACTAAGCATGGATGATCAGGAAAGAGCCCTCAGAGGAAGTAGAATTTATGCTAAGACCTAAGGGCAAAGAAAGACCCAGGCCCACAATGAGCTGGGCCAAGAACAATCCCATAAGATTGTTCCCTAGCAAATGCAAAAGGTCTGCTATGGCCAGAGCTCAGTGTGTGCAGGGGACTAGGACACCCGTGTGATGGGAAGTGGTAAGAAACAGGGAGACAGAAGTGAGACTAAGTAAGTACAGAACAGACACAAGTCCAGACCAGATCAGGCTGGACCTTGCAGCCACAGTAAAGAGTTTTGGTTACTCTAAACACAATGGGAAGGTATTAAAAGGAATTTAATGAGGAAGTGACATTATTTGACATATTTTTTAAAAGACCATTCTGACTTCTATATGGGAAACAAATGGATTGAGGACTTAGGGGAATAAGAGTGGAAGTGGAGAGTCCAGTTGGGAGGTTATTGCTCCATGACCAATCTCAGTGTCTGATATGGGTAGAGGTGTTCAGTAAAAGAGAATGAATGAATAAATGAATGAGTTAGATTACGCTGAGGCTTCCAGAAAGACTGTGGTCAGCCAATGCTTTACCAGCTGGTTGTGATTATATCTCTTCCTTCCCCTTAGCACCTACAGCACTTGACTTATTCTGAAAAACTTCCAAAAACCACATTCTGGAAATTCCTCATTCATCTCAGGCCCAGATTTCCCATGTCACAGGGTTGTAAAAATCACCATCTTGTCCCAGTAACATTTTATCATGTCTGACATCATTTCTTGCCACTGTTCTTCATTCCTGAGAACAGAAAACAGTCTCCTATTTCTAGCAAAAAAAGAAGGAAAGAAAGAAAGAAAGGAAGAAATGAAGGAAGGAAGGAAGAAAAGAAGGAAGGGAGGAAGGAAGGAGGAAAGAAAGAAAGAAAGGAAAGAAAGAAAGAAAGAAAAAGGAAGGAAGGAAGGAAGGAAGAAAGAAAAGAAAGAAAGAAAAAGCAGGTTCTGCTCCAACCAGACAGAGAAGAGAAGGTGAAGAGAAGCGGGGGAAATTCTGATGGGGACTTTCATCCCCTTTTCAGGAAGCTGGCTGTGAGCCATAGTTGTAGTTTTGACTCTAAACCTGTAAAACCTCAGCATTCCCAGCGGAGCCAGGAGGGGCGGGCTCTTGACACGCAGAGTTCCTGAGCAGCACAAGTATCCACTTCTCCTCAGCGATCTCCTGCTTTATGAGCTGGGCTGCTCTGAAGCCTGGATAGACGCATTTCATGCCGAGTTTAGGGTGAAAGAGATTTGGCAGGTTCTATTCCCAGGGTGCTCCGGAAAAAAGACCAGGATTGTTGAACATAAGCTGTGCTGGACTCATTCCTAAACCAACAGGAATCAGCTGCTCTTTGACAGTGGGGTCTGCTAACAAATGGGAAATTCTTCAAGGGGAACAGAAATAAAGGGAACGAAGAAGGCGCTGAGTATTCCATACCGATATGACTCCAGCAGAGCTTTTCCCCCACTATCCTCGAGCTCCTATGAGGACCATTACAAGGGACATAGAAGTAGTTCTCCAACTGACAGACTTATAAAAAATGTAAAAGCAATAAAGTTAAATGAATTTTTGAGCTAGAGAGTTTAATGATCAAATAGTCCTGCTTCTCATGAGGAAGTTGACATGCAGAGGTAGGGAGTGACTTCTCAAATCTACCAAACTATTAAGGGCACAGGAAGATATCCCAGGTAACCAAATTCCTGTCGGTCCAGCCTCCTTCTGTCACCATGCATGCCCTGTATGTTTTTCCAGAGACACTGGAAAGTGATAAAGGACATTGACTCATCCTACAGACCTAAGATGGAATCTCTGTGAGACACTCACCACATCTGTGACCCTTTACAGGTTTCTTCCCAGGAAACAAATGGGAATAATATCACCTACCTCATAAATATAATAAATGAGACAATGCCTGTAATGTCTGTGCCCATGTGTTCACCAAATAGTTTACTTCCTCCTGGATATTGAGGAAAACTCTTTTTCCAGCCCTTTGCAGCTGGGTGGGACCGTATGATGAGTTCTGGCCAAGAGAATGTATACAGAAGTGGTAGGTCTGTTCGCTGAAGTCCACACACACACCACTTTCTTCCTGTTGTCTTTCCACAATGACTACATTGAAGATGGCAGCATCTCAGAATAGTAGGAGCTGGATTCTTAAATCACCGTGTGAAGGAAAGCCACCTGACCAATAACATCCACGTTGAATTCTGTGAGTGAGAAGAGAACGTTTTTGTGTTGATCCATGTTTTAGAGGATTGTTCGTTACAGCACCTACTGTTATTTACTCTGACTAATATAGTAAAGACTCATTAAATGAGAGCTATTATAAATGGTATATTTTGCTTTATTTAGAATCTATGCTAGCTACAGATTCTTATAATCAGAACTTATTTTAACAATACTAGGATGACCAACTCTGCTGAGAGACAACACTAGATTCTGAAGCCTTCGGTTTGTGAACCATTTGAAGAATTCCTCTGCTCTGCACAATGTACTCTGTATAATCTCACTGTATATAGCATTTTAATTTATCAAAAGTCAGCAGTTAAGGGGAGATCTCATTTTTTAAAAACATTCATTTAAGTGATTAGTAAGTTCCAGACATTGCTCTAGGTATTACCACATATGTTGTCCTATGCTAGCCTCAAAGTAGCCCTTTAAAGTTGTGAATAACTATTATTCCAGCCATGCCCACTCCCACCTCAGGTATCTTACACATTCCATTCTTTCTGCCAAGAATACTCTTGCTCCGGACATCTGCACGGTTCACACCCTAGCTTTGCTCAGGTCCGTGGCCAGTCTGTCTGAAACAATGTCCCTTTGCCACCCACATGACCAATCCCCATTCTTCTCTATCTCCAGTGTACATATCTGGCTGTTCATTCTCAGCACCGTTCAGGCCTGGTGGACCAGAGCCCAGCCTCTGATGAAAAGGGCGCTTCTTAACCAAGGCCACACAGGGTTCTCATGTTTAAGAATAGGAAAGAAAAATATTGAAGGTTATATAAAAAATCAGTATGTTGAAGGTTACATAAACAACATAAGCAGTAGTATGAATCACTATTTTTTAACAAAATGAAAAAAAAAGATATGCCTTTAGGCAAGTACGAATGAATACTCTCAGATTTTGTTATGCATTTTTTAGACCATCCTTTAGAGATCTTGCCCCTTCTTTCAATATCTACATGTTAAAATGTTACGACGACCCTTGCTAAAATCAAGAGCTATTGCCAATTATGTTATTGATGGATCTGGGCACTGACACTGAAAACCAGTGTCTCTCCTGAATAAGGACAAAAAAACCTGGTGATAATTCTTCTGGAGAAGTTACCAGTATTTGCAGTTTATTAAGAACAATGAATAAGGATCTTCTGAAGATGCCTATAAAGAAAAGCAGGCACTTGGTCCCCACGGAAGTCATCCTTTTGGAGCAGGTCTGGTGACTGATGAAATGGGTTTTGTGTAAAATGTAAATTCACATTTTGTGGAAACTGGAAGTTCATTCATCTTAATCATGTCTGTTATAGTCTATGACGCCTTCTGAAAATTGCCAGAGTAGGCTTTGTATTTGATCTTTCAACATTATTGGAGGTCATGTAAACAGGATTATATGAAGTCTTTCATGCCAATTAATGTAATTCTAAATCAACATTCTGTCAATGATGTGCAGATTTTACAGCTAAGGAAGAAGAGAGAAGAGCTCATTTTTTCCTTCAGATGGATTTCCCTGCTTTTGGTTAATGCTTAATTAAAAAGAGGGGGAGATGGGAATTCCCTGGCAGTCCAGTGGTTAGGACTCGGTGTTTTCACTGCCAGGGCCAGGTTCTATCCCTGGTTGGGGAACTAAGATCCTGCAAGCCATGTGAAATGGCCAAAAAAAAAATAAAATAAAATAAGAGGGAAGAAGGAAGGAAGAAGAGATGGAGGAAGGGAGGGAAAGGGGGGAGGGAGAGAAGGAGGGAAAAATTCTGCTTAATTCATTTTAAGATTTTTTGGGAAATTAATCCTTTCCTTATTTTCATCTTAAGAAAAAAACTTAGAGTTATTGAAAGTTTAAAAAACTTAGAGTTATTGAAAGGTTAAAAAAATCCATTTTCTATGAAATTGAATGTCTAAATGGTATTCTAATTTTATAATCTAAAATGTGACTCTCTCTGAACCTAACATGTAGCAGACTTATTTTTAGCTAATAGATCTAGCACGGGGAGCTAATTTTTTTTTCATGGAAATGAAAAACAGACCAAATTTCATTTATTCATGGAATATCAGCCCTACCATTAAGTGTAATTTGCTCTGAAGGATTTCAGAGCATTTCTGGGACAATACTTTCCATAAGTCTCCACAGATAGAAAGAGGAACTGCTTTCGTGTGAAAATCTTTATAAATTCTGGATTAAATTTTTTCCTTCCCCCTTATAACTCTATAGGAAATCTCCCAGGGATGTATGAGAGAAATTTTAGTGTCAAGTAAATTATCTCACTAACTTCTACAACATCCTTATTAAAAAAAAATGATACGCTTCAAGCTAATAAAGTTAGAAAGAGTCAATAGATGAAGTAGAATAATCCAGTGAATAGGTGATTTCCTGATCTAGCCATCTGTGATCTACAGGGACTGCCTTGTTTCAGGCGCTCCCTGTTTTGTGCTCCAGGATACATTCAACCTCTAGAGTTAGACCTTCGAAGTGGAACCCCAGTCTGTCTCTTACCCTCTGTGTGACCTTTGTCCTCATCCTTAAAACAGGGGAAATGACATTCTCTACCTCTGGTTTGCGAAGAGAACTAAGTCACCTACTATATGACAATGACCGTCTCCGTGTCTGCCACGCTACCCCCATTATCCTTGTCATCTTCATCTACCACCATAGCTTCAAAGTTAACCCTATGTCTGATCTTGCCTTCTTTAAATCTATCCTCGAAATTGCAGCCAGAGTGAAGTTTCTAAAAGAGAAACTTGATCATATTTTTCCATGCATTAAATAATTTAATGTTTCTTCATGGTCCATAGAATAGCATCCAGAGCCCCTAGAGTGGCAGATTACACCTTTCAAAATCCAACCTTCGCTTCCTCTCTGCTATCTTCCCCCATCCTTCTTCTCTCTTCTCTTATTTCCTGTCCTTGCTCTGAACTTTCAGCCACACAGAACCATTTGATAAGCATGAAGACTACCTTCTATTTACTTGCACTCCTCTGTACTTCCCTCTGCCTAGAACTTTCTTTCCAATCTTATCTTCAAAAGGTTGGATCAAAAAATTTCTTTTCTCTTAAAGCAGAAAACCCCAGTCTCACCAATGCACAGAGGAAGGGAAACGTAATCTGCTCCAGTGATGTTCAAAGAGGAGCAGGTGCCAATTTGCTTACCAAAGAGAGGATCCATTATGAACTCATCAGGCCTGATGCTTTGCACATTCCCACTGTGGCCTAATTGCTTGCACTGTTAATGTAGTCATAATCTAAGCATTCCCAAAGTCATCCTGGACAACTCACAACACATCTTAAGAAGTATCTGCAGCACACATTGAACCAACACTTTAAAAATATTGGGAAATGATAAACATAGGATTCTGTTTAATTAAAGACGTGGCTGCAATTAAACTTGAAGATAATTTCTTCTTGTGCCCTGCTAAACTGTACTTGTACACATAGGCAATAAGATAGCTACTTCTCTATTAGCTTTGGTAAGTGAGTAAAAGAACAGGACAGATAGCTTAAACATACTGATAATTTCTATCTGGGATTATGGTGCGTTTGGGGATACTATAGAGGTTATTTATAGGACCCATGAATACCCACACCCTGCCAAGGCTTTATCACCCCTTCTTATGAAGTCCTGGAGAGAGACATACGCACAAAAGAAAATAGAAAATAAAAAATCAAGTGCCACTTTATTTAATTTATTTATATATGATATAACGAAATATTATATTTATTACAATTAGGTGGGCTTTCACCTGAGACTCCAATTATAAGTTCTTTGGTTAGTTGGGCTGGAGACATGACTTGGATCACATAATACACAAAAGCCTAAGGAGCTTTACGTACCCTCCAAGTCTAGGCATGAATCCACCGTTCTCTGGGTGACCCCATGCAAAAAGAAGACTTAAGAGACTAACAACTAGAGTATATATTTAAGAATAGTAGAGAGAGTCACATTTGGGGCTTCTTCTATGTAGAATTGTTAGATTACTACTACCTTTGTCTTTAACAAAGATAAGACAAAGAAAGAGGATCATAGCTATGTAGGCGACCTTATGACAGTTATCCTGCCCACTAGTCTACATAGTCTGGATAGTGTCCAGAATATCACTTTGCCTGTACCCTCCAACTTACTTTTGCTTATAACCTTCTGGGTCAACACTCTGGCCTTGAAGCCATGGGGTAAGTCAGTTCCAGACTCTAAACTTAGTTTCTTCATCTTTCAAGTGTTTCAAGTGATGTTTAGGCAAGAGGCATCTGCGGTTCTTTCCAGCTGTGATGTTATATTATGTGACCATAAATAAACATTACCTTCTCTAAAGCAAGAGTATTAGTGAACTCCAGTACTTCTCCCAATAGTGAAATGAATTCCTTTTGGATGTAAATTTTATTTTCACAGTCCACACACTTCTATCCCTAGGCAACTCTTTTACAGGAATCTGATGAGAGAAGATGATTGACTCAGCAAACATCTATCCTCACTCTCAGAATGCCCTCAAATACTTTAATTCAGAAAGCTCAGAGCATAAAAAATTAGGAGGTTTACTTAATCTGCTTTCTAGAGAATTCTAATGAGAAGTAACATAGTCAAAAACAAGGACTAAGAATTTCCCACATGAACATGATGGGATAGTCAGCATTTTTTCACTTCTCTTCCAAGAAATCATGTTTCTAAAGTACAAATATTTTTTTAAATGCTTTAAACTCTGCCACCTGCGTTTTCAATATAATGCAGATATGACATTATGATCCACAAAGTCCAAAATACATATAAAAAACTGCCCAAAACTGAGATTGGCAGAAGGTCCATGGGAGGGAGAGATGAAAAGAAGCACAGTGAGTGACAAGAGGGTCCGACACTGAAGTCTCAGAAAGCGTCATTAAAGGTACATTTCCTAAATGCGAAGATGATGATCTAACGTGCAAAAGCTATCACCCGGGCTTCCCTGGTGGCGCAGTGGTTGAGAGTCCGCCTGCCGATGCAGGGGACACAGGTTCGTGCCCCGGTCTGGGAGGATCCCACATGCCGCGGAGCGGCTGGACCCGTGAGCCATGGCCGCTGAGCCTGCGCGTCCGGAGCCTGTGCTCCTCAACGGGAGAGGCCACAGCAGTGAGAGGCTCCGCGTAATGCAAAAAAAAAAAAAAAAAGCTATCACCCTTCTTCACAAAAGGTGAGAGAACTGAGTGAGCATGTTTGCTGGGGAGACAGAGAAAGCTCCACTGACAAAGAATCAGACAGGTCAGTGATATTTGCAGGGATCAGGGTAACCAAGGACAAGGAGAGAGCCTCTAGGGTGTGAACGTTTTGAGGCTATTCTCCCACCCATTGGAATCACCTGAAAATAGGTGGTCTGAAAAAAACCTATTTCATTGAGAGATGAGTCATACAACAGGAACAAGGCATCATTCAAGGATACTATTGAAAACTAAGGACAAGAGAAGCAACATTTCCCAGGAGGTGAAGATTTGGCATAGGAAGAAAGCTATGAACAAGCATGGCATGAGTCAAAACATATTAATAAGGCAGTTGCTGTTATTAAAGAGGACCTCGAGCCAAAATGTAGAAGGTATGATAAGACCCCAGGTAGAGGTAAGAGATGAGCTGACCTCACTGAGGGGAGATGTAGAAGAAAGAAGCAAAGCCATCTGACACACACACACGGAGAAAACAGAAGGAAAACTAAGGGACTAGATATTACAGAAAATATAATGAGTTGTAAAAGATAAAAGTAAGGAAAGCAAAAAGAAGTGAGGGAAAGAAAGAGATAAAGAAAGAAGAAAAAGAAAGAGAAAGAAAGAAAGAGAGAAGAAGAGAGAAAGAAGGAAAGAGAAAGAGGGAGGGAGGACGGAAAAGCATTTTTAAAGAGTAAAGAAATCTATAGTAGTAGAAAGCAGTCAGGCAAAGGGGAGCATATATATATATATGCATATATATATATTTATATTCATATGTAAAACACTAGTATATGTTTATGCTCTAGTATATGCATAACTAGTATATGTTATGTAAAACACTAGCATAAAGAAATTTTGGTAAGAGTCATAAGATTTGAGGGAAGACTTTTTATCAATACTAGACAGCATTTTATTTATTTTTAATTTCTGTATTACATGAATTATTCCAAGTAAAGTTTTTTAAAACAGAAAAAAAGAGCAAGATAGAAACATACTAGGAAGGGTGGAAAAGTAACAGGCTTAATTCAACCATTTACCTATTCAGATGTGTTCAGCAAACATTACTGAATGCCATTCTATGTCAGGCACTGGTCTAGTACTGAGTATGCAACAATAAAGAAAGCAGATAGAAATCTCTGTCCTTGTCAACTTTCATTCTGAAGAGGTGAAATGGACAACAAACAAAAAGACAAATAAAAGCATATTATATATCAAAAGATAAACTATGGAGAAAAATAAAACACAGTAAGGGAGATAGAGCATGCCAAAGGAAAGAGAGGTTGCTGCCTTAGGTAGGGTAGTCAGGGAAGACTTCATAGTTTCCCTTGAACACTTGGACACAGTGTCCCTTGGACACTTGGGCAGGGACCTATAGGTGAGAGAGAATGCCATGCAAATATCCCAGGCAGAAGGAAGGAGAAACATTAAAAGACAGAAATGCCTTGGCTTTTTCGAGACTGTATGGAGCCCAGCATGGCCAGATTGCTCGAAGATAGAGGTGAGCGGAAGGAAATACAACCAGAGATTTTAACGGGGGCCAGTGTATACATGGCTTTGAATATCATTTTAAGGATTTTATCTTTTTCTCTGAGTGAGAGGAGAAAATGTTGAAGAGTATTAAGCAGAGAAGTGATAAGATCTGATTTCTATTTCATTTTAAATGATCACTCTGGGTGCTGTGTTAAGTTAGCTACTACTTAGAGCTAAAGCCGAAAGAGATAGTCACTATTTTCATTACGATAACCACTGACGGCTGCAGCTTCTCAAAAGTTTATGCAGAGCTAGAAGTTAGAGAATTGGCTTCTCCAAAAACAGTGGCCTCCACTCCCTCTCCACACCTGCCTTGTCACTATAAAGGGGAGTCCAGGACAGGAGAGTGCTTTTGGGAAGTGAAGGGAGAAAGACTTCCGAATTATTGTGCAAATTATTGGGAGGGGTTCTTTTAAGAAGGGGTTCTCATTCTCTGATTTGTTATCTGCCTAAGTATAAATTTCTAGAATTGCCTCTGTGGTACCAGAAAAGCAGAATAGAGGATTGGGAAGAGATGGCATAGTGGGGACGTGCCTGAAGGACAAAAGGACAAGACAAGATTGCCTCCAAACTCAGTTTCAAAAGGTACAGAAGTCAAATCCCAAGAATTGCCTTCAGTCTCAAGAGTTAGACAGTGAAAGAGATTGGGGAGGTATGGTGTTGTGAGTCACCCCAGGGGCTTTCAAAGCAAGAGGGTATCGGTGAGCGGTGGTAGATATAAGGAAGAGAAGCTATCAGAGGCACTTTCTTGGCACCAGCTGTATGTCTGCCGGGGCATGGCACCAAATCTTCCAAGAGTGCCAGTGAGCTAGAAGACAAGTTTTGGAAACACAAAGAAAAGACTTCCAGTGCCTCTTATAAAAAAGAAGACATTTGTGTTGTCTGTCTCCGTTTATGCAGACAGAAAACTCTCAGAACTGGAGAAAACAGCCTTCCCTCTCTATACCAACTTGCATGCTGTCTGCATAACTCTGTGATTACAGTGATTTTGCACGGTGCATAGGGAAATCCTTCTTTTAAATTAGTAGTACAGATAACTTGCAAAAAGGGCCCCCCCAAAATGAGGAGATAACAAAATGGCTGAAATTTGGAAATCTGTGATCCAATTCAATGCACTTACTTGATATACCATGAAAGTGAAGGAGGGAATATGACTTTCACGAGGTCACATAGCTAGTTAGTAGTAACGCTAAGTTTAGCTCACAGCTCCCCTCTCTTACTTCATTGCAGGATCTCACAAAGCTGATCAGAGAAGCAGACAGCACAGTACTCATGTGACACGAGGATGTGGGCATATTTATGTCCACAGCAACTTGTACCATCTCCAAAAAATAAATGGTCGCACACAGAGAACACACAGAACCATGAACCAAAGCTCTGGCGCACTTGCTCCACGGTGTTATAACGATAATTTACAATGCTATTGCAATTACAGCAGAATTATGGCACGCCCACCCCCTAATAGACCTGTGCATAGTCTTGAGAGAGACAAATGTGCTGGCAGGTCGAGCTGCAGAAATGAGATTAAATGGCTCCCATCCCCGATCCTGCCATTGATTTTTGTAGCCCTCCCATTAACACGATACTTCACATACCACCTCGCCATCATTTCTCAGAGGTGGAGATGTAGTTTTAGAGTATAAATAATTAGACCCTCAAAATCCAAGGTGACAAATCTTACACGCCTCCCGTTGCCATGATTCAGGACACGTAAATCAGAGCCTCTTTTGAGGATGTGCGCGTGAGAAGACGTTTACAGCATGATACTGCTTTGCGTTTCTCTTTCTTTCTCTTTCCTCTGTTTGCCCACCATTGTCATTGGATGTGAATCAGTTTTATAGGGTCGCTGTATAAATCAGGATCTTTCTGTAAAAAGTTGGGGGGGACTCTTACACAATGACAGTTATACCAAACAGGGAGAGTCCCTGGCAAACAAGGGCATGTGTTCATCCAAGTTTGAGGTCATAATCCTTTATATCAGTAGTGTTGGTCTGTGCTTTCTCGTCTCTTATAAAATGCTTTTTCTGTGGTTGCTAAAAGTTGCCAAAGAGATAATGCAATAAGAGGTAATAAACTTAATACTTACAGTGGCTACCTTTTATTGAGTACCTACTCTGTGGTTCTAAGAGTCTAGAGTAGTGATTAAGAACATTAGATTGATTGTAACAAGCTGGTAGATTGATCAACCACTCTGTGCCTCAGTCTTTAATAAATAAAGCACTGGTACAAACTAGCACTCAAAGAGGTGGGCTTTGACAACCGTGTGCAGAGTTCTTTGTACGTAATACTATCTAATGCTTTCAGGAGCCTGATGAGGTCAATACCATTAACCTAATTTTTCATATGAGAACCCTGAGGGTCAGCAAAGTTAACCTACTTTGCTGAAGTCACAAAACTCTTTAGAAGTTGGAAAGTTTGTATTCAAACTCAAGTCTATCTGCCATGTCTTCACTCTTGCCTATTTTACTGTCCCCCATGGTAAGTCCTAAACTAGTGCTGGCTGAACAAAAGTTGAAATGCTTTGTTTAACCTAGGCTTACATACTTATTAATTTACTCACCCATTCCGCACTCTTAAGGCATTTTATGTTTGTATTTACTTATTTGTTTGCTGTCGGCTTATACAAACTCATCTCATTCCAGAAGATTTAGGGTAGTTTATAAAAACGCATGCATTCTGTAAAAATATATTAAGAATTCAGGAAGAAAGGGAATAAGAGTAGAGAAAAAATAAGAGGAAACCAAGGATGAGGCTGGTATTCAAAATGTGAGCAAGCTTTTACTGAGCTGACACCATGTAGGAACAGGGGATTTCGAAGTAAAACCACAAGGTCCCTTCTTTTCATGAGCTTGGATTCTGATGGAGGAAATAACCACACAAACAATTACAGGGTACGAGGCAAAATTGGAAAAAATGTGCAAGACCCACCGGGAGCATATCAGAAGGGCGTGCCCCATCAAAACTGGGTACCGCTCATCACAGTCTGAGAGTCTCCTAGTTTGTCTGGTTGTTGTCTGTCTTCCTGCTATGTTGTTTACAGCTGTACCTCCTCTGTCTGCCACGTTAGAAGTGCTTAATGGATGAGTGGATGAAGGAAGCTCAATGAGGAATTTTTAAAAAGTGTTTTGTGCACAGCTTGTAAATTGCAGAACTCTCTCAGTTCTGTCTGCTTCCCCTAGACCTTGGAAGTGACCTGCTCAGGTAATTACATCCTACAAACACCGAAAGGAGGCAAAGATTCAAAAATAGTTCATGGAGAGTGGGTCAGTGAGTACATATCGACCCTCAAGCAAAAAAGGGGATGGACATTACTAAGGTAATAATGGTACATCTAGAAAAACTAACATGTCACAGATGAATGATTTGCCCAACTTGACATACCCTGTAAGAGACCAGTGAGGTGCTTAAATTCAACTTCCTCTGGCTGCATGTCTGTCTACATTCCACCAGGCCTCCCTGCAGAGATGAAATTGGGCAGGAGATCTGAGAAAATACCTGGATAAAGAGAGTAAGAGGGAGCGTAAGAGGTTTAGGGCAAAAAGAAGGACAAAGGAAGGTGGGAAGTCAGAATATACAAACACTTATCGATTCACTTTAAAAAAAAATTTCAGCAACAGAGAAAAATACTGTGCATTAATCAATGCATCATTAAAATGCATTGAGACAGACCGATGGCATTAGCCTTTTGAAAATTTACTAGTTTAGCTCCTTTTTTAGTTTCTTCACATTTTCTTGTCTAGAAATCTCACCGTGTGCTTTGGAAACTGGTTTGAGAATCAGGAACGAACTCTTGGTCAAGTTCTAGAAATTCCTTATTCTAAAACTAGTTTTTTTTCATCTGTAACAGAAAGCTGAGGCAGTAACTTCCCTTCCTTTGGGCTTCGGTTTCTGCTTGTGACAAGTGAAGAATGTGGAATCAGTTTTTCCCCAGGATCTTTCTAGAGCTGTCTGGACAATAACAGGAGACCTGATTCAGAGCCCAACCCTGTATCTTGTTTTGTCTCATCTCTTTTGTGTTTCTCAATTATTTCCTGCTCTTAGAAGTTGGGATAAAATAGAGAAAATGTACATAAAGCTTTAGAGTTTGAGGATCTATTTATATTAGCTTGTTTGAGGCAGGACTGTCATCTGCCAGCCCTATCTTACAGGTCTTTGCAGATCCATTGAGGTCATGAATATGTAAGCACTCTAGTAATTACCATTGGCAATAACATAAAAGAATCAGTTGTAATAATACTATTTTTACAGAGACCTAGGAAGTAGTCTGTTTTCAAGAAAGGTTAAAAGCCTTTTGCTAGAAGACAGATTAGACATAAGTAGAGGCAGAAAGTCTGCCAATATTTTCTTTCAAACCACTCTGTAGTAAACTTTGTGGCTGATTAAGAATAAACTAATACAAAATAAAACGAATGGAAAATATAAAAGGAAATAAATTTAATCAAAATATAAGATATGGTCCCTCTTATGTGGTTGAGAAGATAGATTGGGGCCCAGAACACTAACAAGAAACAATGTAGTAAATGAGGATGTAGGAAGTACCCATTTTGTCTCGTAACTTTCACAGCAACCCTATGTGCTAAACCAGTTATTGGAAGACTGGACTGGGGGGGCTTCAGTTTCTTCATCTATAATAGCAGTCAAACTTGGTACAGGGAAAGGAGACAGAGGGCAAGTTCCCTGTCCCTAAAAAGCCCCCTATGTCAGGAAATGGGGAGTCCAGGAAGGGAGGGGGGTGGGAAGCTGAGAAGCTGCAATGTATGTGTACTTTGTAAAAGAGGCATCCCCCTCTCAGCTCTGTTTGATATTTAGTCTGCACAATTTACTTGGAACATAGGCTACATTTTGTAAAAGATGCCAGAAACCTGTATTATGAGATTTTTTAAAATCTGTGGATTTTTAATGCTGATAAATGAATTTTTAAAAAATATCTTCTAGGTGGTTAAAAAATATTGGCAGTTTTCCGTCTTTGGACTAGATGATCTCTAACATCTTCTACTGCTCTGACATTCTAAGATGCTATGAGATGTGCATTGGTATAGAAAACTGCCTCAAAACAGATCTGTAGGTCATGGGGTAACACTGGGTAGTAATAATCACAACAGTATCATTATCATCTTATACACACTGATAAATAACCACTTGCAAACCACTTTAGCACCCATTTTGTCTTATAACTTTCATAACAACCCTATGTGCTAAGCCCGATATTGGGGAGACTTAAATTTAAAACCTGTTAAAGAGCTGGTATATGATCCCATGGTAGGTTAATTACAAAATTAGGACTGAAGGATGTTGTCTAAAATGGTACAGATGAGCATTGTCTCACTAGGATGACTAAGCTATAACAGGGACCACGTTCTCTGCTGATATCTGGGCCTCCTTTGAACAACAAGCACACTGGGATAAAGGAGGGTATGTGACAGCCACTGCCCACTGAGTGGCAGGTTGCAGGGAAGTGGGTAATGGAACTTCTCTCTTGGTGTTGCCCACTCCACAGAGGAGCTCTGGTAGGGCAACAAGCCTGATCCTGCCAAGAATCTGGCAGTGCTTGTGAAACCAGTTTTTGGGAGGCTCACTAGCATGGCCATCAAACAGCTGTAATGAACTCTCGTCACTGGGTTGGGAAAGATACCAGTTCTTTCGCTGCTGGGTGTTGGGAGGTCTGAGAGTCCTGGAGAAGAGGTTGGTGGAGCCAGCATGGTGGTGGTGGGCATATGGGAGGCTCAGGCCAGCAGCCACTTACCAAACAGGATGAAAACGTCTCAGCATCTGAGCAACCAGTAGGGCTGTAGTGTAACATCCAGCCTGGCTATAAAGGACGACACACTTTTAAGTAAAAAGGCTCAAGTTGTCCAGTGACGTAAGACTACCCAGAGAAAATGGCTAGAAATCCTTTTTGTGGTTTTCTGTTTGTTTGTTTTTTTACTGTAAGGCATCATTTGGATTGACAGGACACGTGCTTCCCCCACAAATCAATACCAAAACCTAAAGGAACAAATTGATGAATTTCAAGTCCTGCAAAGGATTCTGGGTAGGATGATCACATGATCTGGTCTGCCCTGAATGGTCCCAATATCTGGACTCTCCTTTGAGTCTCAAGAATGTCACAGTTTGCATGCTAAATGTTGTAGCTGAACTGACTCTATGCTGTTTGGCCAGCGGAAAAATGTGAGAGAGTAACTGAGAATGAGAGGTGAGGATAAATTGTGAACTCTTGGCTGACAGGACTGTGACTTGACATGATTATGTAGGCATGAACAAGACAGATGAAAGTAGAAATGTCCTAAACAGAGAGAACCTAGAAAGGAAGCGGTTAGACTCATTGTTTTGTGAAATTTTCAAACAAAATTGTTTCTATAGAAGTTGAAAGCTAGTGACAAACAATGCCAGCAACAAAGACAACAGTAGCTACCATTTCACCAGTGCTCGTTAAGTTCCTGGAACTTTGCTAAGGGGCTAGATTATAATTGGATTTCACCCTTACACCCGCTGTCTGAGGTAAACAAAGTAGCCCCAAGTTAAAGATGAAAAACTCTGGGGTTCAGAGAATTTTAATGACGGAACAAGGAACGAACTGGTAAAATCATGGGCTTTGCAATCAGCCTGCCTGGATGTGAACTGTGGTCCTGCCACACACTTGCTGTAAACGTCGTTTTTAAGAGGAGAATTTCTAAGACTAAGATGAGAGTATCAAAAGCGTTTGGAGCTAGGAGTAGGAAAGCAGGAAAGGAGTGTCCATTTGCTTCCAGCCCAATAAAACTTTCCATTAATCAACGTATATTGAGTTCCAACCATGTGTGCAGAAGGTGCAAGTTCCTCCAGAGAATACAGAGGAAAGTATAAAACATGGTTTTCCACCAAGGAAAATATGATCTTTGGTTGGAGGGGAGGAATTGTCGTCACAGGCACTCTGGCATAGTAAGAAGCATACCTGTCTCGAATTGGATGCTCTGAGAATGATTCCTAGCTTTGCTCATTACAAGTCACATGGCAGGGGTACGCTGCTTACCTATTCAGAGCCTCAGTACCCTCATGTGTAAGCTGGAGATGGAAATAAGGCCAAACTCGTAAAACTATGAAAATCAGATAAAGTAATATAAATGTATCCTAGACACTATAAAAGGATATTCTGAAATAAACTGATATTTTTGCAGGAAACAGAGGAAATTAAGCAAGAGATGTAAATACAACAAGCATCCAAGGGAAGCTGATTTCCAAGAGTGTTTGTCTTCTCTCAATGGACTTAGTGTCTCAGTGCCCAGGTCTCCCATCTACCTCTTTTTGTGCGCGTTTTTTCTCGCTCTCCTTTTTAATTGAGAAACTTCATTTCCTTATTCCCTTTAGCTGTTTCATAGGTCATTGCTCTTTAGGGACAGAGGCTATTTCTGCTCTTCTGTTTCCTTTTCATTCAACCATGCAATACTTGTTCCATATCTGGCTAGCTCACTCTGGAAGGGGACAGCAAATTATATATCTCTGGGTGCTTGGTGGAAGTCACTTACCTAAATTTAAATCCCCAATAACGTTTGTGGGGGGGGGGGTTTGTAAATAAAGTTTTATTGGAACACATCCACCACATTCTTTTATGTATGTCTGCTTTTAAACTACCATGACAGAATTGTAAATCTCCAATAACACTTTAAATACTTAGTATTAGCCAGGTCCATAAATATGTCTGAGATAACCACCATCATTTCTGTATGAACAGTGATATCCAATAAATTATAGAATCTGTGAATTGCTTGCAATACAAAGTGTTAAAGACAGAAACAATTAGTTGTTTGGATGTGCAGGTCTGAGAGTCTGTATATATACATATGTGTGTTTAGTGGAATCTTCCTGAGAGGAAATATTTCATTGTCTGTCTTCTTAGAAACAGTTACACCAGATGATGCCAAATATCACTTTTCATGGTTTTTGTCTTCATAACGGAATAAAAGAATGAGATTTATTGATTATTTTTGTTAACATTCACTATTGTCTTCACTAGGATAATAAACCAAGGGTCTACTTGTCAAGATCTGCAAATTTTTCTCTGCTGAAGTTCCTTTCATTCTTATGCTCCAAACATCTATGTGAGTAAATGCCAAAAATGTTGGAGAAAAGGGAAGAAAGGGTTGTGATAAAAGTAGGAATAGTGTCTTTTCAAAAAGAGGATAAGGGAAGAAGGAAACAGCGGGTTTACCACCTTCCATGAACTCTGTGTAAATCACTGACCCAGAGCTACGTGTTTTTATTAATAACAGCTGCAGGCTTTACTGAACACTCATCCCCTGTCATGTACTGGACTAAACACTTAGAAAGCATCGCTTCATTTTATTCTCAATAACATAATGAAGTTAAGCAATTTGCTCAAGATCATGCATCTAATAACTGAAGAGCTTTGTCAGTGACCAAATGGGTAATTCTGCTTATTCCATGGTTCTCTGTTAGAGGCTTCATGTGTCCACAGATACGAACCACATCCTAAGAGATAAAGGAAAATTTTGATGTCCAGGCATCTTAACACCTTTAACGTATTTCCATATTAGTTTAGATCTTGATCGAGGATGAGTATGGATACTAGTTACTAGACACTTAAATTTCCACAATCTACACACCTTACCATGGCCCACAAGGACCTGCTTGATATGAGCCCCAGCACATCTCGAGTCATAGCCTCTTTCTGTGGTAGATTTTTAAAAGGCCACAAATACTTTGCAATGCCCCCCATCAAGAAGTGAAGTCATTTTCCTGATCTCTTGATTCTGGGCTGGTCTGTGACTAGTTTGACCAGTAGAATTTGGTGGAAGTGATACTGTGTGTCTTCTGAAGCAGGGCCTCAAGGGACATTGTAGCTTCTCCTTCATTCTCTCAAATACTGCTTCCACATGAAGAAGCTCAGACTAGCCTATGAGAGCCATGGCCCATCCAAGAACCAGTAGCAGCTGCCAGAGCAGTCCCCATCCAGCCCCCAGAATGACTATGGTGGCAAGACATATCTTAAGCCACTAGTTTTGGGGGTGTTTTGTTAAGTGGCAACAGATAACTGGGCTACCATCACGCTTCAGGCTCTGGGCTCCAGCCTCTCTGGTCTTCTCTCAGTTCATGGTACATGCCATTGTCTTTCCCACTGCAGGGACTTTGCATATGTGAGCCCTATACATGGAAAAGTTCCCCTCCTGTCTTGTCCAAGGTTTACTCCTTGTCATCCTTTAGGCCACAGTTTAAAAGTCACCACTAGAGAAAATCCTTTACTGACCATCTATGTACAGTAGATTTCTTATCCAAATCAGCCCCTTGCTTAGTTTTTTCACTGCATGTATAGCAATCTGCTATTGGTTTGTCATTGCCTATTTTCCTCCTACCCAACTCTAAGCTCCATGAGAGGAGATAGAGAGAATGTTTGCCCTTTCCTCCATCGCATCCTGGGACAGTGTCTGGCAGAGGGTCTCATCCACAATCCCTTAGATCCCTTTACCATTTTTGTGCACACATCTGCCCAGAGGCCTGTCACTCCCAACGGCCAGCACTGGCTTCTCTTTTTGGAGGACTGCGCCCATGGCTGCTGAAAGCCAGCTGGGTTTACCTGTAATGAAGAGAACTGAAGACTAGGAATTTGGATAGCCCAGGTCAATGACCAGGGAGTGGGGTCGTGCGTATAAATACTCCAGCCCCCTTATCCCCGGACAGGACAACTCTGGGGTATGATCTACACTGCCTTCACTACTCACCTACAGGAGTGAGCAAAGTTCCCCTCCATGGGACCATCTTAGCTTATTTTCTTATTGTGTCCAAAGTAAGTGTATACCCTTGATTGGCATCCCTCCTTTCCCTGTCCCGTTTCCCCAATCTCCTGCAGGTTTTAATGTGAACACTCCCTAAAATAAGTCACTTTCACACAAATCCTAGTGTTAGAATCTGCTTCTGGGAAAGTCACCCTAAGACAGTGTGTTGACTGAATAAATTCATTGCAGCAATTCTGGATTTCTACATATTTGCTTTGCACATGGACATCGTTCACCCCACCTCATAATCGGAATCCAGATACATTCTGCAGCATCACTGGCCTTTGCAGCCTTGTTTGTGCAATTATTTCAATGTTTTACTGCAGTTTGCCCTGGTGTTTTATAAAGATGAGTGGGAAGTGCAAAAACGTAAGCACTGACACTAGCTGCTAAACAATTGAGACAAAGATAAAAACCACTCGGTGTGCTGAAAGCAGGGAATCTTTGATTATATCGGAATCCCCGGTGGACTGAAGCTGGTTGTCTGGATGTTCAATTGTGAAGAGTGAGTACCAAATTAAAGAGCATATGGGAAATTCTGGAAATAGATCATCTGGGACTGTATTGAAAAATGAGGCTTATTGAAAGACATGGAGAAATCTTTAAAAAGTATGGAAATTATGAAAATTGGCACCAAAACCCCTTCCAGAGTTCCAAAGACTAAGAAGTTTATGGAAGCAGAGAGCAGTTATCAGAGATGAGCTTGCCTTGTGTTCCCTTGTCAAGAAGAGAAATAGTCTCATACGCAAGTCTCACCTGACAAACGTTTCATGAAATCCTGTAAAATCCTTTTAAAGTCACCGTCGCTGTCTCCTGCTGAATTCCCTACGCAGTCTCACGAAATCACCACCAGCGAGTCGTTCTTCTGCATTTTAAAATAAATTTCTTCTTCTTACCGAATGTCACTTTAAGTAAGCTAAAAAATTAGGTTTTGGAGGCAAGCAATTGTATAAGACATGAGTTCTACTATTTTCATTTAATGTTCAAACCAATTGTTAATGTTTTAAATAATGTTTAAATAATTAAAAACTTTAGGGATGCTTTTGGATTCGTGGAACAAAACTCCTCCATATCACATGCAAAGTTTTGGGTTTCTTCAGTCCTATTCATTCAGCTTTTATATGGATTTTTTTTGGAATTAATGTATTATACATGACAGAAGAAAATTCCACAGTCTGATGGAATAATACAAATCGCAGCTCTGCCACTAATTATGTAACCTCCTGGAAGCTGATCTTTCTAAGACTCAGTTTATTCAGCTGTAATCATGCTTCCTCTGTAGAGCTGTCATGAGGATTAAGTTAGAGAAACTAAATAAAGTATACAGGGCTTAACCTGCATTCGGTGAAGCTTGATTCTCTTCCCCATGCTTCCCATCACAAGACAGTTGGTATGAATGATTTTGCAGACTATTGGATTATCTTGGCTTGAAGACCAAGTCTGAACTCCTTAGCATGACACACAAGGCTCCATGTGATCTGACCTCCACAGTTCTCCTGGCTCATCAAACTCCGGCCCCTTTCCCCACCCGTCACTCTGATTATAAAGGAGCACATGGAGCTACCTGCACCCAGGAAGTGCCAAGCTCCTCTCCCCTGCAGGTCTTTCCTCTCCAGAATGCCCTCCCCAGGACTTGGCTCAGATGAGTCATCTTCCTGGACTCTTGGAGTCCCCACTTCCTCCGGCCTGGGTAAAGTGTCCTGTATGGCCTCCCAGGACCCTGGGTCTCCCTCTAACATAACACTTGGCACTTAGTTTTTAAAATATCTCTAATGCCAGTTTCCTCCATTAGATTATAACATCCTCACATAAGAGTATTATATTATCTTATACTCACTAGCCACTCTTCTAAGACCTTTCCATATACAACTTATTTTATTATTACAACAACCAATCCTATCAGATAAGTGTTCATAGCTGCCCCATTTTAGAGGTGGGAGAAAGGAAAGGAAAAAGATAAATTACATGATTCTCCCACGACCAAATATCTAGTAAACAACAGAGCCAGCTCTGTTACCTCTGTGCTAAAATCCAGAATACGAGACCAACAAGTACTCAGTAAAAACTGAATAAACAGACAATTCAATCTCAGGGAGGAAAGCAAGATTTGACCAGGAATAGAGATCATTTTAGACCAAAGCCCACACTATCATAGTTTATTTTTAAAAAGCAAAGAACTAGCAAATAAAGCCTAGAGTTTGGAAGAACCTCTTCCAGTGTCATGAATTGATTCTGGAATAATGCAGCGTGCACTGCCTTGGGGACCAGGAGACCTGAATCCTAATATCTAGCTGGGTGACATGCCCCTTGATAGACATCAGTCACCTCATCTATTAAGTAAGAGCAATGAATGAAGTGGATTCAGAAGCCTTCCCAAGATGAGATGTTCATGTTATGTGATTCCAACAGAGGAGTCCTACTTTAGGGACAAGGACTTGCTGCCCCTCTGCCTGTCAGTGGTCACCTCCACATCATCATTTTGTCTCAGTGTGAAATCCTGGCTTTGTAACTTCTAAGCAATGTGATCTTGGAGGTTCCTTAACTATGGCATACATCATTTTTGCATCTCTGTCTCCACTACTGGAAAGAGAACTGACATATTACTGCTTAATTGCCTAGTGTCTACAGAGACTTGTCCCATGTAGGCATGGCCATGGGAGGGAGAAGGAGATTGATTTGCAGATTTTTACCAAGCCATGATATCAATACATTATTATTTAAAACAATCCTAGTGAATAGATAGATAGATAGGATTTCAGAGGTAGTATTGTCAGCTCTATTTCCAACCTTTGAGTCCATGATTGATTGAAACAGCTGACAAAGGAGAAAATGACTGCTTGCCATCACAATTTTGAGTTCAAGTTTGAAGTGAATTAACACATGGGATAAATGCAATGTTTATACAAACCATGGCTGGAAACTATTGGCAGAATACGGAGGTCAAGTCCACTTAGCACAGAAACTCTGGTAACAATCAAAATGGTCAGTTCAAGTCCACAAAAGTACAAATGCAGGGAAAAGTTGGAAGCAAGATTTAATTTCCCTTTAATTTTCTTGGCAGTTGCTTGGCGTGATATGAAGCCTAGTCTAATTTGCATACTCGTAGAGTCACATTTAAATTCCTAGCTCCTGATTTACGTTGTGTGAACTAACCCTCATGGAGTCAGTTCATTTCAGGTGTCTCTTCAGCTGCTCAAGAAAATGAAAAATGAGAGAAGAGGAGAAACAGGAGGGTAAAAAGGAGAATGAGAGGCAGGAGAAGAAAGAGAAAGAAATGAATCTCAGATTCAAAGCTCACAGTTTCAATGATAGCCACAATATCAGACTATTTTGCTCCTCCTGATGAATAAAGCCAGAATTTCCTGAGATAAGATGGAGTTTATACATCTCCCAATACACACAAATACATGTAAACATAAAATATTTACCTTTCAAGGTATGCTGTGTGTGGTATTAAACTAAGGTATGTAGAGTATTACTAGATAAACACTACAAAGAATTACCAAGCTACTAACGTATAATGATTCAATACTCCCTCTGTTTTCAACTCTGTGTGTGTGTGTGTGTGTGTCTAAGTTGATGGATAAATGGGACCAGAAATTTGATGAGTCAAATAAAGACCCAACATCTTTTAGCCTTCATAAACTTTTAGAACCATAGAATATGTCATCTTGAGGTCAAAGCCATCATTTTAATATTAAAGAACTGAAGCTCAGAGAGTTCTGTCTTCAGAGGGGCAGAGACGGCTGGATCTTCAGCTATGGTTCTGCTCCCCTTCATACTGTAGAGTTGTTGCTGGAAGGGGACAGCACATTTCTCATTGTCTCTGCATCCAAATGAGACCATGGGATCACATCAATGGACTGAGTGGGAAAGCCAGAAGTGTCACTTCCAGGCTTTTCAGCCACCTTAGCTATCTCAGGTTAAGAAACAGCAGTGCGTTTTTCCAATCTCCCTTTCCTCCATTTCCTGACTAGACACAGAGGTTCCTGAGGCCCTTGAGGATGATGATTCCACAAGATGGGGAAAAAAATCTACATCACTGAATCATCAAGTGGCAAACATTCCCTGTTAACCAAGAATACTTGTACAGAACAGTTCTGTGAGAAAAAGCAAAACAAAGCAAAACTAACTTTATGCTAAACCACTTAAATGTTAGAGATTTTACTTGTTCCTGTAGCTTAATGTTGCCCTAGGTAGCAGAGGTCATTAGTACCAATCAGATTTCCTGGTTGGCCACCCAGTATTCCTACTATTATTCAGATATGTTTGTTGCATCCATGCATCCTTGTGTTTCTGGATGCAACCCAGATTCCACTCCTGGCTGTATCTTTTTCCTCTTTATTCCAGGAACCTAGCACAATGCCAGACTCACAACACGTTCTCAATAAATATGCATTGAATGAAAGGTCAGCAGTTACCTCAGCTGTAAAATGGGAATTGAATCTTTTAAATACTTGAAATCAAGACACTGAATCATATGATTCTGTGAGTTCTTAATGCTCTGAAATCTGCAAAATCTCTAGTCCAATAAATCCTCCATATTCTTCTGCTTTGGTTTGTTTTCAGTTTATCCTTAGTTCTAATTTTGTAAAATTCCATTCTTGTGATTTTTTTCTGTTATCTATCTATATTTAATATTGTACAAACTGTCTGGCCCTGGATTGAAGTGGGGAGAACATACTTCTCTTTGATTTGACAAGGTATACCAGAGCAGCTAATGTTTATTAAGGAGTTGATAAGAAAAGCACTCTACTAAGCAAATCATTTACATGCAGTGGCTCATTTTTTCAATACCTTTATTATCCCCATTTCATAGGTAAGAAAACATACTTGGTAAGTTTAAGCAGCTTGTCCCATGTCACATACTTAGTAAACAGCAGAATTGGGATAAGAAGAGAGGTTCATCTGATTTAAGAGCCTGGGTTTCCAATCTCCAGGCTCTGCCACCGGGTTGCAAGCAACAGAGACAGACTCTGTGTAATCTAAGCCAAAAAAGAAATCTGTTAGAAGGAATAAAGATGAGTGCAAGGTTTTCTTCCTCGGCTCCGAGGTGGTGCTAGATCTGTGGTTGTGTATCTTCAGGGAAAGATTCCTACAAGTGAGATTGCTAGATTAAAAGGCAACTACAGTAGGTACACTGAATTAGAGTGGAAAGATGCATTAAAAATGATTTAATGTGGGGAAAATGGCAGGTGTCTCACGCAGGCCTGCAAGTGGCCTCACAGATGGCATGACTTTCAGCACTGGGAGTGTGTCGCCAGGCACCACCAGATGAGGCACAAGAATTATTGAATCATAGTATCTGACCTCAGATTCACAGTTTTGTGGAGAGCCAGGGCAAGAAGATTTCTGTGGTATCTCCCGGCTTCTCAGAAAATACCCCAAGCTCCTGGGAAGTAAAGTTTCAGCCATGTAGCTGACAGGGTCTTGGTGCTCTGGCCAGGTGTCAGGTCTGAGCCTCTGAGGTGGGAGAGCCGAGTTCAGGACACTGGTCCACCAGAGACCTCCCGGTCCCTCATAATATCAGTCAGCGTAGCTCTCCCAGAGAGCTCCGTCTCAACCCTAAAACCCAGCTCCACTCAACGATCAGCAAGCTCCAGTGCTGGACACCCTATGCCAAACAACTAGCAAGAGAGGAACACAACCCCACCCATTAGCAGAGAGGCTGTCTAAAATCATAATAAGTTCACAGACACCCCAAAACACACCACCGGATGCGGTCCTGACCGCCAGAAAGAAAATATCCAGCCTCGTCTACCAGAAAACAGGCACCAGTCCCCTCCACCAGGAAGCCTACACAACCCACTGAACCAACCTTACGCACTGGGGGCAGACACCAAAAACAATGGGAACTATGAAACTGCAGCCTGTGCAAAGGAGAGCCCAAACACTGTAAGTTAAGCAAAATGATAAGACAGAGAAATACACAGCAGATGAAGGAGCAAGGTAAAAAACAACTAAACCAAACAAATGAAGAGGAAATAGGCAGTCTACATGAAAAAGAATTCAGAGTAATGATAGTAAAGATGATCCAAAATCTTGGAAATAGAATGGGGAAAACACAAGAAACGTTTAACAAGGACCTAGAAGAACTAAAGAGCAAACAAACATTGATGAACAACACAGTAAATGAAATTTAAAACTCTCTAGAAGGAATCAATAGCAGAATAACTGAGGCAGAGGAATGGATAGGTGACCTGGAAAATAACATAGTGGAAATAACTACAGCAGAGAAGAATAAAGAAAAAGAATGAAAAGAATTGAGGAGAGGCTCAGTGACCTCTGGGACAACATTAAATGCACCAACATTAAACAAGATGGACATAATTGATATTTATAGGACATTCCGTCAAAAAACAATAGAATACACTTTCTTCTCAAGTGTTCATGGAACATTCTCAAGGATAGATCATATCCTGGGTCACAAATCAAGCCCTGGTAAATTTAAGAAAAATGAAATCGGGCTTCCCTGGTGGCGCAGTGGTTGAGAGTCTGCCTGCCAATGCAGGGGACATGGGTTCGTGCCCCGGTCCAGGCGGATCCCACATGCTGCGGAGTGGCTGGGCCCATGGGCCATGGCCACTGAGCCTGTGCATCTGGAGCCTGTGCTCTGCAATGGGAGAAGCCACAACAGTGAGAGGCCCGTGTACTGCAAAAAAAAAGAAAACTGAAATCGTATCAAGTATCTTTTCCGACCACAACGCGCTATGAGACTAGATATCAATTACAGGAAAAAAACTATAAAAAATATAAACACATGGAGGCTAAACAGTGTGCTACTAAATAACCAAGAGATCACTGAAGAAATCAAAGAGGAAATCAAAACATACGTAGAAACAAATGACAATGAAAACACGATGACCCAAAACCTATGGGATGCAGCAAAAGCAGTTCTAAGAGGGATGTTTATAGCAATACAATCCTTCCTCAAGAAACAAGAAATATCTCAAATAAACAACCTAACCTTACACCTAAAGCAATTAGAGAAAAAGGAAGGAAAAAAACCCCAAAGTTAGCAGAAGGAAAGAAATCATAAAGATCAGATCAGAAATAAATGAAGGAAATGATAACAAAGATCAATAAAACTAAAAGCTGATTCTTTGAGAAGATAAACAAAATTGATAAACCATTAGCTAGACTCAACAAGAAAAAAGGGAGAAGACTCAAATCAACAGAATTAGAAATGAAAAAGGAGAAGTAACAACTGACACTACAGAAATACAAAGGATCATGGGAGATTATTACAAAAAACTATATGCCAATAAAATGGACAACCTGGAAGAAATAGACAAATTCTTAGAAGAGCACAACCTTCCGAGACTGAACCAGGAAAAAATAGAAAATGTAAACAGACCAATCACAACCACTGAAATTGAGACTGTGATTAAAAATCTTCCAACGAACAGAAGCCCAGGACCAGATGGCTTCACAGGTGAATTCTACCAAACATTTAAAGATGAGCTAACAGCTATCCTTCTCAAACTCTTCCAAAATGTAGCAGAGGGAGAAACACTCCCAAACTCATTCTATGAGGCCACCATCACCCTGATACCAAAACCAGACAAAGATGTCACAAAGAAAGAAAACTACAGGCCAATATCACCGCGATGAACATAGATGCAAAAATCCTCAACAAAATACTAGGAAACAGAATCCAACAGCACATTAAAAGGATCATACACCATCATCAAGTGGGGTTTATCCCAGGAATGCAAGGATTCTTCAATATACACCAATCAATGTGATAGACCATATTAACAAATTGAAGGAGTAAAATTATATGATGATCTCAATAGATGCAGAAAAACCTTTTGACAAAATTCAACACCTATTTATGATAAAAACCCTTCAGACAGTAGGCATAGAGGGAACTTACCTCAACATAATAAAGGCCATATATGACAAATCCACAGCCAACATCATTCTCAATGGTGAAAAACTGAAACTATTTCCACTAAGATCAGGAACAAGACAAGGTTGCCTACTCTCACCACTATTATTCAACATGATAGCCAAAGCAATCAGAGAAGAAAAAGAGATAAAGGAATACAAATCAGAAAAGAAGAAGTAAAACTGTCACTGTTGGCAGATGACATGATACTATACATAGAGAATCCTAAAGGTGCTACCAGAAAACTACTAGAGCTAATCAATGAATCTGGTAAAGTAGCAGCATACAAAATTAATGCACAGAAATCCCTGGCATTCCTATACACTAATGATGAAAATCTGAAAGAGAAATTAAGGAAACACTCCCATTTACCACTGCAACAAAAAGAATAAAATACCTAGGAATAAAATTACCTAAGGAAACAAAAGACCTGTATGCAGAAAACTATAAGACACTGATGAAAGAAATTAAAGATGATACAAACACATGAAGAGATATACCGTGTTATTGGATTGGAAGAATAACATCGTGAAAATGACTATACTACCCAAAGCAATCTAGATTCAGTGCAATCGCCATCAAACTACCAATGGCATTTTTCACAGAACTAGAACAAAAAATGTCTCAATTTGTATGGAATCACAAAAGACCCCAAATAGCCAAAGCAATCTTGAGAAAGAAAAACGGAGCTGGAGGAATCAGGCTCCCTGACTTCAGACTATACTACAAAGCAACAGTAATCAAGACAGTATGGTACTGTCACTAAAACAGAAATACATATCAATGGAACAGGATAGAAAGCCCAGAGATAAACCCATTCACATATGGTCACCTTATCTTTGATAAAGGGGGCAAGAACATACAATGGAGAAAAGACAGCCTCTTCAATAAGTGGTGCTGGGAAAACTGGACAGCTACATGTAAAAGAATGAAATTAGAACACTCCTGAACACCATACACAAAAATAAACTGAAAATGGATTAAAGACCTAAATGTAAGGCCAGACACTATAAAACTCTTAGAGGAAAACATAGGCAGAACACTCTATGACATAAATCACAGCAAGATCCTACTTGACCCACATCCTAGAGAAATGTAAATAAAAACAAAAATAAACAAAATGGGACCTAATGAAACTTAAAAGGTTTTGCACAGCCAAGGAAACCATAAACAAGACCAAAAGACAACCCTCAGAATGGGAGAAAATATTTGTAAACGAAGCAACTGACAAAGGATTAATTTCCAAAATATACAAGCAGCTCATGCAGCTCAATATCAAAAAAACAAACAATCCAATCCAAAAATGGGCAGAGGAACTAAATAGACATTTCTCCAAAGAAGATATACAGATTGCCAACAAACACATGAAAGGATGCTCAACATCACTAATCATTAGAGAAATGCAAATCAAAACTACAGTAAGGTATCATCTCAAACCAGTCAGAATGGCTATCATCAAACAATCTACAAACAATAAATGCTGGAGAGGGTTTGGAGAAGAGGGAACCCTCTTGCACTGTTGGTGGGAATGTAAATTGATACAGCCACTATGGAGAACAGTATGGAGGTTCCCTAAAAAACTAAAAATAGAATTACCATACGACCCAGCAATCCCACTATTGGGCATATACCCTGAGAAAACCATAATTCAAAAACAGTCATGTACCACAATGTTCATTGCAACACTATTTACAATAGCCAGGACACGGAAGCCACCTAAGTGTCCATCGACAGATGAATGGATAAAGAAGATGTGGCACATGTATACAATGGAATATTACTCACCATAAAAAGAAATGAAATTGAGTTATTTGTACTGAGGTGGATGGATCTAGAGTCTTTCATATAGAGTGAAGTAAGTCAGAAAGAGAAAAACAAATACCGTATGCTAACACATATATATGGAATCTATAAAAAAAAAAATGTCCTGAAGAACTTACACGCAAGACAGGAATAAAGACACAGACATAGAGAATGGACTTGATGACACAGGAAGGGGAAGGGGAAGTTGGGACGAAGTGAGAGAGTGGCATGGGTGTATATACACTACCAAATTTAAAATAGATAGCTAGTGGGAAGCAGCCACATAGCACAGGGAGATCAGCTCAGTGCTTTGTGACCACGTAGAGCGGTGGGATAGGAAGGGTGGGAGGGAGATGCAAGAGGGAGGGGATATGGGGATATATGTGTATGTATAGCGGGTTCACTTTGTTATAAAGCAGAAAATAACACACCATTGTAAAGCAATTGTACTCCAGTAAAGATGTTAAAAAAGAAAAAAAGATGAGTGTAAGACAAAAAAGAACTAAAAAGAAGCAGACGTGGATCAAAGCAGTTCCTTGAATTCAGGAAGTAAGGACTAAGGAACAGTGTCTTCTCCAGAGAGGGCTCTGGTTTGCGATGCTTCAACACCATCTGTTTTCAGCAATTGTGTTCCTCTGCTCAACCGTCAACCTCCACGGCAAGACTCTGAATGGCCTCACTCATGTCACCTGCCCACTCCTTGGCCAGGGGAGAGTGGGCATCATGAGTGATAGTCTCACCAAAAGTATAGTCATCAGGATGAGGTAGCCCCCAAAGTGAAAAAACGATGCTATTACTAGAAATAGGGGGAATGGACACTGGAAAGGCTAAACAAGAGTTATCCCCATGGCAAAATGCAAAAGAAATATATGGCCTATCCTCAATCTACCAAAAGGTACAGCGGCAACACAATACCAAACATGTACTTCTATCCTCTCGCTGCACTCAGCAGAGCCCAAGTTTAAATCCCTCCTTTGTTCAATAGGATTGTCTCTCGCTTGAATTTGGGCTTGAATCTTGTTCTCCAACTTAGCAGCTATGTCTTTGGGAATCTACCACACCTGTTAAAGTCTCAGTTTCTCCACCAGAAAAAAAGATGTGGTACTTAGCCCATGCGCCCAGCTTACGGGGTGGCTGCGAGAATTCAACTCAACTGTGAATGAAGAGCTTTTGGCACATCACTTAGAACATTAAAAGAATTCCATAAATATTAGCTGATACTACCACTATCACTAAACTACTAGGAAGCAATTTCAGACTCTCTTCTGAGCTCAGAACACCTATGGGCAGAATTAGTGGTTTTTAAACAGTAGTTCACGATTGAGTATTCCCCCATGTGCAACAAAATGAGAAAAATAAGTTCAGTGAAGTTAATTTTTCATGAAGTTAAATATATTGACACTTGAGGTGGGGTCTTAAAGTGTCCTTTACGAATTCTTGGTGATAGAATATGGAAGTTGTTTGGGTGATTTAATATATTTATGTATTTTTATGAAAATGTTTACAAATCAAAATGTCAGCTTCTGTGTCTGCCCGTGAATTTTTCCATAGTTATACTGAGCCATGAAACTCAAGATCTGAGAACACCTTGCACACACCACTTCATCGGCAGTGTTTCTAGATGTTTCCCCATGGTGTCCTTGTATCAGAAGAGTCCTCATTCTCTGCCTCCTTGCTCTGGAGCCTCCTTGCTTTATTTTCCTCTGAAGCATCCCCACTCTGTGACATTAAATATGTATTCATCTCTCTGTTTATTGTCTGTCTTCCCTCTTAGAATGTGAGTTTCATGATATCAGGAACTTTTTTTGAATTTATCTCTGTATCCTCAGCTCTTAGTGTAGCTCCTGATCCATGTTAGTGTGTTCATTCCAAATAAATAAGTAATTAAATACATAAATAAATAAAACTTTAGAATAAATGAATGGGTGAATGAAGAATTCTGTAACTGAAGGACCCTGGACTTTAGAGCCAGATAGATCTCACATGAATGAGTACCAGCTCTGCCACAGTCCACAGAGCCTCAGTTTTCTCATCTGCAGAATGGCCATAAAAGTTATTGTGAGGATTAAGTGAGAAAAGAAGCAAAGCTTCTGTAAATAATAGCCTCCCCTCCATTGCTAGTGTATTTGGTCCTGGCTTGACTTTTTAGTATTGTATCAAAGCTATTTTCCAAGTTTTATGTCCTATTCCTGCAAAATAAGATGCTACCCCATGTAAGGCAGGGAACACATCCTCTCCTCCTCCTACATCCTGCTGCTGCAACAAGCACAGCCGGGATGAGAGAGGATGCCCCACGAGCTCAGTGCAGACAGCTCCGTCTGTCAGTCACAGGAGTCCAGAGAGACCCGAGAGGGATGAAGGCAAGTGATTTGACTTAACCTCCATGTTACTCAGTTTCCTCGCTGTAAAGTGGGAATAACGGAATCTCTATCACAGAGTCTTTAGGAAGAATAAATATGTTGGTGCACCTAAAGCACAAAGCAGAGTAACCGCCTGGGTTAGAGGCAGCCCTCAGGAAGGGAGGAGACTGGGCTGGGGTTGTGAGTCCAGGTCCAGGTACCCTAAGCAACATTTCTTCACCCGTCTGTCTTCACTTTCCACATCTGAAAAAGGAAAAAATAGCACAGAGCTAGTTCCAACTCTAAGACTCTTTGTATCATTTGTATTCATAAGTCTGTGGGTGTTGATGCAGAAAAATACATCCTTCTCCTGATTTTTATGTTCATCCCTTAGAAGTTCCTAACAGCCAATGCTCCAGGATTACTGGGGAGAGATTGTTGTCTCAGTAATTTGTAAAGTGGGGAATAAAGGAAGGAAGAAGGGACACAGGGAGAGAAGGAAGAAAAAAAGGAAGAGAAGAAGGGAGAAAGAGAGAGGGATGGAGACCCAGCTCTATTTAATTGGCCCTAAAAGGTTGATTTGCCCCCCCCTTTGACCTGGGAATCTGCTCTAGAAAAATAGATAGATACATGAATAGATAGATGATAGATAGATAGATAGATAGATAGATAGATAGATAGATAGATAGATAGATAGACATGGACAGGCAACAGATAAATAGATGGGTAGATAATGGATTGATGATTGAATGTATGGATAGATAGATAGGAGATGAATAGATGGGTGGATGGATGGATAGATTGATAAAGGATAAGTGGATGGATAGATAATGGATAGATGGATGGATAGATAAGAGTATTGACTGAAAAAAAATGCACAACCTGAACGATGAGAATTATGTTTTATTCAGTGGACTTGCTGAGGACTCAAGCCCAGGAGGCAACCTCTCAGGTAGCTCTGAGGGACTGCTCCAGAGAGGTGAGAGGGGAGCAGGACATATAGGAGTTGTTGCAAAAAAACAAAAACAAAGAAGTAGTCAGAACATCAAACGATTACTGTTAATTAAAGAAAACCAGATATCTCCAGTTAATGAATTTAGTGCTTATCTTTGTATGGAAAGATGCATGAGTCTGGGCTTGTTTAAATCACTCCTTTGATACGTACCTTTACTATCTAGGGCCAGTATCCTGTCTTTCTCCATCCCGAATCCCCTCAGGGTGCACAGTTGGGGGCAGCTGCAGTGGCTGATGGCTTGATGGCTGCAACATCCTTTGTTTACTGACATGGCAGGCGACATTCTTCATCTATAATAGACAGATAATAGAAAGACAGATAGATAGATTTTTTTTAAGTCTTCAGGCACAAAGATGTTCTTGCCAGCATTACTTAAAGAGCAAAGAAGAGCAAACAATTCACATAACCAACATATCATGCTGAGGTAGGTTAAATTACAGCGTAACTCCTCTGCAGAATTAAATAATGTCTCAGGATTATCCAGCAACATTTTTTAAAAGATGCTTATAATGTTACATTTTTTAAAACAGACTATAAAACTGAGCAAATAGTATGGTCAAGGAACCATACTTCTTTCTAATTTTTTACATTGTCCAAATATCCTCTTACCCTCTAACATATTTTATAACAATATACATACATACTGATGTGTGTGTGTATGTATTTTTTCCCATCAGGATCCAATTTAGACCATTGGGTTTGGAGGTCGCTCAAGTCAAGAGTTCAGGTTCCCCTCAGCTGTGCTCAGTGCCTTTTCTTCATTTCTCATTTAAACATGAGCTGAGAGCTGGGGATGCCAACATTCTTGCCATGGACGGGAGGAGGATGGTTCTTCATTGCCTGGGGATTCCAGCCCCATCCATCATCCAAGACAGATCCATTCACATTCCTGAGAGAGAGAGAGAGAGAGAGAGAGAGAGAGAGAGAGAGAGGAGCATTGCAGAGCAAGCAACTAATGGCCAACTAATCAACTGTCTTAAAGATTACCAGTCACACTACAGACAAATTGATCCAGCCAGCTTTGTGCAGTCGACTGCCTGAAATTCCCCTCAACCAAGAGCGTTTGGTTTGCTCGGATGCCCTGTCACGTTAGAAAGTGACTCATTTGCTCTCTGCCTCACTCTGTGATGCAGACCCAGTTGTTGTGGGTTTTCTTTAGACTTAAGATTAAACATGATTGAGGGGAAAGGTTGGGAAGTTGTAAGGATTAAAAATTTGGCCTAACTTCCTAATGGTTCAACTAACTTTTAATTAACACCAGAAAAAAAAAAAAAAAAGGAAAGGAAGAGGCTGTACCAGCAATCCGTCCAGATGTTAGTTGCCATTTAGTTGTTAACGCTTATTTTTTTGTTGCACCGAAAACTCCCAAGATATATTTTGACATTATTTGCCCTCCTTTATAATTAGAGTTAGCAAGACCAGCATCTTTTAACAAGAGAATGTTCTTAAAATACCTGACATCATTTTGAAGTCTTCTCCCTTTGTGAAACCTATAATTATAACTTTCACTGTATTATGCTGCTAAGTTTATTTTAGATGGAAAAAATCCTTTGACTCTTAGTCCAGAGTCACTGAAAACAGGCTGTAAGAATGACTGAGGCTATAAAGGCACATCTACTTTTTTTTTTTTTTTTTTTTTGCGGTGCACGGGCCTCTCACCGCTGTGGCCTCTCCCGTTGCGGAGCACAGGCTCCGGACGCGCAGGCTCAGCGGCCATGGCTCATGGGCCCAGCCACTCTGCGGCATGCGGGATCTTTGCGGACCAGGGCAGGAACCCGTGTCCCCTGCATCGGCAGGCGGTCTCTCAATCACTGCGCCACCAGGGAAGCCCCTGGCACATCTACTTTTATGATGCAAACTTAGTGTGAACGAGGCTCTGTACTACAGGGGGAAGGCCCTGACCCTTACAAGTAACCAGCTTGTTACAAGTTACTTGTACAACTACAAGTAACCAGTAATGGGTTAAACGGTGCCCCCCTCCCCCCCAATGAAATGTCCCTGTTCTAAGCTCTGGGATCTATGAATATGACCTTATCTGGAAAAGGGGTCTTTGCAGATGTAATTATGTCAAGAATATCAAGATGAGATCATCATGGGCTATAGGGATGGGGCCTTCTATCCCATGACAAGAGTCCTTGTAAGAGACACACAGAGAAGACACAGGGAGAAAAAGGAGAAAAGGCAGAGACTGGAGTTTTGCAGCCACAAGCCAAGGACACCTAAAGCCTCCGGAAACTGGAAGGCTGCCAAGGACAGATTCTCCCTGAGGGCATTCGGAGTCTCGTGGCCCCCTGACACCTTGATTTGGGACTTCTGGCCTCCAGAACTGTGAGAGGATAAATGTGTATTGTTTTAAGTCATCCAGTTTGTGGTAATTGATCATAGCCACCGTAGGAAACTAACATACCATCTGCATTATCTTGGATGTGTTACTTAACCAGCCTGGGCCACTTTTCCCCTGATCTGTTAGATAAGGACAGGTACACCTAGCTATAGGATTTTAATTGGGATTAAAACTAAAATCACATAAAAAACCTAGTACTTAGTGGGTGCTCAAAAAAAAAAGTAGTTGTAATTATCACATTGTTGTTACTAATACTACGAATTTCACAAAAATTGAAGGGAAGCAATAATCAGAGACCTTGGAAGGCTTGCAGCCTTTTTATTTCCTTTCCCCAAGATACGTGATGAAAGACTGGCCTGTTTTTAATGGAAGGTTTAAACTATTGAAAGTTTACATTCAGGGATCTTTTTTCAATGGCCTCACCCTATACTGAGATAATGCTAAATGCTAAGCTGAGTAAATATTAAACTAAAGAAGTGGTCTAGGAAACAGGTATAATTAAGCTGGTGTTACAGTCTATTAACCCCCTTTATAGGAAGAAAACAATGGTCTTTCCATAATAGAAACCCAGCTTGAACCACAGGCTGGAAAATCTTGTGAGCACGGAGTCTAATTTGATTAGCCAGTCATGTCTCTCCTCTCCGTAAACTCTATGGACTCCCCATTTCAGAGAGAAATCCCATCTCTCTCTTTGTCTTGCTCTTGTGTCCTGTTGTTATCCTCCCTCAATTATGATCCTCCATCCTCATTTCCCTCATTTCCACCGCCACTAGCCTGGTCCAGGCTTCAAAAATGCTTCCCTGGATGACAGCTGCTCTCTCCTCACTGACCTTATTCTTCCAACCTGGGCACCTCTGTAGACCACTTTCATGCAGCAGCCAATTGAGTAAACCTTTAAAAACACAAAGTACTCCCTGCAGACTCACAGCAATGGCTTCTCATCTCACTTGGAACAAAATCCAAGCATCTTGCCCTGAACTCTGCAAGCCTGACATCCCCCAGGTCCACTCGCCACCTCTCCTTTTAGCCCCTGTCTCACTCCAGCCTCCTCCTTGTTCCCCAAACACTCTGAGCTCATTCCTTCCTTTGAGACCTTCAAGTCGTCCCTCCTTCCGATGGTCTCTGAGCCAATCCTTCCCTTCCCTATGGCTGGCCCCTCTAGATGCTCAGGTCTCACTCCCATACCACCTCCTCAGAAAAGCTATCTTTGACCATCTACCACTTTCAATCCCGTCACCCTGTTTAATTTTCTCCTTAGTGTTTACCACCATCTGAATCAGTGTGTTTGTTAATTTGCTCACTTGGTTTCTGCCTGTCTCTCCCTATACAATATAAACTTCTTAAGAGCAAGAACTTTGTCCACCTCATTTACTGCTGTGTCCCCACCGCCTAGAATGGTACCTGGCTCATTGAAGGTGACCACAAATACCTACTGAATGTTCAACAAGTACTGACTCAGAACAGTACTAAAGGATTTTGCCCCTCAGGGGATATTTGTCAGCACCTTGAGATTGTTCATACTGTCACATCTGAGGTGGGTACTGCTGGCATCTAGTTAGTGAGTAGAGACCAGAGATGCTGTTGAGCATCCTACAATGCACAGGATGGTTCCCACAATGAGGAACTGTCCAATCTGAAGGGCCAACAGTGTCGAGGTTGAGAAATCCTGACTTTTAGTCCACAAGTTGTCTACCAGATGTGGTACAAAGTGCTTGACACAAAAGCTTTTAGGAGGGAGAAAACAGTAACCACAGTGTGTGATAACTGACTAATTACGGGTAGGTCCACAGTATATGGAAGCTAAGAACTGACACATAAACCAGCCAGAAAGAACTCAGAAATTGTTTACAGAAGGGGAAGGGGGGCAGGGGACAGCCAAACTTCCATGACCACGTCCACGTACCACCTGTTCTATGATGTATACAATATTTTTCTCTAAATCCACTCAGTTTTGAACTAAATACACTTAAGATGTTGATCCCGCTAGTTTTATGTAATTGTCATTTTCTATTAAATCATTTTTTAAAGAGCCTCATTGAGATGTAATTTACATGCCATACAATTCGCCCACGTAAAGTGTGCAAATAAACGTTTTTTCCAAAAAGAAGCAGACTCACGGATATAGACAACAAACTAGTGGTTACCAGCGGGGAGAGGGAAGGGGGGAGGGGCGATATAGGGGTGTGGATACAAGGGGTTATTATGGGATTATATGAAATCTTGTGTGAAACTTTTGAATATTGTAAAGCACAGTAAAATTTAAAGAGGTTTTCATTCAATTAAAAAAACACTGCTCACTCCCATGAGGAAAAAAAAAAGAAACCAAAACATTTTTCAGTGTATTCACAGATACGGGCAACCATGACCACAGGCAAACTGAGGACATTTTAATCACGATTAACTCCCTTTTTAAAATGCTCATCCAGATGTTTCCTGTGGGCATCTTGCTAACTAACAGTGCTGGAATGTCCTTCCCTGGGCTTCCCTGGTGGCGCAGTGGTTAAGAATCCACCTACCAATGCAGGGGACACGGGTTCGAGCCCTGGTTCGGGAAGATCTCACATGCCACGGAGCAACTAAGCCCGTGCGCCGCAACTACTGAGCCTGTGCTCTAGAGCCCGTACGCTGCAACTACTGAGCCTGTGCTCTAGAGCCCGCGAGCCACAGCTACTGAAGCCCGTGCGCCTAGAGCCCATGTTCCGCAACCAGAAGCCACCGGCGATGAGAAGCCCACTCACCACAAGGAAGAGTAGCCCACCTTCACTTTAACTAGAGAAAGCCTGTGCACAGCAACAAAGACCCAACACAGCCAAAAATAGAAACAAATAAATAATTTTTTAAAAGAAATCAACACATTAAAAACACCCCACATAAAACAAAAAAACAACAAAAAAAGAAAGTCCTGCCCTTTTGGAGACACTGTTTGACACCCAGTCTCTGAGGTGCAGCACAAGCCAGGTGTGGTCAGGCACCTCCCAATGCACTTGGCCTATGGTTTGGGCAGACAGGAATGAGTCAGAAAGGGCTAAGTCCTAAGGAGTAACATGATAGGGCTTTGCGGTCTGTGGAGAAGCCTGAGGTCGGGAAAGGAGCCAAGAGCAAAGTCTTTCGTTTGAGGTCTCGGGTGCCCGGATCATGGTGAGAAGGTCTGGGGAAGCATCAAAGGTTAGGACCCAAGGGTGAGAGCAGGGGTTAGCAAATGCAGGAAGACGATTATAGCAGCAGAGAGCAGAGGACTCAAGCAGGGCAGCCCAGCCCCTCTGCTCAGGCCCAACTTGCCTGGCCAGCCTCCTGGAGTCAAGGGTCCATCCCAGGTCTTCTGACTGCACTTCCTCATTCCCCTCAACCTGCAACAAGGTGACAGGTAGGTGACAATGCCGCATTCCCTAGAAGGCCAGGACCCAAGCCCTAGCTGTCTCCTTATCATCCTTTGTGTCACCCCCGAAGGTCCAGCATGATCTGTTTTTACAAGGACCCTGACAGCTCCATTCAGACAACCAGAGACTTTACAAGACAAAAATAGAACACTCAGCCTTGAGATGTGAAAATACTGATAGAAATGGCACGATTTCTACATTGGCATTGCTGTCTGCGGAGAGATCAAGCCCTCTTAGCCTTGTAAGAGGTGGCACGATAGGCCTCACGTCAATACAGAGCTGGCATCTGAAGCTTTCATTTCTGTTCTGACACCAGACAGTCTGTTGCCATGGAAATGATTCTGTCACCTTGCAAATGCAGCTTTCCTTCCAGAGATGCAGAACAACCAAGCATGTCTGCATTTGGTAACCAAACACGGCCAAGGGTTGTCATTCCACCCCGTAGAGAGCATACCACTTGCATCTCTCATTTTGAGCCTTCTGACCGCATGGTCAAGGATTTTGTCACGTTAAGGTAGTTTAAAAAAAAAAAAAAAAAAGAGTAGTTTCCCCTTTACTGACAAAATCACCTCCATCAGTCTTATCTCCTCTCAGCCATCAAAAAGATGCCTGGTACCTCATTAACCTCAAGGAACCCAGCACCAACCAGCCTACTTCTGAGTCTGGGGGAAGATGCTCTTGAGATGTTTTAGAGCTATTTGGCTACTAAGAAGACATTTAGTTGTCTCCTAAAAATATTCCTTCGATACCCATCTGGTAAGACTGCTAATTCCCAGGCACAGTTCAGAAGTCATGAAGTTCACTAAGATCATCTCAGCCCACAATTCGTTTCAATGTGTTTACACACCGAGGTAACAAACTTTGTAAACCATGCTTCCAGTAACAAAGTACTAGCTGCATGTTTTCCGCTTGGGTGTCACAAGATCACTGAGGAAGATAGCACCGCTACTAGTACCACTTACCCAGTGAGTCTGGGAGAAGTCAAACCGGTGTCTTCTGACTCCAAATCCCTTGCTCATAGAACATCACACAGCCTCAGAAAACCATGGTGCCTGGCAGAATAGGATCAATGCAGAGAATATTACCGCCAGGTGGCTTTGGGATATAAACGAGGGGGGGGGGAGTCATATTTCAGGAGAAATGAGAACTACTTCAGTGGAGGAAGCGGTATTTGATGAACAAGAGGTTTGCAAGTGGAAACCAGGAGTAAAATTCTTAGTCAGAAGGAATATTTACAGGTTTCCCCAAGGCTGGCTTCTCCATTATGGAGTGCGGAAGAAGTTTGTCGTAAAGGCTTTCCACATTCTTTACTCCTGCGCTTTGCATTCATGTTTTGAGGATTAAATGAGTTAATCCAATAAAGTACTTAGTACTACATCCAATGTGAAATAAGTGTTAAGATGTTACCTATTAGATGGATCTGTGATTCTGACTGATGAAAATAATTGATGATCACTGAATTTCTTCCCATACTTGTCACTATTTGTTTCTTAAGAGAAAAACAAACTATTCAGGAAAGGAATGAGTTTATCTGTTTAACCTAGATTTTATGTAGTTGGTGCTTTACTTGTTGGCTGGAGAATGGGCTTCGTAAGGTCAAGGCAGGGAGCTGGTTTATAAACATTTGCATAATCTGTATAGATAGTAGGCTTCGGCCACTCCCACCACAGACTCGGATGCAAGAGCAAAAGCTTTTAGGCTGTCATAAAACCCGTGCACGTTATTACCTTTAATTCTTGTCAAACTGTAGTGAGTGCTTCAATGTTTATATTATTGCTTTAGTACAGAACAACTCATAGAATTCTTAGGACCTGACTTGTCTCCAATATGAGAATTCTCTTCTGGTTCACAAGGGGAAGGGGAGGGCCTTGTGCCTTATGACTAAGACTCAAGTATCACCCCGATTTGCTTTTGCCTATCACTTCCCTTTTAGAATACAATGAAAATAGAAGAGCAATGATGATTAGCACACACAATTAATGTTAACCAAGTACACATTAACACAATCACAGATAAAGGGCCATGAGCAACACAAACGTCAGCGCTTGGTATGGTCACTTACCTCCTGACATCAGGACACCTCTGTCCTCGGAGGCTGTGGAGAACGTCTTCTCAACAGCTTCAGTCTGGAGAGAGGTTGCACTTCAGAAGGTATTGATTTTTCTACAATTTATAGAGTTCTCCAGAAACTTGCTAGTAGCATTTAGTAGATTAATCCCCTTGGAGCACGAAACAAGTTCTTCAAGATCTGGTTTCCTCTTGAATATAGCAGACCACAAGCATCGTGGCAGGAGGACTTCTCAGGAAAGTCTTGACAATATCACCTAGTAACAATTAACAATGAAGGAGAAGCATTCCCATCTCAGGGGTAGGGAGTCACTGTTATAGAAGATTTGGCCTTAATAGGGGAGACACTGACTCTTTGCAAACAAGCTAACTCATGTTCAGAAACAGTATAGTGTAATGTTTAAGCCCTTGGGTTCTGAGATCAGATAGCAGAGTTGAAATGCTGAATCTATAACTTAATCACTGTGTGACCTTGGGCAAGTCACACACCCTCTCTGTGCTTCATTTCCTTCATCTACAGAAAGAGCTCATTACAAGGATCAAATGAGTAAATTCAATAAATCACTCATTACTAAGAGAAATAAGTACTGAAAATCTGATCTATTACTATTTAAGCTCTGCTTAGGAACTTAGGGGATTGGCTACTATATCCTAAGGCATTTCTAACACACAAAAAGATGCACTTACTTGTGTTTGTTTGGTTTTGTTTTACATAAAGGAATAAGCACCACTTACACAGGAAATTAGTAGTTCAACGAAATAAACAAATAATGGTTAGTACATACTTAATACATGCCAGGCATAGTGCAGAGGAAAAACAAAAATAAAAAATAAAATCATATCTGCTCTCATGAAGCTTACACATCTGGGGGTGGGAGTGGAAACATGTAATAATCAAGATAAATAAGGAAAATGGGTGGAATGTCAGGGAGTATCAAGGACTAAAGAGGAAAGATGATGCAGGGAAAGGGGGCAGGAGATCTCCTGCATTTAATCATTTAATCAGCCAACCCGGCTAAACCCCTAAAGAAAGTCAGGTCTATTCTGGCCTTTTAAACAGAAATACATGTCCTGGTTTCATGGACTAAATAAGGTAATAGGGTAAATGTATACAGCTCCTGGTTGTAAGATGGGACCAACTGCGGTTGAATCGTCTGAGGTTGTGTGTAGGAAGCTCCAGCTATCTATATCCAGCCATCCTTGGCCTGTCACGCATGTCACGCATGTCACGCATGTCTCTGTAGAGAAAGCACCATTTTTAGGCCACTGCGCTTTTTGGAATGACCTCTTACCCCTTCCCTGAAGTCAGACAGAAACCCTCTAGCCCTGAAGGCAGCACAGCTGTTTCACCTGTGTTGATTCAGCCTGCGGTGCTCCAGTCTCGTTGTATTTGCCTCTTGCAAGTCCTATGGTGCAGTGCTGGCTGGTCCAAGTTATCCTCTGAACCGCTGAACTACTCATGAACTCTACCCCAGAACCTAGGATGGGGACGGAGAGTAGCGGACTCAGGGGACTGGAATGAAGATGCCAGCAGCTACAATTTCTAATATTTTTTATAAAGTAACGAGAATAGGTATGAGACAGAAAAGATTAACCTCTGAAGATCTGCAGTCCGTCATTTGTTTAGAAAACATTGACGGAGCACCTTCTAGGTGCCTGGCACTTTGCACAGGCACTGGGTGTGCAGCAGTGAAAAGATTGAGATGTTTCCTGTCTTCCCTGAGCTTCCAGACTAAGGCAAGAGAGAACACACACTGTCACAACAATATCTAACATTTGAATAGATTTAACATTTTAGAAAGTCTTCCTTTGATCCTCAGATGGCCCTATGGAAATAAGTATTATCATCTCCATTTTAAGTGAAGTAATCAAGATCCCAAGACTAAGTAAGGAAAGCCAGAAGGTAAGGAGACCATTTAAGACATCTTTATAATGGGAAATTGACAGCTCCCATTATTTTTATGCTAAGAGGATTGACCACCTAGCCCCTCTGGAGCTGAGGAGATATGGTACTTTAAAAACCAGGCAAGGGCTTCCCTGGTGGTGCAGTGGTTGAGAGTCCGCCTGCCGATGCAGGGGACACGGGTTCGTGCCCTGGTCTGGGAAGATCCCACATGTTGTGGAGCGGCTGGGCCCGTGAGCCATGGCCGCTGAGCCTGTGCATCCGGAGCCTGTGCTCCACAACGGGAGAGGCCACAGCGGTGAGAGGTCCGCGTACTGGAAAACAAAACAAACAAACAGGCAAAAGCAACACTTTAGCCCACACATAACATGCATGGGCCAAAAGAAAACATGAAAACAAAGAGTTTCTCAGGGAGGTTGATATGGAGGTATGGGAGGTGAAAAGCAGAGAGAACCTATACAAGCTCCCTAAGGGTGAACCTCTCCCAAGGATCACCTGCTACAGGGACAGGGGGCAGGCAGTAGGGGACCCTAATTCCCAATCACCAACATTGGCATCACTTCCCAGGGGACAAGATCTAGTGGTGACATGAGTTTCATCCCCTGCTGATGTGAGACAAGGGAGAGAAGGAGGTGGGAGGAAATGGAAGAGAAATCCCCAAGTCCTCCATCCTATGCCAAGCCCTGGGAGAGCAGTCTGACTGTTCTCCATGGGTGATACTATCAGCAAGACACATCGATGGGAAAGCGCAGGCTTGGAGAGATGAGGCGACTTTCCGTAACAAAACCACTTTCTTATTTACACTGGGCTGGTCAGATGGCAAATGGCAGTACACCTGGATTTATTGAGTTTCTGTTACTCACCACCACTGGGCTCTGTCTGATGTCTGCAGGGCAGCCACCACCCTAGAGGATGTTTCCACTGTCACCTGAAGGAGGAGAAGATCCTGGTTCAGGGAACACTTGGAGCCTCTGACCATGGGTAGAGCTCAGAGGAAGGGAGAAGCCGTCTGCATGACCTCCAGGGTGCAAGGAGCATTCCCTAAAGTGCCTCACTCTCACCGAAGCTCAGCAACCACCAGAGCGATTAGTGAACATGATTTTAATGGAGCCAAATACCATCAAAGGAACAAGCTCCCCCTCAAGGTTACATCCATCAATTTTTCCCATGTAATGACAAGAGACGGCACGAATCTCCAAAGAATTCACTTTGGAGTAGGAAGGGGGAGGTGGGGATTGGGGAAGTGGCATTTGGATTTGTCTATAGCTCCAATTTCCTTTCATGAATATTTCATATAAATCCTGTATTAATCATTAAGTAGTAATGACTGTCTCTGTCTCCCCTGCACCCACTCTCTCTGTCACTCAAGCATCCTTTTCTGTCTCCCATCATCTTTCCCTCCCTCTTCTCTGTCTTTTCCCCTATCCATTCTTTATGCCACATCTCTGATTTTCTTTCTGTGTTCTCTCTCTCTCTCTCTCTCTCTCTCTCTCTCTCTCTCTCTCTCTCTCTCACACACACACACACACACACACACACACCTTTCTCTCCGGATCCATCATCTCATCTCACCTTTGGAATCAAAACATATCTAAAGCCACTGACTTCTTAGCCACATGTCACATATGACAAAGCCCATTATAAAAGATGTGTGGGGTGGGGGAAGAATGCCCCAGCTCCAGAAAGCCAGGAGCCAGAAAAGTCATTCTAGAAGATGCTCATATGTATGGGAGGGCTCAGGACCTGATGGTTCCAAAGTCTTCCAAGGGGCAACCCACACAATAATCCAGCACAGCCCCACAATTTATTTTACAGGAGAGGACTACTCACTCTGGCCCAACAATTCCACTGGGGACAGAAGGGCGCTCAAGCTCTCTGTTCTCTTGGCTATAGGGAAAGTCTGCCTTTTCCTTGGCAAATCAGGTCAGTATGTTTGAGAGAACCGATAGTGATCAGGAGGTGAGAGAGCAAGAAGAGAAGACAGAAAGTTAAGGGTTTATGACTTTCCTTTAAAAAAAAATGTAGGAAGGGAAAACTATGGTTGCCTTTGCAGACAAAACCCATCTGAATTGTCTCCAACTTCTGATCTTCTGCTGCATTTTCCCACCCCTGTGACCCAAATGCTGTCCTTGCTCAAGCCAAGCCTCTGTGTTCAAACAATATTAAATGACCAGAAATTTCTTTCTCTTCTATTTCACCAAATTAAGTTATATATGATAACGTTTCCCAGAAATGTTAACAAGCATTGTTTCTGAGTGATAAGACTAGAAATTACTTCAATTTTCTTTTTTATGGTTTTTCCCCCAATTTTTCACAACGAGCATGTATTACTATTGTAATGTTAAGATAAAAACTTAAAAATCGGCAAAAATCCAATCAATCCCGTGTGTCTATAGCCCACCTTCTCCTCCAGAATCTCTGGTGACTCCCCATCACATTAACCGCTCAGAATCATCAGCATTTTTTTGTCTTTATAGCATTCACTTTATACCATTTCACTTTAAAGACTTTGGTCTTTAATTGGAGACTTTTATGCCTATTTTCTCATCTAAACTTTATAACAGCCCTGTCAACAAAGGCGATTGCTCCCATTTGACAGATGACGAAAAGGAGACTGAGAGCGATGAGTGATTTTCCTCTGTTCACATATTTAGTGCCAGACTCAAGTCTCCAATTCGTCCCTTCTAGACTTTTCTGGCTGCTGCACAGTTGAGAGAGTGGCCACAGGACTTTTCTTAATGGTTCTCCACTGATCCTTATTTTCAGGTGTCAGGCACTCGCTAGCTCTGAATATGCTGAACATATTCACAAGACAAAACAACATCTCTGCACTCACTGCTCTCTTAGCCCTTTCTACCTCTGAAATGAATGACCCTAGAATAGATGTCAAGCACCCGTGACACACAAGCCCAGTCCAGCAGTGCACACACTCCTTTTGCCTGGGCCTCAGCTCTATCTACTGCCCACTGCCTGGGATCCTCAATTACAGGGCCCCCTGCTGCATCACACTTGCTCAACATATGTAATCATCATGTCACTGGCGTCTCCACAGCCACAGGAAATTTAAATTGCATCTTTCGGGCCTTGATATGATATTTCTGGACTCCTTCTCACAAAGCTCCTAGGAGGAAGCCATTTTCTGGGCATGCTCAGCAGCTACACGAATAACAGGGGTGTGGTGGCATGCCACTGTTTATAGCACAGGGACAGCTGCACCTCTGTGAGCTGCAGGTTCTCCCTAGGAGCGGGCAGGAAGGTAGGGAAAGGTGCCCTCTTCGTGTGAATGTCACTCACCTCTGTGGTTTTGTGAAGAAATGGGGAAAAGAATTATAACTTAGATCGAGTCCAGATACGCTGAGATGTTGGGAGTTGGTTTGTTAATATATTTAATCATCAGAAGGAAGGGAGGAGGGAAGAGAGATGCTGTCACAAGCCTTTAGGATAAACCCAAACTCCAAGCAAGGCGTCAGAACTTCTATGATCTACACTCCATCAACACCAGCACCAGCGCTCCCCCATTCTCCTTTCCTGGTTCTTAGTACCTTTCTTAATGCTTGCCCTATGCCCCAGGCAGGCTGGGCTAAGAGCAGTTGTCTGAACAGGCTGTACTCTCTCAAGACCCCCTTGTATTTGCACATGATCTTTTCCCATCTTCTTTGCTTGTTGAATTCTCCCCATTCAGTACCACTCGCTTGGATGACACCTCCTCCAGGAAGCATCCTTTGACCACCCCAGTAAGCCTTATCTAGATTAGGGATCTCTCCTTTGTGTTCTTCCAAAATGCAGGCTCACTATCATCGCTGTACCTCTCATGATACAGGGCCAGTCTCAATTATCTCCAACCCGATAGATTGTCATCTCTTTGAGGCGGGAAATTATATCTTTATCTCTTCATTCCTAGCACACTGGGTGGAATATGGCTAACTTAATTTGAAAAATGAGGGACAGAGGGATATATGAAGGGAAAGAGGGAGAGATAGAGAGAAGAAACATTTACTGAATGAAGTATATGAATGTTATGGATTGAATTGTGTCCCTCCCAAAATTTATATGTTAAAGCCCTAACTCCTAATGTAACTGTATTGGAGATAGGACCTTTAAGGAGGCAATTGTAATTAAATGCGGTCCTAAAGGTGGGGCCCTAATCCAATACGATTGGTGTCCTTATAAGAAGAGAGACACCTGTAGTGCACACACACACCGAGAAAAGACCTTGTGAGGACACAGGAAGAAGAAGCCAAAGAGAGAAGCCTGACAACACCTTGATCTTGGACTTTCAGCCTCCAGAACTGTGAGAAAATAAATTTCTGTTGTTTAAGCCACTGAGTCTATGGTATTTGGTTATGGTAGTCTTAGAAGACTAATACAGTAAGTGATAAAAATCTTTAGCCCCATAATATGAACAAGGAGAGAAGAAAGAGAAGTGTATGGTAGCTATGGCACTGTGCGTCCAGGTGTGCCCTCCACAGAGAACCTGCTGGGAGGACGTTCCAGCTGCTACACCCCGAGAATGCTTCCCAGCTGCTCCCAGCTAATGACTGAGCCAGCAAGGAGCCCAGAGCCAGGCCACTTACGCCCAAGGCAGGATGCCTCTAGTGGACAGTCTTTGCTCTGGGCTTCCCCGCCTGCTGGTTCAGACTACCTCAGAGTAGGTGTGTGGTCTCAGGCTCTTTGTACCCTCCTCCTCCTTCCCAGGAGCCAGACCCACACAGAAGTCTGAGCCTCTCTCCACCTACCCTTCTTCCCTCTTCCTTTTTATCTTACCCCAATATTCTGCATCAAACTTCTTACCCATTTAATTCTGTCCTGACAGCGGCTTTCCGGAGAAACACAAACTGACAAAGCGTGTGGGAAAGGGGGCCCCACTAGTGCTCTTTGTGTTAGAATCATCACCTATTTATATTCTCTTACTTTGAGAGGACAAAGTTTTATTCTCACTGTACAAAGAAACTAGGTGTGGTGCAGGTGAGCAGCTCGCCCTGCAGTCACAAGGCTGGTAAGGGAGCAGCATCCTGTCTCCAAAAGTCAAGCACATGTGCTGTACCGTCTTCTAGTTCCCCACCTGCCTTTGGCCTCACAAGTACTGCTTCTTCCTGAGCCTGTGATCTGCTCCTTTTCATGTTGGGCATCTCTTGTCAAGTTCCCGAGGGGATGTCTCTAGTGGTTTCCACAACGTCAGGCTTCAACCCTGGTAAGAAGCCGGGGTGGTCATTCCTCGAGATAAGACTAGAAGGGTAAAGAGATGTTTAAATGGCAGACCAAGGTACAGCAGGACCTTGTCAACAAATACCAGAGCATGTGCCAAGGGCTGTGGTCAGAAGGAGACTAGCTTGCAGTCTGATGTGGGGGGAGAATAGGAGTATAACAGGACTAATCATGGAGCCCAGAGCCACATTGCAGAGAAAATGGTTGATTCCCTACTGCCCGGGTGATATTGATGCCTAGCACTTGGCAGGCACTGGATAAATATGAATTATAGTAATCAGACAAGAGACATAACCATTGAGTTTATTAGTATCAATTTGACTCCTGGGTTAAATGCATTCAGCATAAAAATGAACAGTGCATTTATCTTCTTTCCTTTTCCTTCTTTTTTCTTCATTCAGTATCATTGAGTTTTGGGGTGAATGCAAGGCAGATCTGGGTCAGGAATGGGCAGGGCTGCTCAGGAGAGTATCCTTCTGATAACTCCCTGCCAGTGCTCCCTCCCTCCTGTCCTGAAGCAGCGTGGTCCCGCAGCTCCCAAAGAGTTAACTCCTGGTAGATCGCCAAATCTGCAGCCCTGGGGTCAGCAGCTTCCTCCTTCTCCGCCTCTAAATCAATCTCACCTGAGATTTTCTGGAAGCCTCACTCTAAGTTTTCCTTTGATCATTATCTTATCCCCTGTTATAAACCCATTCTCTGTCTTGCCCCAGCAGCAGGGGAGACAAGCTGTATGTTAGCGGACTGACAGGGGAGACCTTGGAAGAGGCCGCCTGCAGCTACTTCCGCCCTGCAGGACTTCAAAAGGGACCACTGTACTTTCAAACACCGTTGGGGAGAAATGCTGGAAATAGATGTAGACTCTACCCAGGGAGGCCTGGCAGTGTTCTCTTTCAGCTTCTGGCAGAGCCATTCCCTAAGGAGCCACCATGATGAAAAGAATTGGTTAAGTAAAGTGGGAGGTAGATGCAGTGAGCAGAAGTAGGATTTTAACCAGCACTGAGTGTCTCTGGGCTAGAGATTTCTCTCAACTGGGTCTCAATTTCCTTACCCATACAGTGACTAGATTACTGACCTTTTAAGTGTCCTTCAGTGTGGCAGGGTGATATATTTATTCCTGGGGAGACACATGGATGGATAGATGATAGATAGATAGATAGATAGATTGATTGATTGATTTTTTAAAACCCAGAAAAATAAATTACATAAAGACAGATGATAGTTGATAATAAACATGATGATAGAGGTAGATGGATGATATAAGGTAAGAGGGAGGGAAGGAAGGAAGGAAGGAGGAAAGGAAGGTAAGAAGGAAGAAAGGAAGGAAGGAAAGGGGAGAAATTCATAGCAGAAATGGCATAAGAAGATTTAGATCCAGACAAGAGCAAGACCCAGGTTTGAATCCTTGTTTCATCCTTTATTAGCAGATTTTTACCTAGTTCCAAAATCTATGCATTATCTCAGATATTTATAATAACTTCTCTGGCTCCCAATTTGCTCAACCAAAATTAGAGAAGAACATTTCACTGCATATTAGTCCTAAATAATATTTAGAAATTGACTTGTATTGCCTCATAGATGCATATTAGATGTAAAATAACTAAAAACTACTCAAGTAGTAGAGAAGCTCGTTGGCTCTGAGAATCTGCAGAAGAAATGAGATATATGCAATTGCCAGATTTGTCTATTTAACTGCCTACTTGACATCTCCACCTAGACATCTCATAGCTATCTCAAACCTGTTCCAAACTGACAGCTTCATCTAACCCCCAAACCTCCCCTTTGTCCCCTCTCTCTCAGTGATAGGAGCTGCCATCCATCAAGATTCTTAAGCCAGAAATCCAAAATCTCCTTCTCATTAACACTCAAGTTAAGTTTTTCACCAATTCTTATCAAGTTGACTTCCAAAATATTTGAATCACCCACTTTTCAACTCTTCAATGACCCTAAGTCAAGGTGCCATCGTTTTTTTCTGGAACACCTTGGGAGCCTTCTAACTGTCCTTCTTGCTTCTTCCTCCCACTTCTTTAATCCGTTCTCCATACAGCAGCAGAGATTCTCTGGATGTGTTCATCGATCAGGCCACTTGCTCTCTAAAAACACTTCAATGGCCCCTTTTGCATTTCAGATATTATCCAAAGAGTTCACCGTAGCCAGCAAGACCCCCGTGCCATGGCATGTGATGTATCACACTCCCCCTAACTCCCGGGCCCTAACCACACAGCTCTTCTTCCATATCTGCAAACACACCAAGTTTTTTCTCACTTCAGGATCTTCATTGCCATATTCGCCTATTCCTCTAATCTAACACCACCCATCCCATCCTGTAGGCTGATTAGTATCTACCCATCCTCCATCGTGAACATCACTCAAAAGATTATCTCTGACTCCTTGATTAAATTAGGCCCCCAGTTATACCCTCTCTTAGAAGTCTTGATGTCTCTTTACGAATCCCTATCATAGTTTGGAACTCTGTGTTTATGTATGTGATTCCTTGTTTGAAGTCTGTCTCCTGAATCAGATTATAATGTCCACAGGGCAGAGATTATATATAGTTTTTGTTATTGTTGTTCATCACTGTATCCCCAGTACTTAGTTCCAAATCATATAAATATTTAATATCATGAAATATTTGTTAAATTGTTGAATAAATGAAGTTATTGTATCTACAATGGCTTCTAATAAAAATCAATGCTAAGGTTTAATGTTAATAATATTTCATTACTTTTTTCAGAGT